>NC_047057.1:61153608-61503943 GCF_000738735.6 Corvus cornix cornix | reverse complement strand
GTTAATTATCCACAGAGAAACAATAATTTTATACTAGTGGGAGGCCAGGCTGACATTAAAGTCAGAGCAAACCTTGGTGTCCCAGCATTTGCTTTGTTTCACTGTCTTCATTACAGGCCTACTGATTTCTTATGTTTAGTCCTAGTGTCTTTTGGGAGGATGTTATGCCCAGTACAACTTACCTCATTTATTTTTGCATAAAACTTGATTTCACTTTGGTGAGTCAGATTTCAGTGCTAGCTTACTCACAATAATGATGGCAACAACAGGGAGAGAGAATGGGAGGGAAAATAGATTGTAAAAGTTATGTAGAATTTAATAGTTGTTTATCTTTGTGCATCTTAATTGCATTAGTAGGTATGAACACTGGGGATTATACCAGAGACAAGGTTGTGTTTGTTTCCTCATGACTTAAACAGAAACCTGAATAAAACAGCTGTTACTGTATCATCTCCAGCTCCAGAGGGAGCATGTGTTTAATAAATGTGGAGATTACTGTCGTACACTACAGCTGTGACTGAGTCAGGTTAGTGGGTTACAGCACGTTTTCACTGAATTTGATGATAAACCAAAAGCCCTAATTCAACAAAGCCTTGGGGCAGATCCTTAAAGTCCTAATTTAGGAAAGCTGGTTAAAAATCTAAATTGGGCTTAAAATGTATCAAAGTAGACAGAGTGCCTATAGATAGACAAACCACATAGACAGAGAGACAGAGTGCCTGTATCTCCACTGAGGCTCAGAATGAACACAGTGAAGGATAGGGTACATCCCATTTGCATTGCAATTTACAAAAGGTATTGTGGGCAGGAGCCCTGGCTACAAACTGCCTCACCTACCCAAATTCCCAGCTGAGTCCCACCTCCAGGGGCAAGTCTCCTAAAGCACAAAGGTTTTTTGCCTACAAGCAACATACTTCAAGAGCTCTGTGGCTTGGAAGACTTCAGCCCCGCTAGATTCCATCCCCTACATGTCTACATCTAGCATAGTTATATTAATGTTCTTATGTCTAATCATTATTCACTGCCAATGTTTTTATACAGCAAGTACCAAGTAAACTGAAAAGGCAGGTGAATTATGAGTGGTAATTACATGTGGAGATGAGAAGAGGTGAAGTACCAGGCTATAGAAGGCTGAAATCATGGTGGCCTCATCAAATGGTGAAAAAGCTTTTTACACAGTTGCCACTGTCATTTTCAAGCCTGTTAAAAAAACACTTAGCAAGGAAATGCTTTTTCACCTCCCCTTATCCCATTAGCCTTATGTTGTTAGCAGTGCTAGGGAATTTGACATAAAGTCAAGCTACCACAACTTAGCAAGGTTCTCAAAACCAGCTTGTCTCTCTCTGTATGAAAAGTGTGTAGCTTTAGTCCCAGAGGAAATGTGCTAAGCCACATTGTCTTGCACTTGCTGAGCAGACCTGTGGAATGGCTTACCATGCTTGTGCTGATATACAGAAACTTGTTACACTTGATTATGTGTTAAACCCTAGCTAATTTTGCAGTAGTAGCACAGGAGTCCATTGGTCAGCTGACATCAAACTACTGAGTTTCTTCTCCTTCTGAGGATTATAAAGCCACCTTTGTTCAATTTTTTTCCTTCCTATTTTCCATGATTTATTTTTATTCTTCATGTGTTTTCTTAGTTCAGTGCAATTTTGTAGTGGTAGAATAATGTGTTAGGACTCCTTGGGAGGAAGCGCTGTCCCCAGTCACCAAAGGAAGTGTTACATTTGGGATTCTGGGATTCTTTATTCCCATCTCTGGTGCTGATCCCTTGTGGGACTCTGGGCAAGAAAGTTATTGCGACTCAGAATTTCTGCAAAGCACTTTAGAGGAAAGAGGTGTTTATCCTACAGAAAGCACAGTAATCTATTCATATTTAAATTCACATGGAAGGGTGACTTTAAATAACTAAGTGTTGCCAGCACTGTTCCAGACTTTATGAAGTACGAGTTTCTCATCTCAACTATGAAAGCTCTTCCATGATGATGTAACCAGTTAAATTACTCCACTATCTGAACATGCTTCACCATGGCTACCCTGAGTGCAGGCGTCCCATTCACAGAACAATCCTATTTGTCTTTTTTAATTGGAATCCTAATATGACTGTAAAGGAATATATGTAAAGCAAATTTTAAGGAAGTCATTTCATAGATAAAATAATAAGAAAACTTTTCAGGCAGCAGCAGTTTTATGTGGACAAACATAGTGCGATCTTGGAAGCCTTTTCCTAAAACTGCACTCATTATGACCTAGGGGTAATAGAAACTTGTCTCTTCATATATTCCCATGATACATTTAGAATAAAAGATTCAGTTTATTATCTTTCACAGAATATAGGAGATATAGATACAGAAAAGCTATTTTAAATCTCACTGTGCCCTGTTAGAAATGTATAACTTTTTAAAACTGTGTATAACCCACAAAAATTGCTGTACTTTCATTTCCAGGATTCTTATTTGCTCCAGCAGCCTGTCTGAAGGGCACCTTGCATTTTCTTTCTCTATTCCTCTGGAATAGAAAGAGTTTTTAGTTTGTCTGGAGGGAAGATGCAACAGGTGAAACTACCTATGGTTAAAAAGTAATTTCTGTTAGACCTGATCTCCCTCCTTTTGTATATGAATGACTTACTGTGATTAGGACTAGTAAAATGACACTGGTGTAAAACCAGTTTATGTGTAATCTGACTTAGGTTCAGCTGTAAGGAGGAGCAGTAATCATCACAGAATTACAAAAACAGTCTTAGGTGAAAGTTTAGGGCTAGATGTGATAGTAAGAAGTCTCATAGAATCATAGAAGAGCCCAGGTTGGAAAGGACCTCCAGCCTTCTGTGGGAAAGGGAGCCTGGATGAAAATAGCAGGTGCCCTGTCTGGTCACATCCTGAAAACCACCATCAGTGGTGATGGTGACTCCACTCTGTCCCTGGGGATGTTGTTTCACTGAATGGTCATTCTCATTGTAAAATTGTCTTTCTTAGGTCATAAAACCAATAAAACCTCGGCCAATGCAACTTGTAACCATTGCTCTTTATCTTTTCTCCTGGCTCCTTGTGCAAAGAGAGCCTCTGTCATCTTTGTAGCTGCCCTCTAAGCACTATACAAATAAAACTAAGTCTGTCCAAATAAAACTGCAAAAGCAGAGTTTTAAGTCTCAAAATTCTCAGTGCTATTTTGTTGATTTTTTTTTTCCCCCTTAGCTTTTCAGTTTAAGACCTTCAATAAATGTCAGCTTAAATGCTTAGGATGTCATAGAATTGGAGACAGAGGCATGCCACTTTTGGCTTACAAAAATTTTAAATGCATCTGAAACCTGAGGCTGCAATCTTCCTTTTATATGTAAGAAAACTGAGGTGTAAATATTACAGTATTGTCTAAGACTGTGTCTGGACTGCAGGACAGATCCCATCCATTAGAGCAGCTGCAGTCCTGTTGCTCAGAGCAGTCCAGACGGAAACCAGGATGTGAGAAAATGTTATGTGACATGAAATCAAGATAGAGTTTCGGTATATCCCAAGCTGCAGAGTTAAATACAGCCAAGTAAGGTTGATTTCAGTCCTCTGTTGAGTTCCTAGGGACTAATTCAGACTTGTATCATACTTAAAATCAGCAAAATGTGACCAAGTCTCTGCACATTCTACCTTGGTTTTGTAGCTCACTTGCCTTCCAAAAGAAAAACCTTGTGTTTCAAAAGTTTTCTGGGACTTTGAATTAGTTTTAATTCAGAAGGAAAACCAAATTTTGTTGAGTAGTCAATACCTATTGTTGCTTTGCCTCAGCTGAGATTGAATGCCCTAGAAAACCAACAGCTAGGACGATACAATAGTGGTGAGTAAATTGAAACTCAAAGGAAAAGTCTCCCAACACGCAGGAACAAGAGCAGGTGGCCAGACTTTGCCAAAATCAGGGGTTGAGTTCCAAGAGTGTTGTGCAGAAGCTGTCCTTCAACAGGTACCAGATTTAAGCATACTGATCAGAAGAGGCATATTTTTAAAAGAAATCAGAAAACAAAATAACGCTAAAAAAATCATAGCCTAGATGTGCTAGGAAACATCAGCTGGTAGGTAATCTAGATATAGTGCTTGAATAGTAGATGCACAGTTGAACATGACTGACTAAGTGATAAACTAGGACATGCAGATAATTTCTCAATGAGCAAGAATCTGAAATAGTTTAATGGTACAGTCGTTGTTTCTGTATGGCTCCATTGGCAATGCCTTTTGGTATGGAAAGGATGAAAACTAAAGGGGGAGAATTAAGCTGGAGGTGCAAAGAAGTATGCCTTGGAAAGAGCAGCTGTTTGAAACACCCTGCAGCAGCATGACAGCCAGCCAGCTTGCCAGGGGCAGCACACAATTTGTAAGTCAGATCAGAAATCTCTCCACACCTGTGTGACAGAAAGTGCAGCGAGCAGGCTGTAGCTCAGCAGCTGAGTGACTGGCAGTGCTGACAGGATAGGAAAACTATACGCACGAATGGGAAAACACACTGGAAAGTAGGACCTTAAAAAAAAACCTACAAGAGAAAATAGGCAAAAGGGGCTTTCACACTCAATCATTCAATAGCATTGGAAGTGAACCAATGTTCTGTTCATACTGTCTACTTTGGATATAGCAAGATTATACTAAATAAAAGAACTGACATGTTTTTTAAAGGCCTCTAGCATCCAGTTGTCTGAAACATCAGGTGAGAAAGATCTGGGAAGAATATTAAGCCAGAGCATACTGGAAAAAATCTTCCATTCACACATGAGCACAAAAAGTGGACTCTATTTTAAGTATACCATATGTTGTATTTGTCCTGTGTCTCTCTCTGAATGTAGGACCTGCTCTGAATACTGTGATGCTCAGCATCTTTCATACCTACTGTAGTCACTGTGGGTCTTTCCATGTGTGTCTTGTATTTTTCACTGTGCAGGGAAATCAGTCACAGACCATGTTGCAGGCACTGTTCCTCTTTTCTGCTATTCATGACAAATCTGAGATGTGATCCAGCAGGAACTCTAGAGACTGATGCTGTTTCTGGTTATAAACCAGTAGAAATTCAATATATGAATAGCAAATACCTGTTCATATAAACTGTTCGCCTCCTGCATGTGGTATGCATTTCATCAGGTCCATTAATTATTCAGTTCCATGTAATTATGTTTGAGGTTGCTCTGAGCTATTCTGAATTAATTTAGGAGTTAATGGAAACAAGAGGGGAGATGCATGCATTTAATAGTCATGTATATTTCAAGCCTAAGAATACTTGCATGCTTTGTTAAATTTCATATCTTAGAAGTCACTGCAAATGCTTCCATAGCAGGAACTTTGTAGGAACACCCCATTTTTAAGAGGGGTGAAAAAGGAAGAAGGGAGTGAGACAAAGGTATGTCAGGCAAACAGAAAATAAGAGAAGGAGGAAGAGAAACAGCCAGCCAAGTGGGAGAGGTGAAGAGGAGGAAAATAGAAAACTAAAAGAAGAGTGAGAAACAACATTAGGCAAAAATCCATACTTCTCTCTCCTTAATTCCCTGGCTCGCCAGTACATTTCTGTTCAAAATCCACTCCCTCAGAGTTTTCATTTAGGTAACTTCTCTCTTGTATAAGCCACAGTATAGTCATAGAACAGTCACGGTAGCTGTGTCTTTGGAATGTTATATTTTTCTCAGTGGAATGGATTGTGTGCTGAGGTTGCAAAACCAACCTGCAATCATGAGCAAGTCATCAGGATGATTCCCCTGCTTTGCTGCTCCCAGGATCCCAGAACTGCAGGAACAGGGAGGAGAGCATCATGTTGGAGTTAGTCTCTGAACTGTGTTCATTATTGATAAAAGCATTGAGCTTGTGCTGTAAATCGATTAACCTGGGGTTTATGCATGATGCATAGTATGACTAATCATTTTCCAAAGGCTGTGCCTGATTTATTGGGGCTGAGAAGCTGCAAGTAATCTTTCTTCTCTTGTTCGGTCATAAAGCATTCACCCTGGGGTAAAAGAAACAGCACTTTTGGCCCCCTTTGATATGGAGTACCTTCTTTAAAAGTTCTCTGTGTTTATAGCTTGCTAAATCACTGCACATGCCATGTAAGCCCATATTATCCGCTTCGGTGCTGCAAGCGTTGTGTTGCACTGATGATTTACCAGAGCTGGCAGATTTTCTGCCTACACTTTATATGGGCAGAGGATGGAAAAATAGCTGCTATCTTCAATCCATATCAAACTTCAAAGCACTAGAAAGGCCAAAACTAAGAGCCTCCGTGCTAAAACATTAATTTTTAACAGAAATCCACATGATCGGTGTTGGCATTTCAGTATTTAGTGTAATGAGAATTGGTTATTTAAACTGACATTTCTTTGTAAGGCTACAAATGCCAAGATGGGGAAGGAGGGATGTAAATGTTCTTATGCTGTGTATTTCTTCTCCTTCTGCTTGCTTCAGAAGTGAACTTCTAGTTACTTGCTTTTCTAATCCCTAATTTGCTAGAGGATGTCCCAGGAGTTAACAAAAACTACCTCAGGACCCTACACCCCCTCTGAAAGATGAGCTGTTACACCATGAGCTGTAACTTATAGATACAGAGGGCAGAAAAGTTAAATAATTTGCCTAGAGTTACACAGGAAGGCTGTAGAAATCACAAGAACTCTGCAGAAAACCTTTGAAGGGATCATTTGTCAGTGCATGCAGTTTAATTGATACTGTGTTGATTTCACCAAATCTGTTTTGTTAAGCTGAGTATCTGTTTTTATGTATGCTCCTACTATGAACAGAATGCAGATACCCTGAGCCCCATTCTGTTGGTCTGTTATTTAATGCCCTTCTTTCATCCTGGGTGCACTTTAACATCATTGATTGATGAATTACGTGAACATGTTTAGAGGTCAAAGTGTAGCACGGGGAGCCTGGTGGACAACAGTGCATTTCGCAAATCCTGTTCTCTCCCGCCTTTCATTCCCACATTTTTGTTCTCTTTGTTCTCTATTGGCTCAGTGCTGTAAATTGAACAATTTCTGATGGTGCCAGGCAGCTTGACATCTCACTGAAATTCTGCACTGTGCCTTGGTACTGAGAAGGCAGCAGAATTGACATTGGAAATGGATAGGTTCTGAGAAGTGAGGAGGAATACAACCACCTGAAAATGTCAACAAAATGTTGTCAGCATTATTTTTTAAAGAAGTGTATTCTCTCGCTAAGCCAAATTTTGCTCTCTGAAGTAGCTGATTTTTCTGGAAATAATAATAATAATAATAATAATTATTATTATTATTATTATATATTTAAAAAAAAAAAATTAAAAACCCAAGCTTCAAAACTCTGAAACCTTTAGATGTCCGTGGCACTGTGTGGAAGTGGTGTTTAGGCAGCCTCGTCTGCCTCCGTGGGTGGCTGTTGTATGGCACTGGATATCCATGAAGCCCCTCATCGGGAAGAGAGGCTGGTACAAGGAGCAGCTCAAACATGAAGCCTGATTTGCTGGGTGCAGGAGTGTGTTCCTGGTAGTGTCTCTGAATCCCGTTTCCTTTCACAGGTGAAATCTTTCAGTGTTGGGGAGCTTTGCAGGGAAAAACCAAGCAAAACAAAGCCAAAGGGTTCTGCCAGCTCTGCCGAAGGGCACATCCAAGCAGTGCTGGAGGTGAGACTGGCCTGCCTGGGTGGCAGCTGCTTGTCTGCCTGCTCTTCTCCACGACTGGGATTCTGCTCCTCACCTTTCCAGACAAAATGCTTTCAGAGCTCCCTCTAAGCTTCCCAGGAAAAGCTATCGTTTGGCCTAAGTGCCTACTTAGTGGATATTTAATTATTCTGCTCTAATTTGGGTCTGAAAAACATATTGTAAAAAAAAAAAAAACCAAAAAAAAACAAACCAAACCTGTAATGAGCTGTTTTAAAGCAGGATTTGTAGTTTCCTACTGTGTCTCACACTTGAATCCTGAGTAGTACATTTACCTGGAGATTTATTTTGAAAACGCTTTCTGTGTAGATCTAAACAGGACTTTTGAGCATTTCACATTAGTTCAAAATACCTTGTGGTGTTCAATCTTCCTAGAATTCCCAGAAGGAGATAGCAAGCTGCTATTGCTATGCTGTCTCTCAGAGAAGCTGACCACTTATTGGCCCAATGAACGTGAATTAATCTGGAGGATTGACTATCAGGAGCCTGCCAAAATGCTCCATAAAACAGTCTCACAGCAAAGTAAAATGCTGGGAAAACAGTAAAATCAAAGAACACCACTTAAAATACTCAGTAATTAGATCCTTTAAAAGGATCTAAAGGATCCTCTCTGGTGGGAGCAGAAGAGCTCCTTTGTGGTTTTTATGTTGTTTTTGTTGGTTTTATGCAGCAGGGATATTTGGTGACTAAAGGAATTTTCCTGTTGTCCAGACTGTGGATTTGTTTTTTAACCAAGCTCTAGTGTATATGTAGTAGCACTTTTGAATGTCCATCAAACTCACTTCTTCCTAATAGCTGTCAAGTGCTTAAACACAAAATGTAGATAAATATGCCTCCATCTTATTTCTATGTCATTTGGTTAAATATTTTTGGGGTTGTTTTCTTTCTTCATTTCCTACAAAAACACCTGCAAAGGCCTCATTTTCTCTTAGTGTTTTTTATGACTCATTTCATGGAGCTACTTCTGAGCTGAGCTATACAATGTTGAGCTATCTCAAAAGCAACATCATGATCAGAAGTGTGGCTGTGTTGAAGGACATCCCATTTTTCCTGTTTCATATTTCTTCTCTCTTTGGACTTCCACAAGTCCTATTTACAGGCAGAAACAGGATTTCCTTGCTTTCCAATATGGCATGATGTCAGGAAAAACACTGCCTTTTTTTTCTGCTTATCTTGACCTCCAATAAATACCACCCAAATTAAAATCCATGTTCAGTGTTTAGCTGATGCTTTTCATCGAAGTACAGAACTCAAATACATCTGCTTATCAAGAAGAATTCTATTTTTTTTTTGTGTTCACACAAGCACAGCAATATTGACTGCACTCTGTTTAGTCTTCTGCTGACCTCTTGCAAACAGCTTGTACATTCCTGAGGATTTTCTTCACCTTTCTTTACTTAGATCATTAAAGCCAGGGATGGCTACAAACCCAGTATGCTGCTAGCAGATCTCATGCTTATTTCCATGAGCAGCTCTGCTAATATATCACTGACTTCACTTGTTCTATCTTTTCACCTCCTTGCTCTTTTTAAAAAATTGAGTACCAGTTAGTGTATACATGGTGACTAGGATGAAATAATACAGCATTTCTAGCCTATGAAATCTGTAGAGGCCAAAGACTGGTCCAGTCACTGCTGTAGTGTTGTCTCTGAAGTGGAGATGAGATGCAAGCCTGATCAAACCGGTTCTGAAGTCCACAGACTCCCAGCAGTTTCAGTAGGACTTGAACTGGCATCATGAAACGGTGAACATCTGCCAACAACAGAGATTGAATCAGAAGGTGAAGCAAATCATCATTATTTCTCTGGGTTACACCATGGCTCAGGCAAAGAAAGTCAGGAATAACTGTACTATGGTTCACTTCCTGCAGAATAAATTAGCAAATCATTTCACTAAACTACAGGAGAGAAGTGACTCTAGGTGCTATGCAGAGCTGTGAGAAAGAGAGTAAAAAGCAAGAAAGAAACCAAGAGGTGCTAAGTAGATTAAAGGCAATTCAGTCCTTAAGAATATACTTGCAGAGCAATCACACAGCCTACTATTCCCAAATGCTACTAATGATTTTTATGGTAATAAGAGCAGACCTATAAACAGGTGATGCTCTTCACTCTGGCACAGAAGAGAGCTTGCCAGTGTTAGGGTGAGGAAGCTATACTGCAGTACTAAATAAGCCTCAATGCACAGAAAAAGAGCAGTGATATGACAGTAACAGTGTGGCTTGTGTACACAGTGGATGTTTCTCACCCTGAATGTGCCAGCAGAGCATATAGAGTTCTGAGAGAAGCAGGTTCTTCCACTTTCACACCATTATTGCCCTGTAAACATTTCATTCATCTCTGAAGTACAACTCGCATATTAGACTTCCACTCATTGTGTTCTTGATAGCATTTGGTCTTAAATGGCTAATAACATAGGACTGCTATTTCAGGTGCCTCCACATGAAATCTGATGCTGAGTGCCCCAGAAAAAATTAACCATTTGTGACAGGAATGGAATCAAATTTGCTGCTTTGGGGAAGATGTATTTGCCTACGTATGCCTGCTGTGTGTCTGTGTTAGGTGCTGGTCTTAGCATTTGAACAGAGAGGCGAGAGGAGGAATGTAAATACTAGGGACAGTAAAAGCAGAAATTATAACTGTGCTTTAAAATGGTCCTTTTGGTAATATTCTTGTTCAGATAATAAAGGATTTTGTTCCCTAAGGTAACTGGAATATGTTTTTTGAGCGTCTTAATGGCGCCATCTGAGTGAATCTTGATAGCAGGTAACTTTTCTCAAATGGCAATATATTCATCATCTCTCTGCTACACCCATCCTTCCCGAGCAGCTCTCACTTCTCCCCTGACCTAGACCCTGCAATGTCGACTTCCAGACTGTGAATCACTCATCTCTCTCCCTTGTGCCCCCACCAAATGTTATCATCACACCCGCTTGAACCCTGACATTTGATTTGTGTAAGCTATGATTGCTGCATGTCTCAGGCTGACATTTTATTCAGATTCCTCTTCTGAAGTAAACTCAGGGAAAACACAGCAACATATTTTGTTTCCACAGAGTGGCAAACAGTCTCACCATAAAAGCAAACCCAGTAAAAAGTTTGGAAGTTTTTTCATAGCTAAATAGCTCTTTCGTATTGCAACTAGAAAACAACGCGGGTTTTTTTTTTATTTTTGGCTTAGAAAACAATGTTATACCACCAATATATGTATATTTAAAATCTGTGTATACAAATACATGTACATTTTGTAAATACGTTTTCCTAAGCTATCCTTGAAAGTGGCTGCTGTGACCCCATTCCTTGCTTGCTATACCCAAGGGAGGCAGCATTGATTTTCTTCTCTGAGTTTTGCAGGCTTTAATGAAAGCAAGGGAGAGGCTTGTGCCTACATTGCAATTTACTTTAATGTATGGGCAGTCTTTCAGACCTTTGTTGTTGGGACTATTCATGCGCTTAAGTGTTTTGCTGGATTGAAGCCACAGAGCAGTTAGCAAATTAGTGCACATACCAGGGTATAGCGTTCTATTCCTTCTTTCCAGACAGTTTGCATTTCCAGTATTTGTATAGAATATAGAGTGACAAGCAGCCCCTTTGCTTTATTTGTGAAGTTGTATGTCAAAAAATTGGATGTCTTCTCAGTAGTTAGTATTTCTACATCGCTTTCTGACAGATGATCTTCCCCTTTTCTTTCCATCTAAATTCCATTCCCTACAGAAAAAGTCTACATGGTGGCCATTGTTGCCATACTTTCTTATCTTCTGTGAAAGTAGCATTGTATGCGTGGTTTTTCCTCATGGAATGTTCCAGACAGAAACAAAATTTGGCTGCCAAGTAATTAGAGTGACAACAGGTATTCATTGCAGGCTGATAGAAACTTCTCTGAAAGCATTTGCCTAATTTTGTGCTTCCAGCTTGAAGTATGGGAGAGTACTTGTGCATCTCCTTTGGAATGAAATGTTGACAGTGGCATTTGAATTGGAAAAACACGTGTTTCTATACAACTTATTAGGCAACAGATGTGTTCTCACTTTGCTAAATTATTTGTGAGCTCCTCTATTGATATTTCTTTAGTAGCAAATTGACCAGGTGAGCTGAGGATCTTCACTCTCTGGCCCTGCTTTTTGTGGCATGTGCTCTCAGTCACCAGCCCATTTATTCTATAGCTGTGTTAAGTCCTGCTTTCCACTTCAGATTAATATTTGGTGGCTTTCTCAGAGCAAGGTCATGCCCCAGTAGAGCCATAAGCACCAGGATTCTACCTTGCAGAAAGTGGGGCTGCTGGCTGCATCTTACCTTGCATGTTGACACTATTTCCTGGCATTCTAGGCCTTTTTCTGTCCTGCATTGTGATGCTATCTCCATGCTTGGTTGCATTAACTTTTTATTCCTGTGTGGACTAGTAAACCAGAAGTTATTTTAAGGCATGGCTATGTATTGTTTTCTCATGGTGCAGCTTCTGAGGTGGTTACCTATTTTTTTAACAGAGCACCTTTCATTCTGAAATATCTCAGGGTGCTTTAGAGGTGTGATCCTAGGACATCTCTGACCTCTGGACAGAGATGCTTGAATTTATGGGTAGTATGGGATGTACATACATCACACGCTGGGTTTTACTGGAACAACAAACTGTGATGCTCCCAGTAGTGATGAAACACTACAATCAAGTGAAGAGAATGAGGAACTAGGGCTTGTTTTCCCCTTCAGCACCTCCCTGAAGAACAACTGGAATTCATCAGGTGGAGGCACAAGCCTCCAAAACCAAAACAAGGTTTGTTGTTGTAGAGAGTGGAAATGCTGACATGCCACCAGGGTCAAAGAGTCAGCAGCAGGTGGACTTATTCCTTGAAGAGGGAGAAGCTTTGTGTAAGAGAGAAATAAGGAAAGAAGGGTTTGCAGAGAAAGCAAAGGTGCAAGTGGTAACTAGGTAAAGAGAAGAAAACTGGAGTGGTAACTTCCAAGGGACATTATGACAGAACAAATCTGGCAATGAAGTAGCTGTTGGCCAATATTATATTAATTTGGGAGCTGGACACAGGGATCCTGATTGTTTCTGTCCAACTAGAGATAAGTTACGGTTCTAGGATTAAGGAAGCTATCAAGAAAACCCAACAAAAAGAACACCACCTCAGGAAGATATAACTAGACTGGGATCAGAGGATGACCAAAGAGAATGGGATGAGTGATGTTAAAGAAATGGCAGGGGGAGGGGGAAGGAAAAACTCCAGATCCTTGCTTGGAAGTCTCCCTTGCATTATCTTCCCTTTCCCTACGTAAGAAGAGGCCAGTAGTTCCACTACCTCTGTGGGTTAGCATGTCCTTTTCTTCTGTACCCAAGGGCTCTGAGTAGAATCTCCGCTGAGATGAGGCAATGAAGAGACAGGTTCTGGGCAGTGCACATACTTGAGCAGTTGGGCAAGAGACCCTCCATTGTACTAGAGGATACTTTAAAGAAAACACATCCAATTTTTCTATTTCTAGGGACCCACAAGATGCATCATATTACTTTGGTGAGCTCTCCTACCTTCACTGAGATACAGAAGGGAGTAACCTCTACCCTGGAAAGTTAGCATAAATCTCTTGGGAGAGGGATGAGTAGTTCAAAATTTTTCTTTTAAATTGCTGTAAACAGCCTCAGTAAAAAGTAATTAGTGGTAAATGTGTTGTTTTGTATGTAGTACAGTGCTCTGGGTTTGTTTAGCTACTGAAAAGTAAGTGGGAAGTGTGAAAGAAAACATATCTGGGCAGAGTGAAATCTATCTGTACTTATAGAAAGTGTACTGTCATTTGCTGATTCATAAGAGTATAAATCCCTTCACACACCAATTTTGTTCTGAGAGTCCCGGAGCTTTCTGAAGATGTGCTGATGTTAAGCATGTAAGGAATAGGTGGTAGAGAGGAGTTACTATCTGACACAGTGTAAGCACAGTGCAACATTTGCACAATCATTAACTCTGCACTGGATGGCTCATTTGCTAAGATAATTTTTGCTCCTCATGTTCTCAATGGGCCTTGGTTGGCAGTACCATTATGACCAACGGGTCTCAGGCTGACACAACTGGTGCCCTTCGGTTTTGAGTCTCTGCTTATAAGTAAATGGATTTATTCTGGGATTCTATGAGGGAAAATGACTTCCTGCTGCTTTCCAACTCTATGGAAAACATAGTCATGCTGCATTTAGCTGTTCCTGCCAGAAGAATACAGGGACTGTGTGTAGCACCCTCCTGTGGTGTCTTGTGGCTTTTACTGCTACTTTCATTTTCTCTTCTGCTCTCTCTTTACCAAAGTTAGTGTCTTGATACTCACTAGTTGTAGCCAAGACTGAGGACAGAAAGGTGTACCGTAATGAGCAATTCATGTGGTGCTGTCAGCTTTCCTCATGGGTCTTATTCTTATTTCTGGATACTACATCTTTTCCCAATTCTGCTTGAAATCATTATTTTAAAAATATTTCTTACTTTAATCTTTGGGTTTCTGAATGTATTTTGTCTCATGTTAAGAAGGTAATTGAAAGAATGAGAAATATTGGGAAAACATAACATGAGTAAGTGCCCTTCATCACATCTTTCAAAATCCCTCATTCTTATTTGCTGGTGGCATCCCTTTCCCTCCATTCTGACCCCTTGTCAGAGCAAGAAGTTGTTAGTCATGATGAATTAAGTTTAAAGTTCTCATATGGAAGCACTCACCTGAATGGTTCCATTTACTCCAAGAATGAATGTTTGCAGGGTGCAGTTCAAGCAGCATTAGTCTGCAGTGATGCTGCTCCATTCCATACATGCTGCTGTATCCTAATCATCTTCATATGTAAACACTGCAGTATCACTCTGCATCATCAGTAGAAGTTATTTCTATTGCACAAAGCTTGTTTGTGTTCTCACGTTTTCCACGTGATGTGTGTACAGGATCTCATCATTCAATTCCCCTTCTTCCATTCACCTCCAGGAATGATGTGTCTCTGCCATAAACCAACTTTACCTCAGAATTACACCTCAGTAAAGAAGTGATTTTTTTTCTAGTTAGGTCATTCACACTAAGGACTTTATAGTTCCTCTGAAGATGATGAGAAACTGGGTGTAGAAGTCTTTTAAGATAAGCATCAAAAATCTGATGGCACTTCAGTAGCAAGGCAATGCAGAAAATTGGGGTGACGTCTGATTGCCTAATCTAGGTAAAGCACTGCAGTTTTTGGCAGTGTGATACCAGCATTCTGAAGTGCTAGAGGTTTGGAGCCTGGGTGTGTCACCTTGCTCTAGTCCCACTGAAAGAGGACAACATCAAGAATTACTGCAGCCAGGCTTAGTGGCCATTCTCCTTTTTAGACACAAGGTATGGAAGTTGCTAACTGTGAACTTTGCTGTGTTAGGGTTTACTTGACAAGGAATGCAAAGGCTTCTTCAGCTGGGGATAGATCTGACCAATTAATATTTGACCAAAAGAAACTGCAGAGTGTCTGCATGCTGTGTCCATCTGCATCATTTGCTGTGGATCACCATTAGTCCCACTTTCTCATGATGATATTTTTAGCAGCACAGCTGAAGTGCAGCAGAGATATAACGGACTGCTCCTGTTTAAGCCTTTGGTTACTTCAGGTGCAGAAGTTTTTTTATTATTATTTTTTCTTCCCCCTTTTTTTTAATGGATAAGGTCTGCTACCTCCATAATCAAAACAGACACTATTTCGTGTGGGTTTGGAAAACAGCCATACCAAAATTAGGTTGAACTGATAGGTTTTAGACTCTTATCTGTGAGAGAATGTTGCTCCTTTTGTACAATATTAAATCGCTGCTGCATGTCTCTGTAGAAACAAGAATGGTTAGATGGGTGATGGAAGATAGGCTGAGAGAAAAGCACTAATTAAATACTGTTTTGCAAAGCCCTCATTGAAATTCATAGCTTGGTACCTTTGGGGACTTGAAAGCAGGGGAGATGGAAAGATTTCAATTAAAAAGGTATTTGTATGGTTCTTTGTGAAGCCAATCATTGCCTTTTTAATATAAAGCATGTAAGTATCTAATACACTTTACAAACATCAAATATCTTGCCTTGAAACAATGAGTGTCTTAATAGGTCTCAGAGCAAGATACTTTGAAATAAAACAAAAATCCCATAGACCTAAATTTTTATTCAAATTAAGGCTCTGCAGGTTTTTGTTAGCACAATAGCAGTCTTACGTAATTTCTACATTGACTGATTAGAAAATTTGAAAGGAAAAATACACATGCAAAGAGAAATCATGTTTTTTTAATAACTAGTTATTTGTGTTCAGCTACAGTTGTAGTTGCCATTTACAAATTTTTAATGTACATGATGATTGCTTTATTCTTGCAATACTTTCAGATTCTTTTCTAATTCCAGGGATTTCAGTAGCATGAATCCCTCATTGAATTGGTGTCTGGGCAACAAATAACAGAAATATAGCAATGTACGGCTACAAAAGATCCCCAAGGCCATCAGTTGAAGTCAGTTGCAAGAGATACACAGTTCAAAAGGGTTCAGAGAACATGTATTCCAGATGCAACTAAATACCACGAGCCACAAAACACTTGTCAGCAAAACAAACTCAAAACTTACGGAAGAACCACAAAAGCCGCAACTGTAATTTACCACAGTAAGAAAAAAGAAAAAATCCAGGCCATTGCCAGGTCCCTAGATCCTTGAAGTCACAGGGAACATAAATGAAATTGCCAAATAACCCTCGAGTTCTGTGTCCAGTTACAAGAGACAGCAAATTCAGAAAGATTGCTCTCAAACTGATTTCCAATCAGAATTTCTCTTGTTCCTGAATTTCCTGGTCGGAATATGAGGAGAGCGTAGCAACAGACAAACATTGGCAGGTGCTTTGAACAGCTGTTCTAAGAGCTGGAGAACCCACCTTGCCTAAGCGGTGTTCTGCACCTTCCATCTCCTTCCCCAGTCGTGAGCTCTGTCCGACTCCCACGTCGCCAAGCAAAGGCACGGGTTTTACACCACACCTCGGAGAATCCCTGCTGCAAGTGCAGATGGTGGGATTCAGAGCAAAGTGCCTTAGCCCAGGGGAGCCGAGGCAATTTTGCAGAGTCATTTGGATCTCATTAGATCTCATGCAACACTTGAAATGGTATCTTGAAGCCACAAAGTTTTCACCCTGTGAATCACTGGAGCACTGGTTTTAAATGGACAGGGTTTCTTGGCAGGAGCACAAACGGCGGCATATTAAATCAGTGCCCTTTCAGGGCAAAATTGCTCGTGAATTTAATCATTTTTGCTGTGTCTAGGTTTGTGGGGGCATCTGTGATGACACGTGAACCTTTATTAACGGCTGCATTGCTGGAAGCAGCAGAGCATTTAACAGGCTCTACAATAAACACAAATACCAAAAGATGGGCCATTCTGATGAGACAAATTCTACCTCCCTTATTGAGTGACAGGAGGATGTAACAGAATGCCTTATTTGGAATAAATTCTTTTACCTAATACCACCCCCCCAATGTCTGCTCATCAACTCCTTTTTTTTTTCCCCCAGAAGTTGCCTTAACTTTCAGCTTGATCCACAAGCCCATCTAGTGAAGCACTTTCCTGATTGTATATCTGCAGATTTCTTATGTAGAATTGCATGGTTTATGTCCATAAAGAAACTTCATTATGGCTTTCTGTCATGGAGCATTATTTAGGAGTCAGAAAATAACTGTGGTTTATGGCCTGTTTGTTGTCTCGTGGTCAGTGGAATGCTTTCTCCATACTCAAGCCCACATGCTACCACAATAATCCTTGCACAGTTGCATGAGCATAATTTCCCTGTAAAGAGCAATGACAATAGCATTTAAATAATACCCACAAATGGTACCAATAGTAACAGGTAATAACAATAAATATCACTTCATTTTTTTTTTATAACTATGACTGCATTTTATTTTAAAGTAAAGCTACTTGAAAAGCTCAGATGCTTAGGCTTGCATTTTTCGGTTATGAGATATTCTTAATTTTCTTTATAACAAATTCTATGCGTAATTTGAATTAAAACATATAGTCTCTTGGATTTTTTTTTTCCACTTTTGGCCATTCATTCTTGTTTTACGCAGGTTTAAACATAGTAAGAACATAGTCTGCCAGTGGCAAAGCTTGTGCATTTTACACTCTGAAAAAGCACATAACTGTCACTTAGGTGATGAATATTTTAGCAGAGGAGCTGGCATTGAACAAGATGATGCTATTTTCCTTTTATACCACTGAGGTCTCAAAAAACTTGCATCACTGTGGTAATTGCAGTACGGGTGGTGAAAATCTCTAATGCAGTGCATTTGTTTTGTGGATGCTAGTGTGGCCGAAAAGTATATTTAGGTAGCACTGGTGAAGGGCTTGTGGAAAAGTAGTATTAATTTGTATTACAATAGCTTTTAGGTCTGGGTCTATTGTGTCAACTGCTATACAGAGAGAGAGACTGAGAGGTTGAGACTCTCCATTCAGCCAGACAAAAGATGTGTATCCCTACTTTACAGGCAAGGAAGCGAGGTATTCAGTGGGCTCCCTAGAGAGAGAATGCCGCCTCCTGATTGCTAGCCCACTAGATTCCTAGCCTTCACTAACTGTGTTGGGCAAGATCTCACAGACAAACTGTTCATTAGTTGAAAAATCATGTTTATATAATCTGGACTGATAAGCAAATTCGCAGAGTAGTCAGAAAACTTTCTCAGAGAAGCAGTAATTTGAGATGAATACACGTACTTTTTTTTCAGATGTTAGAGGGAAAAGGGTTAAAATATCTGCAGACTAAAAAATTTGATTGTCTTTAAATGAAGTTGTTGATGCTTCATTTTGCCAAGCAAACTGCAAAAATATCCACTGAACCTAAAAGAAACAAAACCCTAAAGTGTTGTAGCCTTGATGCACAAAGCCTCCCTCCCATATGGATATGAAGGAGAGAGTTTCTCTGAAGCTTTAACATTTGTGCTCAAGTCATTAATAGGAATGACTATGAACTCTAATGAAGCTGTGATTCAGAGCACTTGAGTTCTGCACATTTCCATAAGGTCCCAGGAATGCTGGTATTAGATGCCTAAAGTAAATAGTACAGATACATCCTTTTGCCCTTGAATTTGATGTGAATTCAATATTGCAACTTAATGTCTAGAGCCAGGAACATAAGCTTACTTCCACTTGAAAAAGAAACCAGTGAAATCCTATTACAGGTCTACTAAGGCATCGAGGAGGAGGATACATTTGTCTCAGTGGCAATTAAACCCCCACTAAGTAAATTGAAAAGAAATTTGCCCTTTAAATTATGGAATAAAACTCCATTGCAACCCCGATTTTTATTTGAAATGGTAAAAATTGGTTTAAAGGTATCTTAAACCCTTGCAAATTAGCCTTTTAAAAAAAAGTATTTGCTGGTATTTTCAAATACACGTATCTAACTTTGCATTCTGTATTATGAGGCTTGTCCACCCTTGATCTAGAAAAGGGGTTTGTTATCAGTCAGAAAACTGCTGGGTGAGAGTAAACAGGATTTAATATGCAAGTGTGTGAATGCCAATTTATTTCTGTGAAATTAGCAGCAGAAAAGCTAAGAAGAATAGCACTTAAGAAATGTCTCATGTGCCATATGAGTAAAATAATTTCTTCATTGTCCAGGAAAAGTGTGGAATGGTATAATCTGTTAATAATGGGGAAAAGCCCAGAATATGTAGGCCACAGGGAACATGCCAGAGGGACTTTTCTTAGGTAACAAGAACAGTGGTACTTGATCAGAGTACATGCCTGTCTTGCTGTAATAGCTGTCTCCAGTAATAGCCTTAAGTACCTAGGGAAGAGGAGAAGCAGGGCAGGCACACGTGATACTTCCTTGCACTGTTTCCAGCTCAGGGGGATTTCCCAAGCCTGGTGTGGTTTGTCTGCTTTGTAGCCATTAGTGGATCCCTCTTACACACACTCTTCTTGTCTACCTTGAATGCATGCAGGCACTTTAAAAGGAGCCCTTCAGGCCTGCAGCCTCTTGTCTCAAGAACTGCCACATCCTGTTTGTCTCATCCTGGCTCCTGCTCCCTCTATTTGGTGGCCTCTTGTTCCCAGGGGGCGAGAGAAAGAGAACTGTTGGTTTGTGTGCACTCCCACACATTCTTCCTTCATGATACCTGCACAGTAGATCTGCACAGCGCTCCCCACCCCATTCCAATCTTGCTGCATCCATCTGGTCCAGCCTTGGCATGGGCAGCCCCTGGCTGGAACAAGTCAACAAACCTGGGGGCTGGCAGGAGGTGCAGAGCCCTTCATGCTGATGTCTGTCAGAGAGCCACGAGAAATAGTGGGAGTTTGCTTGCTTGAAGATTACATGGAGTTATGTGTTTAAAATGTAGTGAGGGAAACACACAAAATATGAAGTGTAAGGGAGATTTCTGAATATTTAAAGCAGGGCTTGTTTAGTAAAAGCATCAAATATGTTTCAAAGTAAATACTGAATGTAGCTGAAAAAAGAATTCTGTGACTGTCTCTCCCTCTGTCCAAGCAGACTAATTGACATAAAGTTCTGTTTCATGTAGATGGGTTGCTATTAAGCCACTGTTAAGAATTACTTCTGTTGCATTTGGTAGGACAAAAACTTCAGTTTTTCTCCCTGACTTGAAAGATACAGTGGTGGTTTCTGTCCAGTGACAGGGAACAAGCAGACCTACTGCTGTGGCCCTCTCTCTATCTTTGCAGCTGGTAATTCTCCCAACATTCTACACTGCCTAACAATTGCGTATCTGGTGTTACAGTCTTGCTTTCAGTATAAGCACACCATTTTCTGCAAGGTACTCTACAGTTCCGTTGCTTTCCTGAGACATTAAGTTGGCACAGGTGCGAGGTGAGGCAAGAGGAAGCAGACTCAGTATCAAAGCTTCAGCTCTGTGCTGAGATGAGGTGGAAAAAACAAGTAGCAGACTTGTCAACTGTGTCAGGATGTCTGAATAAGAGGGATGTAAATGTGTTGTTAAAACTGATGCATTGGGGTGTTGATCAATACCTTTTTGAATTACAGAAATAAATTTCAATTATCCTTTTACAGTTTAGGTCCTGTGTTGCAAACTTTTAGAAGCATACTTACTTTTACTCCATAAAGATAATTTGATGTGACATCTGTGTGGTTCTTTGGTCAAAGATAGCAGAGCTGTCTTTCTATGAAATAAAATCATAGGATGGAAAATGAATGCAGCCATATTCTGCATGTAGCAGTAGCTTGTGTTACAGAGTATTAGGGCCTCTGTCATGGCCCTAATCAGTTCTGAAGAAAGGAACTATAGAAGTGAACTGAAAAGTAAGATTTAAATTGTCATTTTCATATATTTTTTTAAGAATCACATCTAAACTGTCCATTTCTGATCAAATAAAACAGTTATGGGATTAATCCAACACTACTGCTATCAGTGCATCTTTATGTTGAATTTAGCAGGATTAAACACATAATCACTGAGGTTTTTGATTAGTTTCCAAGAGTTTTTCTACTCATGATATTCTGCTGGAGGGTGTTGATTTAGTTAGGTGTAACAGGTTAAAATGAGCTATTACATGATGAGTTATCTGTTTTAAAAGCCATAGATTTCACACATGGTATAATTTTTTTTTGCAAATAACTCATGTTTTGTACCGCTTGCATTATTTCCCCTGTTAGTCAGATCATGAAACAAGGCTGTGCTTCACAAATACCAGTAGTGAACTTCTGACTCCAGGAGGAAGGAGTCTTATGCAAGAGCTGTACTCTCAGCTGTCACTCTGCAGTAGCAGGTGTGTTCCTGAAGCAGACAGCATGGCCGTGATGCGAGGAAACTCTTCATCCTTAGCAGAGGAAAAGTCTGTTTTCTATGCATAGCTAAGAAAGAATAAATTAAAATTTAAGTTGGAGACTGATGCAGATGCTCTTTGTCTAATGCAGGCCTTTTGACACAATCTCTAGTATTACTGAACAGTTTTTTCAGCAGCTTCAAGGAAAAAAAGCACAGTGGGGCTTCAGATTGGAGCCATTTGGGTTTCTGGTTTTCAGCAGTGTCAGGTGTGCCTGCAGGTCTGGTTGGCGACAGTCTGGCATTAAATGGACTAATTTTCAGAAGGAGAGTCCTTAGTAATTTCTGAAAATTTTACTCCTTAAGCAGAACCCAAAAGTTAAATCCTGGAATACTGACACATCCATTTCTGAGAGCTGGCCTACATAAAAAAGGATCTGATATGTCACTATCTCAGTCAATGGAAATACATCTCATTACTAATGAATACTGCATCAGACTCAACATGCCTACAGCAAGTGAATTCCTACATCAAGAACAATTCACTTCATTCCATAAAAAGGACAGGGAACATTTGTGTTTATAAGAATAGGTCACACAAGTATATAGAGGTCCAAACCATTTTCTAGCGCTCTCTGACTTTCCCTCCTAATTTTTATTATGTAATTTTCAAGGCTATTAGGTGTGGCTCAACTTGCTTTCCCTTCCTTCACAACCACCTTCCAATTACAAAAATAAGCTGAAGTGGATAACAGCTCTGGCCTTTTGCTCCCAGCACTCTATTTCTACTCCAGTGTGTTGTTTTTATGGAATGACTTAGGTGGTCTCGGTTCACATCCCGGTTGACTGTAGACTGTATTATAAAATCACTGTGTACAGATTCAGTGGAATTGGCAGCCTTTGCTTGAAATAAATCCAGGGCCGAACAAGCATAAAGAATTAATTATTTCTTGCTTCTAGAGAGGGTCTCTTTGGGTCAGGGTTGAAAGCACTGGCAGGCCAGTGTAGGGAAGCTTCCACTCCAGCTGCCTGCATTGAAATTAGGCTGTCGATAAATAGAGGACTACAGTTTTCAGAACTGCCAACTCCTTAACCTTCATTAGCACAAATATTTGCTCAGGGTTTTGTGAATGTTGTATTTTCAGTGTGTACAGTTATATTTCGTTCCTAGAATGATCTCTTCAGGATAAAATATTAGGGAGTTGTCTTTTTCTTTACTGGACATGCAGCAGCATAAGCAAGGAGTACAAGATTCTGCAATTTTCCCAGGGCAGTTTCTGTAAATTTCTCAAAGCATTTCCTCTTGTCTATGGGTGTTGGGTTATATGGTAAAGAGGTAGCATGAATTTTTCCTTCATAAAATAAGCAGGAGGCCCACAGGGACTCATAACTTGACTTCAAAAAACTGCTTTCTTAAGCCACTCCTTATGGCAAACTAGGAATCCCTGGAGAGGTGGGTTAGTTTGTGGTCTTGGCTGGGTTTTCTTCTGGCCCACCAGCTCTGGTGCAAGCACAGGTAGTCCTAGACATAAATAACACTGATTTTAATGAAAAAGATTTATGTGGTCATAAAGGAAAAATTTCCCAGTGAGTCAGTTCTATACATACCTAAATACCTAGACACATATGTACAGAAAAATAGTGTCATTTTTTCTGGTATTATTCCACCATGTTAACAATAGAGATGACTTTAGATAAAGCTCTCACCACTACGTACATTGCTGGAAGTTTCTAACTAGATGCACATAAATTAAAGAAAAAATTGGAAGTGAATATCACACAAATAGATATGGCATAGAAAAGAACCCTTCTTCCCCACAACAACATTTTGGTTCTGGACAACAGTTCTCTCTATTTCCTAGTTATGAATCCAGTGCATCATCAGGCGTAGGGAAGTGTGGATCTAATACATAGGTTAGGATGATCCATTGCAAATATATTTTTGCACCTGAGGATCTCTTCTAACTCTGACTTCCATCACCCCACAAGCAGAGTTTAACGACAGGCAAGGGGCACTGGAGCTCTGGCAGTGTGAGGGCATCCCTTGCTCACAGGAACAGGAGCTGACTGGAGTCAGATGTCAGAGCTCTCTCCATCCTTTTTTGAAGCAAAATATAGAGAGGGTTTAAAATTGTGAAAACTTAGTTATATTGAAATTTCAACGAATTTTGATATTTTGTTAAAGCCGAGGGTTTACCCAAGTGATGGAGTATTTCACAGTGGGATACAGATATCTTATTAGAGCAGTAGGGCAGTCATAGCTGGGATCTCCTAATGGCGTGAGAAGCATGGGGATTGTCAGAAGACGGGAAATTTCAGACTGACTTGATAGACATAGAAAACAAAAATGTTGAAAGATAAATATGAACTGGGCACAAGTGTTCTGTGTTTGACTAGATGCACTGAGTGAAACACTGGTTGTAGTGAGCAGGGGAATAAAGGTGATAAAATCAGTATCTCCAGCAGGGAGAAAAGAGGCATGGTGAGAATAGTTCTTCAGGTGATTCTGTTTCAGTATCTCATCCACACAGGTAACTTGGTGTATTTCATTACTTAATCTTTTTACAATAAAAGCACATTGCTAAAGTGACAAAAATACAGGTGACAAATGTCACCAACATGAACTTATCAGTAACATAAAAAATGGCTGAGAATTTTATCATGAAAATCCTCAGAATTAATTTTCTAATGTTTAAAAAAAGATGTTTCACCAAACATGACATAGTTCATGGCTGCTGTGCTGAGAAATAGGTATCTTTGAGAAAGCAAAATCCAGCAATGCAAGACCCCATGTAACTTTGAGGCTTGAAACAAGTGATGTTTAAAGAAGCCTTCCAATCTGTGTTATTCAATTATTTTATGACAGCAGGACTTACTGTAATTGGTGTTCTGATGGCATGATAAATATGCAGGTAGACAGGTGTGTAAAGTGGTTGGGTTGTTTTGGAAGAGTGTTCTCTGGATCTAGATCGTAGTTGTAACCCTAGGAGAACCTCAAAACTAATGTATGTGATGAAGTCAAAACAATGTGCTGTGCTTCTCAGTCCACATTTTTCTCTTTTCAGAGAAGTCCAGTACTGAGCTGGAGGGACAAAAAGGTGTCCAAACTTTTTAAAAATTGTTTGGAGACGCCTAGCTTATGTAAGTGCTTCTAAAGTTGCCCCTGAATGAACATGGAAAAAAATTGTCTCTGGCTGTATGACAGTAAAACTGTTCTCCAAGGACCTTGAAATTCAAATCTCTGCTCAGGAGTTAATTTCTTTACAAACTTTTACAGTGGTGTCACCTCACACAATGATCAGTTCATAGTTCAGAAGGGGATATAAGGAGAGAAGGGAAAATTTCTGAGTATGCATTCTGCTTCTTTACATTTTGGGGCAAGGGTACTATGTAAAGTTCTTTCCCACTCCACTTTATTTTATTTACAAAGCAAATTCCAAAATAGCATACAAATTATTTTAAAACTCTCCCCAGCTGGCTTTTCTTTTTGAAGACTGCACAGCCTACACCTTAGATGCTGCATCCCAGCCAGCCATTCCTGTCATCCTTAAATCCAGAGACAGTGAATCAGTCATAACCCTTTTCTAGCCTTTGGGATGCTACGAGCATGTCATACTGTGACACTCCCACGGAAAAAATGGAATTTCTTATATTTCAGTGGAATTCTCTGTATTTTAGTTCGTGCCCATTGCCTCTTGTCCCATCACAGGGCGCCACTGAGTATAGAGTCTGGCTCCATCTTCTTTACTTCCCCTTTACTATCAGGTGTTTATACACATTGATGAGATCCCCCTGAGCTTTCTGTTCTTGATGCTAAATGATCCCAGCTGTGTTAGCTTCTCCTCACAGGCCCAATACCCCATTCCCTAAATCACAGTAATATCTCTTCACTGGATTCTGGTGTGTCTGTGTTGAGCACTAGGTGTGTAAACAAAGAATAAACTCAAATTTCCAAGATTTTTGCTGCAAGATAGTATCTCCAGGCTAAAAGAAACACTGCCATATCCCAAAAGCAAATCTACATGGATTTGGACAGGCCAGCATTTGGAAGGAGTTGTTGCACACCCCCAAAAATTTTCCCTAATAATTACCAGAAAGACCATTTGTACTTTCAGATGTAGAACTGGTTGCTTACAAAATTACAGCATATTTTCTGCTCACTACCATTTTGTGAACAACTATAATATTCCAGTATTTCAAGTTAAGCCTGTAAAGTAGACCTATTTCCACGGCCTTTTTTCTCTACACTTTTATTTTGTTCTTATTACCATTTCTGGTAGGCAGGTATTTTTAAATAGTTGCAAGAAAAAACTATATCATTTTTAGGCCAAAATACCTTGGTTTATTTGAAAAAAAGGTTACAGAGATGTTTTTTATCATTTTTAGTAGACTCATTGCAGGGATTCCTTCCCTAGTTATAGATGATAAGTACTGAAAGGAAGTTGTTATTGGTTGGTTTTAGTGGCCTAATTGTAATCTAGTGTTATCAGAAGTACTTGATCACACCTTGAATCCTGCAGTAGCAGAAAATGAGAGTTTCTCTAGTAGTTACAGCTCAGAGCCTTCACTCATAAGGTAAAGGCTGTTCGATTAATTCATTTTTCAGTCCCTGTCTACACTCTCCATTAGAAGCCATATCTTCATGATTTATATTGCCAACATGGCTAGCACTCAGGTGTGAAGTCTTACTCACATGTTCTCCAAATATTTCTTTTCATAAATAATGTGTAATTCCAGCTTAAAATTTGCTGTTTCAGCAAAATGCTTTTGCCAGCAAATTATCTGAGTGAAATTCATTGAAAGCATGCCTAAAAGGGAATGCAACATTTGTGGTCATTTACTTTGAAATACAGATGCACATTGGGCATTAACAGCAGTTTGAGAAGTATCTGGTGCATTGTAGCTCAGGTCTTCAATCCTATGGAATTTTATAGCTGAGAGCCAACATCTGTGTAGACCATAGTGGTGATGATTTGTGGTAAGAACTGCACCATGTAATAGCAGGGTTTAGCCCTGAAAAATACCAGCAAATTACACAACTATCTCATCTTCTAAACCACAGAGCAGTTATATGGTAAATACTCAGGGATCTGATTGAGCGTAATTATCAGGTGAGAGGCAAAGATGTGTAATTATTGTGAAGCCCTACCTGTGATATTCACTGGTGGAGTTACCACATAAGTCAAATATACTTCAGAGCTCTGTACTCATTCTGTCAGTGTAAAGTATTACCATTAGTTTTTGTCATGGTTTTTCTCCCAGGATTCCTTTATTTGTTGGGTTTTCAGCTCATGTTTCCCGTTGCACCCATATTGCAGCTGCCCAGAGGAGGGGCTCAGCCCACTTCTCACATGGGAGAGTTCTGAAGGAAGGCTCAGAAACCTTCCATGCCATCCATCTTGCCTGTCCTCAACTTCCTTCAGCACGCAGGTAGTTTTAATCAATTTGTGTTCTTGGGTATCATATGCTCCTGGCCTGCAGTCCCTGTGGAGAGCAGCCAGCTGAGCCAGCAAACCTGACACCTTCAGTACTGCACTTCCAGCTTTGTACAGGGCAGCTCATGAAGAAAACCTGCTTGTTCTAATAAAGTGCGATGCTAAAAACTGAAGAAAAGTTCTACATACTTCCAAAAAGAAAGGCAACAGCTGGAAGAGATAATTGATACCTATCTTTCGTGGTACTTGCATAGACTGTTCTGAACATCTAAAGGTGAAGCACAAACATGGCATAAATTGTCACCAGTGGTCCTGGTAGCAGGGAAGATTAAGAACAGTAGGATGAAAGTATTTAAAGTCTGGGAGGAAACACTGGTAGATGCTGCAGATGTAGTTGTTGCACTTTTTGAATGAAATAAATGTCAGCTTTTCTGCTGTGTTTTGTAATTTGTATCTCTAGGTGCAAAGTGTTTTGCTAAGGAGCTTTTTTTCTTCAGTGGTTTACACTACACAGGACAAGAACATCATAGTTTAACTGAAGTGAAGCAGATAGCCTGGATGCTGGACAGTTGTTTTGTTTGTTTTGGAGTTTTTTTTAAAAAACACAACTATACTCCTTTGAAACAAATAATGTTTTCTTTGGTCATCCTGTACTAGACTGTTGTCTTAGAACACAGATCCACATGCACTTTCTCTAGTCTCTTAGTCAAAGGAATGTTCAGTCATATTCTCTCAAAATGATGTGCAAGTCTTTTTTGCCTCTTTATGGTTTTAAAAGTGTGTTAGATGACATGGACCTATTGGAGCAGGTCCAGAGGGAGGCCACAAAAATGATCAGAGGGATGGAACACCTCTCCTATGAAGACAGGATGAGAGAGTTGGAGTTGTTCAGCCTGGAGAAGAGAAGGTTCTGGGGAGACCTTATTGCAGCATTTCAGTACTTAAAGGGGTGTTTATAAGAAAGACAGACTTTTTAGCAGGGCCTGTTGCAATAGGACAAGAGGTAATGGTTATGAACTAGTAGATTCAGACTAGATATGAGGAAGAATTTTTGTGTGTGAGACAAAACTGACGTGATAGAAGACTGTTCTCCAGCATAGTGAACATATTCAATCATCTTTCAAAATATGTTCATCTGACTTCATGGTGGCAAAGCTGCAGTCCACCAACAAACTCTCTTTGAAAGGCTGAGGGAATTGAGGCATAGGGACATTGTCACTGCATTTAATGTCATGTGTCCAGAAGTCAGATAAATTCTGACTTCTAGGGGAGTTTATTTCTCTCCCTTAACCATGCAGTGAGAAAAGAGACTACATTCCTTCTACAGACAGAAACTATTTGAGATGGATTGTAAAAATACAGACTTCCCTCTTTCACATCCCTTAGTTTCTTTGGAATTACTACTGTAATCTAAGTAGTCTCAAATTTGGGTTTATTGTTTGTTCATGTAAAATGCAGCTGGTTTAGAGATTTCTGGGAAGCAATGTTTTTGCTGTGAGAAGTAGCAATTAAAATCACTGACTTAACTGGCCTTCCTATGAAAACAATGCTATTTAATTTTCTTCAAACTTCTTTATTATCCTTGGAATCAGGAATTGCAGAATGGCTCAGGCTGGAAGGGACCACAGAGGTTTATCTGGTCCAAGCCTCACCTCAAGGCAGGGCCAGCCCAGAGCACAGGGCACAGGATTGTGTCCAGATGGTTCTGGAATATCCCCAGTTAGGGAGACTGCACACCCTCTCTGGTCTCTGTTCAGGGCTTGCTCACTGCACAGGAAAGAAGTTCTGCCTCATGTTCAGGTGGAACTTCCTGGGCATCAGTTCCTGCCTGTTAAAAAACTTCTGAAGATATTGAAAACAGACATAATTGCAGAATCATTTTGTTTGGAAAAGACCTCCAAGACCATCGAGTCCAACCTGTGGTTGGTCCCCACCTTATCAACCAACCCAGAACACTGAGTACCACATCCAGTCTTTCCTTGGACGCCTGCAGTGATGGGAATTCCCCCACCTCCCTGGGCAGCCCCTTCTATTGCCTGACAGCCCTTTCAGTGAAGAAATTCTTCCTGATGTCCAACCTGAACCTGCCCTGACACAGCTTGGGGCCATTTCTCTTGTGCTATGCCTCCTCCTGGATTGCAGGAGGTCTGTTCTGTTCCCCATCCCTGTCTGCCAGCTCAGGGTGCTGGTCACCCTGAAGATGACTGGTGTTACTATTAAAGACTGAGGCAGAGAAGGCAGTAAGTTCCTCGGCCTTTTCCTCATCCTTGGTTTCCCCCCGCATCTGATAAGGGAGGGAGATTTTCCTTGGCTCTCCTTTTGTTGTTGATGTATTTATAAAATCACTTTTTATTAGCCTTCCCAATTAGTATCAATAAGCAATGAGCAACCTCAATAATGCTAGAAAGCTCTGGCTAAATTAGGTATGTTTTCTGGTTTGGGCTTTCTTTGACACTATTCCTTTAACACTGATTCCTTGTGTCTCTGCGTGGCATAGGAATGCACATTCATTTGTCCTAGCTCCTAGAAAATGAAGTTTATCACTTGAGGCCTTTGACCTTGTCTGAGAGGATGAGAAATTGCTTCACTTCCTCAGTTTTAAACTCTGAAAAGTTGTTACAGAACCAAAGAAGTCAATATTAAACTAAATAGAACACTTTCCATTGGTAACAAATCTGTCCACTACTTGTTTGTCTCGAAAAGGTATCTATGCAGAAGTGATCATTGAAAAGTAATCCTTCACAATTTGTGCTGAATTAGCCATGCCAGGCTATCACAACCCCTGTTGTATAATTTTCAGTGACAACAAGAGTAATTTATCCAGAGTGACAATAAATGAATCCATTGTGCATTCACAGTGAAGCAATAGCTGCAGTAATCATTCAACAAGCGGTTTGCATCATCTTAGAAGAAGGAACCTGTGTAATTTTCTGTCCAAACAGGCAATTTCTTTCAGAAGTCCTTTCATGCAATTTCCTCAGGGACTTCTTCTAGGATGACTTGTCATCAAGGACTGTAAAATAATTTCCCAGTTTCATTTTTGTTCTGACATTAGTGGCTTAGTTCAACCAAGTCAATCACAGGGTTTTTTTCTGTTCAGATGGAGACCCCTTCCTAGCTAGTCCTTCATTAAGGAAATTAAGTGGTGGTTCTGTGCTGAGTAAAATGACTGCTAGTGATTATTGTGTTGTACTGTCCCTTTTGGATCTGAAGGCTCTTGCAACATCATAAATTCCATGCAAAGAGCAATGACTTCTAAATTATCAATCTAAGCTTGCTCAACATTTCATCAAAAACCCCTCTTTGGTAGGAATGTACGTGCAAATGTCATCTTAGAAAAACACATTAGTGCAAAGACTCTTACAGAGTACTGTTTATTTATAAGATTATGTGGGTTTACCTAAAATTACTCTTAGATTCCTTATTATTTCCAAATTGCCATCAGTAAAAGTTGCATGCAAGAGAGAAGACCTGGAAGACGAGTCAGGGTCAAAAGTAACAGCAAGTCTCTCAGTACTTACGAAATCTGGCAATTACCATAGTGGAGGGAGAAAGTAGAGTGGCTGCCAGTAAGGTTTCATAACAGAAGGAAAAGCTCTGTCCTTTCACTCAAGCCATGAAGTTGGAGATGGAAGTCCAGTGGCATCACTGTGGAGCAGCATGTTATAAGTCACGTGAAATGGCTTCCTAGTGCTGGGAAGTTCACTGTTGTTAGACTGGGATAGGACATACCCCCGTTAGCAGATGTGCCAGACCTACAAACCTGCATGTGTGACTTGTGAAGGTGAGGTCATAAAAGCACTTTCAAAGAATTGCAGTCACAGGGGAAGAGGAAAGGCTTCCTGGAGCAGCTCTGAGGAGCTTAGGGAGTGCTGTCCCAGTTTTGCTTTCTGGCACCTACCACTTGGCTGGTCTTCTTCATCACTTTTGGCAGAACAAGTCTTACACAAAAAGGGAGCACTTCCAATCTGGTAAACACAAATCCTAAAGTATAGTTGTGTTCTCTTCCTTGGCTGGCCAAGTGACGTAGGTGGAGCTTGTTGTGTGTATGTTGTGTTTAATTCAGATTGTGGTACCCTGTAATTTTTAAGGATGTGGATTACCATCAAACTGGATTTTTAAATTTGAAGTCAGGCCCAAGTGTGTGTTCTTTGCCTCTTTCATTGTTTCAATGAGTGTAGAAAAAAGCCCATGAGTGATGCCCAAACTCAACAATACAACATCTATTAAAATGACATACAGCCCACACCCTGTGGGAACTTCCCAGGTATACAAGTAATTCCAAGTTATGGTAATAACACAGCCAGATAGAAACATACTGTTAAACCCACAAAGAACTTCACTTCATGAGGACTCAAGAATGCTAAACTCATCCAGTATCTTACCTGGAGCCTGAAACTCCTGTTTGTATTGCAGGTTGTTTGCCCAGTACTTTGCTTCTAAACATACAGTTTCCAGTGTTATCCTTTGCTGGATATTGATAATGATGGCCCTTATGCCAGTGGCAGAGAGGAATGCTTATGTTTTTTTTGGTCTGATGTCACCCCACAAGCAGCCTGGGCACACAGAGCTGTGGTGAGAATGTAGTAGATGAAATCAAGCCTTCCCACAAAACTGTATTAGAGATCTTGGAAAGCATACATGTTTTCAAGCCAAGAACTTTAGTGACATGTACGCAATTGTCATGTCATGTCACTGAGGAGTATGGGAAAACTCAGTGGCACACCTTTTTCTGGTGAGCCTGAAGGCTCTAGTCAATGACTGCTTCTGTTTGCTAGCCTTTCCACTTATTACTCCATTATCCCACTTTTTCAGTGTTTTCTTCTGGGTTTTTTTCCTGTTTTTCTGGATGCAAGGAGTGTAGCTTACTGGTATACTCAGCACACTGCCTTCCCTATTCCATAGCCACTCTAGATCGCTTCCAGCACTTCATCAAAAACAGCTTTGCTTTCCTTCCTGTGCGAAATGAGACAACTCTTAAAAAGATTAATTTATTGAAAACAGAAAAATTGAAAAATTACAGAAATCAGAAAAATATAAAAATTTGGGATCCTATGGCTCGGTAGATGGTATGCCCCAGGAGCGCAGGGATACGAGATCTTCTGGCTGAGACAGCACTAGACCTCAGGTAGAGAAAAAGAACTTGCAGTGCTGGGCTGACTTTAAAAAAATTACTAAAAGCCCCTTAAAAGGGGTAAGGCTTTTAATGCCCAGCACCGATGTCTCCCACAGCTAGTCTGGAGAGAGCAAGAGGGGAAGAGAGAAGAGAAGAAGGCCCGCCTCTCAGCTTCGTCCTTTTTATAGTTTTTGCTCCGCCCACAGTCTGCCCACAGCCCGCCCCTTCGGTCCAAAGCGATTGGCGCTTTCCCTTTGATGGATCATCTCTGTCCACCAATGGCTCATCGTTGTCGGGGGGGGGGGGGGGGGGTATCAGTTAGAGATAAGGGAATACAATACTTTCATTAAAATTCAGGTATTCAGGTTGCCATGGAACTTGCCTGCAGAGTAATGGCCGTGGCTAAAAATAGCTGCTGGCTATTAAGACTGGGTGGGGTTTTGGCCTTGGAATCAAAATGCAAGTGAAACACCTACAAAAAGTATTAAAATACATCCAACACACCTCAAAACACTTGTAAAAGTATACAGTAAACACAGGAAAGGTAACTCTTATGGTGTACCAGTGGTTTGAAGCTTGAAAAGGGGCAAGTTTGTGATTTCTAACTGGGAAAATTTTAACTGGGAAGGGAGCAATTCTATTAATAAACTACTTTAAACAAATAAAAACACTGATAATGGAACTGGATTTTTGTACCTGGGCTGATGGGTTAATTGTAACATTCAATTTAAAAATAATTAACTCAAAATTAATTACTTAAAGCACTTAATATGCAAAGACCAAGCACAAATAGGGATTTCATGTATGACACTTCCCTTTATGGGACTTGCCTTTCCTTCTCCAGCATGGACTGTTAACCCTGTCTCCTGATTGCTCATATGCTGAGTGCCAGCATTATTGCTCATGCTCCCTACAGGCCTCTGACTCAGTCACAAAGACTGACTGTCCCTTCATGCCTGTCCAGCCTCTGTCAGCTCCTTATTTTGCCTCTAGGACCCAGCTCTCATCTGCTTTCTCCATCTGAGAAATGCCCACACACTTAACAGCTTTCGTTTTTCTCTCAGCCAAGGATCTGGCAAGTTTCTTAGCAGAGGTGTGTCACAAAAAGTCTTCTCTGTCACCTCCATGGTGATGAAAGAGCAGCTGTAAGACATACTTGCTAGCTTTTGTTTTGCAGGTTGTGGTCAAAAAATGTGTCATTAAACATTTTCAGTGCCATCTTTGAGAACATTTGAAAAATAATTTTGTGACCTAAGTGTAGGGCAAATACACCCATTCAAGTGGAAATTGTGTTCATGTAGAGGTGCATGAATCCTCGCAGAGGCCATAAAAAACGGAAGTTTTAATCAGGTTTTAGCATGATGTAGTTTGCTTTATTTTTGTGATAGTCCAGCCACAGTAAAAATTTTATGTATTCTAAATGGCCACTATGGACTTCAGGGCTCATCTTCAGGTTTCTTTTCAGCAAACATTCCTAAGATGGAAAGATCCTTCTCTTTTGAGAAGCACCAGTAGTATTTGGAATGTGTTAACATAGGGAAGTTTAATTTTTTACTTCATTCTGCTTCTGCCTTAAAAATGGTACAATTGTACAGGATCAAATGGAGTAAATTCCATCTGAGGATTCAAGGGACAGAAAAAAAGAATGATTTAGGTAATCCCTGATTATTGTAAAGAATTTAATTTTTTTATTTAAATTGCTGGTGAAGGAGAATGATATTGTAAGTACTGGCATATCTTTTAAAATATGTCATCTCAGTAGCTTTCTTCTCTCTTTGGAATAAAAATTACAGAAGATTTTCTCAAAGATCTGTATAAGAACAGTTATCACATTGAAGTGACCCTTATGTATTGCATGCATTCCAAGGTAACCTAAAAGCAATTAATACTAAGTGTCCTTTCAGGCACAGAGTTCAGCAGAGTTAGGAAACTGTTGCTTAATAAGACACATGTACACTTTTGATACTTACTTCATAAATTAGGCATATAAACTTCCAATGGCCTTGAAATGATCTCAGAGGAGTTCAAGAGGCTTTTACCAATTCATCAAAACAATTGGTTTGTTTTGTTGACAGCTGTGCAGGAGTGTTGATCTGAGGGACTGGTAAACTGGGAATTACCGCTCAGCTTTCAGCCTATTGAGACCAACTAGGAAATTACAAAAGCAGAGACTTTCTTTCCAAATCTCAGGCAGGTCAGAAGGGAAGAGAATCATAACATTTCCTTCCAGGAATTTGTCTTTTATTCCTTCGGCTTAAGAGATAAAGAGTGATGTTTGGATACTGAGAAACAGATTTCACTAATTGTTGTTTTCTGGGGAATTTGGTGAATAGCCCCTCAGATAAGCTGGGTTAGGCCATCAGCTGCTGTATTAAAGCCTTTCCACAGAGCTTTCTAAACAATTCCTAAATGTGTTGAAATCTAGAAAGAATGTGGAAGCTCTTTTTCCATTAAAGAGAACCCAGTCAGTGTTAGCATTTAAACTGAAGTGAATAGCGGAATACTTTAAAACATTGCAGAAGCTCTAAACAGAAAGGGAAAGAATTGGTTCCCGCCATCTCCATATGTTGTTCCTCTTTGCTGGGTCACAATTCCTATAGGATTTCCACAGTAACAAGTGGAGAGCTGAAGGAGCTATCCTAAATGAACAAGCATTATCTCTCTCTTTAGAGGTAGAGAGAAAAGCAGTGAGAAATCAAAGGACAGTGTAAAACCACGTGTGCAGGAAAAGATTCAAACATCTTGAATTTCCTTTCCTAACCAGCACAAACTTTCCACTGTAAATGTGGCCATAGGGCTAACTTCTTGTCTTTAACTCACAGACCAGTCTAATTCAGCTCAAGAGCTTGGAATTGCATCATCTCAGTAAATTCATGTTACTGCTTTAAATCCAATTAGTTTTCTGCTATCTTTGCTGTAATTAACCCTACTAGCCCTTTGGTCTAACTTTGTGGGGCGACACATTCCTCATCTCCAACTCACACCACTCCTTTCTTCCTTTCTTCCACACTTTTCTCTTGCACATGTACCTTTTACTACCTAAAGGCAAGGAGAAGGAAGCAGGAGGTTTTCCATCCCCACCTTCAGCCTCTGACCCTAGTAAAGGTATATGAAGAAAGGTCCAAAAGATATAAACAAGCCAGTGCACAGTACATTGACCTTTACTTTATGTAAAAAACACCGAGCAGCACGTTCAGGGCTCCCATTTGCACATCACCATGAGAGTCAGGACAAAAGTGTAATGTTTCAGAAGGGCTTCCTAATTATTTGCTATATGACTCTTAAAAGTCCCTGCAGTCAAATCTTGCTGTGGTAAAGGTTCTATTATTTATGAACTGACTTTGTGTAGGAGCTCTATCTACCATTTTGCTTTGGCCATTGAGGTTTTAAACTGAACAGTGTTTTCCGACTGTTTGGTAACACATCTAGTGTTGAAATCCTGTTTCCCCCATTTGTACAGAATCAGAATAGCTTCCTGTTATTATGTGACTTAAAAAGCCCAAGTTTCCCACTACAGACAACTTTAACCTGCTGGCTTGAAATTTATATTGATTCTGTCGCTAGTCTAGTTGCTTTTGTTATGAGTCTTTTAGGTGAATGAGCAGGGTTCTGTAAATTTAATTGCAGCAGATGTTTCTCTGGGTTTTCTCTCTCTCATTTCACTCTGGATTTTAGTTGTTTTTCCTTGGAAAAGTACATGAAAGGGAAATCCTTGTATAGTCAAATGTTTGTTTTACCATCTAAAGCTTGCAAAGGGTCCTTAGCCTGGGCTGATTTCTTCTTGAAGAGCTGTAATTATTCATGGAAAGGGAAAAAAAAGCCTTTGTCACTAATAGGCTTCTTGGTGCTTCTTGTAACAGTCTTTATTATTCCTTTCTACATAATTTTCTATTGATGAGGTGAATAAAGGCTTCCTCTGCTGTTGAGAAAGAAAAGGTAATTGTTCTTTTTTCACATTTACCAATGCTTGTTGCGTTCCTTATGTGTTTAAAGGACAAGGATGCAGAAAATGATGTTATTGATGGCATCACCATGGCAACAGTTCTTTGGAATAACACATTCTGGCATTGTTATTCTGCACACACAAAAAAAAGGGGACTTTCTTTTAAGCACAAACAGATTATGCCCCTTTTAAATGCACCCATGAACTTTGCTTTTCTGAAGATTTACAGACTGGTTTGGGGCAGAAAGGATTCTGACATCATTTACCTCTCTGTGTACATCACATTATGGTGTTAAAAAAAAAAAACAACACTTTGAAAAAGCCAATGGTTTAAAGAGACACAGTATGGGAAGGGTACATAAACATTTCTTTGATCAGAAAGACAAAAAAAAACTTGAAAGAATTTTGAAATTTATGAGGTCTAGCACCAGACTCACTAAATAATCAATCAAGAGACAGACAAAACTGGAGGACCCGAACACTCTGAGCTTATTAAAGTAGTTAGTTAGTTATGACAGTACTCCAGATAACATTGCTTTTACTCCAGGCACTACACACATCTTAACACATTTTGATAGGAAATCAAATTGCTTTCTCAGAAGGCAGTTTGCAAACATATATTTTGGCTTTCATATTTGGTCTTCCATTGTCCTCAAGTATGTAAAATCCTTCTATATTAGCATTTAGAAGTGATAGCATTTTATAAGGCACAGTATAATTGTATTCTTTTTGACTCCACTGCAGTTCTGAAATGGATTACTTTATTTCTCAGAGTCATCAATGACATATATCTGTGGGTTTGTAAGAAAGAAGAGGGGAATGTATTGAAATTCAGCATGTTTGAAATCCATTCTGCTCTCTGTGGTGTTTTTTCTGGCACTCAAGTGCACACCTTCCTGTTTGACTTCCCCAAGGAACAAACTACCTCCTACATGCCAATGGTGCATGGAAGTGGGCTGTACAAACCCTGGGACTTGAACACTTTGCACCTAAGAAGGACCTGTGTTGTGTGTAAATGTACCACTTAAATATACCCACAGTCTTATTTTTGAGAGAAACTGTAGTTGACTCTCTGGCTCCAAATACACTGTTAAAATGTTGGTTCTAAGTTGCATGTGACTTTTCTGGAAGTCGCCACAGCTGGTAGAAATCAGCTGTTTGTTTGTTGGACAATAACTGGATTTTTCTGCTCTCAAAATCTTGATGAAAATGTGAAACTCTGGGGACTATAGCAGGGCTACAATTGGATGTTGCTTCACATTCAGCTTTCCAGCTGAAGTGACTCCTGAAAAACTGAACAGGAAGCTGGAAACTCTACTGCTTTTTCCTTTATCTCTGACAAATGTAACCACCTTAGTGCTACAGGGTCCTTTCTGCAGGGGGGCAAGTTGAGGAATTCCTTAACACCCAGTCAGTGTTTTTTTTATTTTATAAGGAACAAAGTGGCAGAATGAACTTTAGATCTTGATTATGTTTAGTCCTACTACAAAAATGATAATCCTGATGTAAGATTATTTGATCTGTACTCTCTATTTACCTGGAGAAAAGTGAACAGCCTTCATTCCTTGCACAACATATTTTGGAGTTTAAATCAGTTATATATGCATTAGTACATACAGAATCACATATAATTATGAATATTCATTATATATAAAAATTGCTACATATATATAATGACTCATACATCTATTACAGTACATGTTATATATAGATACATATACTATAATGTCCTGTATCATTTTGCTAATTACATGATTTTGCAGGAAGTTGTGAAATTGTCCTGGGAAGAGTTTGGGATGTGAAGGAGTTCCTGCAGATCAAAACTGTTGTTGAAATAGTTACTGTTATTCCATCTATCTGAATATACTCTATATGTTTGAAAAAGTGCCCTAGAAATAGTTACCTTTAAAATATTTTATTGGAAATATTTCTAGAAACCAAGTCTGTCTCATGTCAGTTGTGCAGATTGCAGAAGACGGAAAAATTGCAAGATTTTAGTTGGGTTTTTTTAATCTTATCCTCCCATCTCTTGCCTTACCTTTACACAAGTGATACTATAGTGATTTAATTTTTGCCTGGAATTTGTTCAAAACCTTCTCAGGAAACAATAATGAAAAGCCATCTTTTCAATTAATTTTTAAGTTTATGTTTGTGAGAAGTACTCTCTGAGATTATTTTAAGTCTTTTTATTGGAGACCTAAAAACTTTGCTACATCTTTGTGAGAAGTTTTACTTGGTAGAGGTGGTGAATATTTAATTAAATACTGAATTTTCCTGTGACCAGGAAGGGAAAAAATATTTTCTTGGCATTTTCTGATCTTTGGCTTTACAGTTTTCCCATGTTACGAACAGGTACTGAAAGAGAGACTTTAGAAAAGAGTGAGAGTTTTCCTAGATGTAGTATGCTAAGAGGCCCAAAGACCTCATACGAATATTGAAAAAAGAACCGTGCAAGTTTCTTATTCTTGTGCCAGCTCAGGATTTCTTTGTGTTTCCTGAAGTCCTGCTGTTGTGAGAGAGTGTTTTGAGATCCCAGAGTGGGCTGAGGTGTGGCTGGGTGGTTGCACCACCACCCCTGCCCAGCTGAAAGTGTTGGAGCTCATGGTGATGTTGTCCTTTACTGGCTCTGCTGTAGCACCACAGCTCTGGTGCTCAGGATACCCAAACTACTCAAGGTTTATTAGCTCCCACCAAGGCACCAAGAAATAGGAGACTGGTGGTCAAGACTCAGATGCAGAGAGAGTGCATTTGTCTCCTCTGCCTGCTGCACAGCCTTGTCTGCCCTCAGGGTCACCTCCATCTGCCAAGGGACATCGTGTGGCAGCGACTCCCCAAAAACCTCCCTTTTCTTTTGCTTTGCTTTACTCTTTAAGGAATTGCTATTTCAAGATGAAGCAAAATGAAAAGCGGGTTGTATTATTGACTGGGTTTTGTTTCTCTTTCCTTTCTTGTCCTTACCTTTTTCTTCCCTTGCCGTTTATTCCCCTTTAGCGTCAGGTGCCAAGTCTATACTGGCAGAGCCTCACAGTTAATTCTGCCAGAGCAGCAATGACACACAGGTTCTGTGCAGAATTTTTTTTTAAGATAATCCGTATCTATGTGTGAGAAGGTAACAGAGACTCTTGGAAAGAGTTTCAGTGATCCTGAGCTTCTCTTGGTAGCTGTGCAATGTGGGAAGCAGACTGAGACTGCAAACCTTCTTACATGTGTTCCCCAAAAAGCCATGATACAGTCACAAGCTGGTCACAACCAGCATGGGATGGATTTCAGCCAGTCTTCTTTATTCTCTTCTTTGTCCCATGGGAATTGATGACATTTTCTGGCAATTTTGGAACCTGTTTCCTTTCCCTACTTCCATGGTTTCTCTCTTAAACTTGGTCCATTCATTCTTGTCATTCTCCTGAAACCACAGCACCTTTGCAGAACTGCAAATCTGTGCTCTTACTGCTGACAGAATGAAGTTATGTTTCTGATACATGCCCATTTCTAAATGTCAAGACAAAAACCCTCTCCATGTGGTTTTCTGGCTGCCACTCAGAGCAGGAACATCTTGTCAGAGATCAGACTGCAAGTCTGCCTGCTGAAGATGCTGGCCCTAAGCACATTTTAGATCCAAACTGAAAAGACATGTAATTGCTAAACAAACTTGAATTTGTTTATTTTATAATATACCAGCAGCTGTTTTCTTGTACTATGTCCAGGATTTCTCCAGACAACCTACTTAATAGTGTAGAATTCTGTTTCCTTGGGTCAGTTTGCCTGCTTTATTTGTTTTCTTTTCAACCTCTGTTGGGGTGAATGGTAGTCACTGAAACAACTATTTTTTCCTAAAGCTTTAGGCAGAACCAAGCAACTTATTTCAGGAATGAGGATTGAAAGAAAATTTTGTGTTCATTAAGTTAACGTTATGAAAAACATTGGATTTTTACATAGCTGATTACATTTCCAGCATGCCCAATTGGAGGTTTCTCACTTAGTTCTGAAGGGCTGTTCCTAGATGGATGCTTTGTACCCGTGGCATTGTGATCAGCTGAGGAAGGGCACCTGCCTCAGTCCGTTAGTTTCACCCTCCATTTTCTTGCTGAAGAGAGAAATCTTGGTGGGGATTTTGATCCTCAAGAAAGGACATTCTGTTTTGAGATATAAACATCTCTCACTGGGGAGCAGAACTCACCCAGACATTCTTCACATCCAAGAATCAGGTTCTTATTAGGGAGCCAGAAGTGTCCAGACAATCTGATGAAACTGTGCAGCATAAAGGTCAGATCCAGTCTGCTGGAAAACAATCCTTTGGCTTTATTGGTCCTAAGATCTGGCCACATATATTTGTTGACTCTAATTGGGTCATTTAGCCAAATGGTGATTTTCATCACCCTTGAGATGCACATGAGATCCTGGTGTTAGAAGGCAAAGACAGGGACACTCCCAGGCGTAGATGGGGAGCTGCTTTCCACAAGCCAGACAAAAAATTAACAGTCTGTTTTTATATGACAAAAACTTACATGCATAATGTACCATTTGGCTTAGAACAGCCAGCTCACATTTTCACTAACGTCATGTTCCTGTCTCCATCAGAAACTTGGTGTCTTTTGGTTGGCTTCCATTTCTCACAGAGTAAGAGCTCTGTGAGAGGAGTTGTCTTTGTCAGTTTTCTAAATAGCCTGGTCATTGACCAGTGTGTTTTATTGTAGCACTGTAGTTTCTTACACAATTTTTAAAATTACAACAAAAAACAAATTCTACAATGTTAATGGTTTACAAAATAAATAAAATGAGAATGCTTGTTTCCTCTTCTGTTATTTCCTCTCTCTGCTGCTGAAGACGTATCTTGTATCTTATATATGGTGCAACTTAATAAGAGATCTCACTGTGTACCTTGTGTGAAAATTAACTTATCAACAAAAAAGGGAATGTGATTATGCAGTTTCAGGATTGAGTGTAAATGATGCAGATGCTACTGGATATGTCAGTGTGCATATATGGGTTAAGTTCAAGATTTCTCGTGTTTTCTTAGCACATTCAAGCACATGTAGTCTGACAATATTCTGAAAGTTATTGATGCAATTTAAAGTAGTCTTTTCCAGATCATGTTTCGAATCAGCATGTTTATTTGAAAGTTATAAAACTAGCAGCAATATAAATACAGTGTAGGTGAAATCATGGCAACGTAGAGGATAATCTAAGCATATATGGTGAGCCACATGGTAAAATAATTGCTGAAAGTCTTAATTAAGATGAGAACAGACAGTGTTAATGAGAAATAAAGGCTGATCCATGCTTTAGTTGTCACAGTCAGCCTGATTTAAGCACTTTCAGGGCCATTGAGCTGAAAACATTTTTAGAGCATAGTACAATGGAGAGGCCATTATATCAGACTGAACATTTTGCAGAACAGCACTATTAAGAGATTTGTGATAACTAGATGGTAGACTGGATTAATGTAGTAGACTCCCATCCAAATCTCTCCTAGGCCAGGAACAAAAATGAGTGTGGATTGTGGGTATACATAACAGTGGCTGTCACTCTCCCATGAACAGTCTTTTGTAACTTAGAGTCAGAAAAAAATCCAGGAAGGCAATAGAAGAGAGTTTCTCAAGTAATATCTAAAATGCTGAGAGAGGATTTAGTTTAATTAGATTAGTGTTGTCCTTTCTTAAGTGACATTTCTCTTCCTGTTTATATTTTCCATTGGATTTTGTTTTGCTGTCTGTAAGGTGAATTTGCTGAGAATGTGTCTGTGTTTCAGAAGTTTATTTTACTGTCTGCCAGCACTGCCGAAGAGACATGCACCCATTCTATTGCTGGCTTTAGAGATTACCTTGAGTAGCAGCATATGGGATTAAGACACTGCTTTTATTAACAGTTAATATGTAAAACCTAGAACCTTTCAACACTGGACGTTTTAGTGTCATGCCAAAAGTTTTTTTTTGGTGTACAAACGTCTCTCTTATCAACACTTAGTCTTTCCCTTCATTTGGGAGCCATAGTTTTCCACTTGACCCATAGTCCCATCAGTTCTAGAAGCTGGGACACACCGAGCACAGCAAAAATCAAGACAAGCTGGGAACAGCTCCTTGTGTTCCAAACCAGAGTGAGGCAGATGTGCACACAATGGGAGAGAGAGGGGGGTCGCAAGTTCTGTAAATAGTTCTGTAAATACCTTCTGGTTAGGGCTTGGATGGAACATCCATGGTCTGATACTTTGCCCAGGCTGTGCAACACGCTGAGGTAAAACTGCTGTGGGCATAATTCTGTACTGACTTAGGAGAGGCCTCACATAGTTCCAAGGGTGATTTCCCTCGCAGTGCTGTTTCTGCACTACTTTAGTCAGCTCAAGGAAGGGGCACCATGAGGAGCACAGGGCACCTCTTAGTGCCAGGAGCCGTCTGCTGAGTTGGGGCTGATGGTGATAAAGAGAAAAACTTCAAACACATAAATGAGCAGCAGAATCACATGAACTTTTTCCATGATCATGGCTTTTTTTATTTGAATGAGTAGTTTTCCACCCCTTTCTACAAATAAAGCTGTTTGGCCTTGATTGTGGCAGTGGGGCTGGAGCGCACTGCCCACCTCCCCCTTGGGTCACTCGTTGTCCTGGGACTGAACACCAAGGCAGGCACAGAGAGGCTTAAATCCCCCTTTAACATTAGGGAAGGTTTTCTCATGCTGTAACTCACACTCTGTGCCCCTTATGGAAAAAGCATGTGCACATTAGGTGGCTGCTAAACATTTACTAAAATGTTGCAAAGCTTTCCTTCTCAGGGGGCAATAGTGAGGAGAAATGATAACTGCAGCATCTCACTACTCCTGTGGCAGCAGAGTGTGAACTCATCAGAGCAGTTCTTTACTACCAGCAGTGCACCTTCTTCCAGTATAGGAAAATACTGGAGGTGGTTTATGTATTTCTAGTTAAATTTAAAGTTTGGACTACATCCTGCTGAAGAGAATACTGAACAAAGTCATTTTAGGAATATTTTTCTCTCCTATTTGTATGCATTTGTATAGAAACTAAGATTAGTACTAGAAAGGTATTTCGCATATTTTTGTCATTTTAGTGCTGCTTATGTACCATTAAAGCTTCAGTATTGTCTGAAGAGTCAACTTGCAAAAAAGTAAATGTTGTCAATGGTGATTCATAAATTATTTGTGTACGTAGATTGATACAGAAGACATCTGGACAAATGCCGTATTTGCTGAAAATTAGAATTTTGAATGATTAAAACTATTTGCAAATTAACATAATTTTGGGTTAGATTGCATTTTTTAGCAAGGTAAAATATTAATTTGCTGCATTCTTATTTCAAGAATTTTTTCAGGCAAAAAAGGTTTTTTTAGGAATTTTTTTGTAATCTAATTTTTAGGGATTTTGAAAAATACTGAAATAAAAATGAGAATTTTTGTTGTACTTGAGCTCCTGCTCTTGACTGAAAAATAGTGGTCTTTCATTTCAACAGAAAAAACCTTATATTTTCTAAAATAATGATTTTCAGGCTCAGGAGATCTCTATGGTGTTCTCCTGCTAAACATGGAACTGAAATAGTTTTTCCTACAACTCTGATTAATACAATAGCTGGAATAATTAATACAGTAACTAAAATATTATGGTCTCACACACAAATACCAGGATCACTTTTGTTTCTAAATGTAATGATTTTGATCTTCGATTTCTCCCAATATTTTTAGCAGTGCACAATTTCTGTACTCCCATAAAGGCAGATATTCAGTATCTGCAAGTAAGCACTGAAAAATCACTTGCTTGATTACACTTGTGGGCCATTAAATATCTGCTTTCATCTCTATAATTCCTCTCTTCTCAGAGCCTGGGCAGTGGGACTCAATCAGCCATGTGTTATCTTTCCCAGATCCCTTTCGGAGCATAGCGCAGTGCACAGGAATGCAGTTTGTCAAACACATTGTGTCTGAAATCCTTTGTTGGGAGAAGTGGAGAGAAAGAGATTATAAAATGCCTCAAACCCTTCAATAAGGCCATTCCCAGGTTTCTTGTATCTGTTCAGCCAAACAAAGTGTTCATACCTCACTTTGATGTGTAGGATGGTGTATTTTAGCATATAGTATGTATTGTATCTCAGAACAGCATCTGTTGTCCAGGCTGCAGTTTACAAAGAATAACTCACTTGATTATAGTAACTTACTATGTTTTGGCACGTTTTTAGGCTCAAGGACAACACAGAGGGGAATTTAGAAGAAATAAATATATCTGTTGTCTATAATGTTGGTTTTTATACATGGTTAGATTTAAGATCCTGTTGTGTTTTGGAGGAGGGGTGAATAAAAATACCCAATCAGACTGGTGATGTATGTTTTTCATTACTCTGCTAATACAAACCTCTCAGAGGTAAATCTGAGCAGTGTGAATAACTTCTTGAAGCTGTTAACTTCTGTCACCCTGAGGCAATCCCTGACTGACTTTCTGTAGCATTTCCTCCTCAAAATTCTATACACAAAAACCATTTACTTACAATACACTGGCACTGTAGGTTTAAGTTGAACATTTTGCACTGGAGTAGTTTTGAGAAATTAGCCTAGAATGAATAGGTGGGAGTAGACACGTTGCAAAGTGCCAAATGAGTTGCAGAGTCCACCCTGATGTTGCTTACAGCAGTGGTTTGGGCAACACAGGCAGTTTTCAGCATAGCAAGCTGAGTTACAATGTGCATTCTCTGCCAGTGTACTCTGAGAGAATTTGTCTCTCCTTTACAGGTCAGATATCCAAGGGGAAGTCTGGGAAGGCTTTGTAATGCAAATCTAGCTAGCCTTCGTTCACACAAGGAATGTTAGATGCTGACCCATAAGAAGTGAGTTCAAGATTTCTGTGAATATGTGGGATTTGAATTAACGCGGTAATGAAAGGCTCTAAGAATATAAGGTGCATTCAGTATCTAAATCACTGACATGGTTTAGAAAGTTAAAATTGTCTCTGCAATGATTAAAAGAGAGCTGGTTGATACTTTTCCTTGGCATAAACATTAGCAGGAATCCACCCATGGCACTTGGATGTTTGTTGAACAGCTGGTGTGTTTTGTTTAATAGAGTCAAAGAGAAAAGTGGTAGTAGGTTTGTTGGCGATGTGCTGTGTTTATGGTGGATGACAGGGAATTGAGATGTAAAACAAATAGCAGAGGAACAGATCCAAGCAAAAATGCTTAGTTATACTATTTGGCAGATTTTGCGTGTTAGAAAATATAAAGCACATTAACAGGGAAATAAAAATGCACCAGACAGTAACAGCCGTTGAATTTACACAAGAAAAAAATAACTGTGAGATCACTTACTCAGCTCTGTGGGACAGACGAGTTCCTGGACTATCCTTTAAACCCATGATATTTTCATGAAAGATTAGAATATAGATACAGAATAGAGAAATCCCAAGTTTCTACATGAAGCAGAGACACACAAAGCTCGTATTTGCCCCAGAGCATGTTTGTCTTTTATTACACGGTTTTGTTGACTATGTATCTCTTTTCAGCTCTGTTTTTTCATCTTGTGGAACACGGTCCAGATGAAAAATAAAAGTTACAGATAAAATTATTGGAGGATTGGATATGCATAATTATTTTGTAATTTTATTTCAATACTAATATTTTCTATTTTTCTTTGCTTTTCCACAGAGGGTATGAACTGTATGAACAAAGATCATGGGTGTGCACACATCTGCCGGGAGACACCCAAAGGTGGGGTTGCCTGTGAATGTAGACCTGGCTTTGAACTTGCCAAAAACCAGAAGGACTGCAAATGTAGGTAGATGAAGATTAAATTTCAAATGCCCCAAAATGTCTTGTTTTCTTCATTGTTGTTATGTTCCAGAAGAAGTTAACTTTGTTTTGGCCAAAGGTGATTTGTAATTTTAGTAATGAGGGGTTTTTTGCTGTAGAAGATGCATTTGGGGATGGATAAGAGGGATTGAATAATAGAACATTGGCAGTGGCTCAGTTATCAAAACAATAACAACTTTTCTGCTTTCCTGTGAATGCAGAAAAGTGAAGTAACAGTTTAATCCAGACTTTCCTTTTAAAGCAATACAAATAAAGCATAGTGGATTCTGACTTGCAATATTTTGAAGGTCCACAAAGGTGTGTACATTGCTAAGTGTACTAGTGAATTTAATGAGAAACCCACTAGAGCTATCAAATTAAGCGTGTGAGTTCCAATTTTTTTAAAAGACAGAATGATTGCTCTAGCCTTGATTACACTGCTCACACTCTAGATTTATCACTTGGGAAACGTGCAGCTGCATTATATATACTGTTCTTCAGAGAAAAGCCCAGAGTGGTATATTCTTGAAGCTGTGATGCTAAAGATACAGATACTCATTAGCCCACAAAATTAGAAATTGTTCTGTACAGGTTCAAATAATTGACCTCGGCATCGTCATCTGAAAGCTTCAGAACTGAGTCTTTCTGATGGCTTCAGTGAGTCTTAGATCTGAGTCCAGTAGCTTGCATTCCTACTTGGTAGCTTTGAGAGAGACAAAAAAAGTGCAATCAAACAACATAAAATGTTTGCTGCTTTGCATAGGGCCAATATTTTTGAGACAGTCTTTCTTGCACTTCAGTTTTTTTCTTCCTGAGATCTCCACTCTGTAAACACGCATAGATGATATTATCTCCCAAGTACAAAGTCAAAAGAATCACTTTTGAATGTCATAAAGAAATGCCACAGAGTAATGTACAGCCTGATTTCTGCTCATTATTAAAAGGCTACACATGGCCAAAGGCAAAAGCACAGAAAAAAATGCCTTTATGGTAATTTTCATTCTCAGTGTTTATTAGAAGGGAATGTTGCATGCTGTTAATTGGAGTGCAACATCAGATACATTGGTGAAGTGTGGGAGGATGTTTACTTATGTTGTTATTATTTGTTTCCTCAAATTCTTATATTCTTTGGGAGTTTCAGTATCCTTTTTCATAGATGGTGGCAGGAGGATTAGAGCCTTTTCCGGAACATTATTCCTAAATGCCTTTTAATAGAGTAAAAACTTCAGTTTATTCTGTGCCCTCTGGTGTTCAAATTGTAGTTGGAATTATAATGAACTTTTGGTGTCAGACCTCTAAGTAGGGACACTGAGTTTTCCAAGGCTGCAGAGCTTACTTTGGAGTACCCCAACCTCTAAACCCACAGCACATTCTGCAAGTATGATCCAGAGTCTTATTTAAAATAATTACTTCTAGTCCTTCCAGATGCAAAGAAGTACAGAGGTGTAGCCAGATAGCCTGGGACAATAATTGTGAGATTACAGCAGGCTATTTATGGAAGCCTAATTCTGAAACCAAATCTCAACTTTTAAAAAAACTTCTTCACAGCTAACCATTTCAGTGGAATTGGCTTAAATCCTGAGCTGCAGTTTTGCAACTACTCAGTTTTGCAGCTATGTTGAAGAGCTGGAAAAGAGACACTTCCCACTTGCCAGCCTGGACTGGGTCTGTAGCCCTGTATAATTGGGACTGTGGGGTCTGATACACCCTTGTAAAACCCTGTATCCTCTCAATTATGCTGGTTTATCATGGTCCTCCAGGAGTCCATGCCTTTCAGGGTTTGTCAGAGCTTGCTGCTCTGGTTTTTGTATGTGAACAAGTGACAGAGAACATAGCACCTCTTAGTACACCTAGGTGAATTTTTATCAGCCAGTTTGCAATTCAGTCAGACTGCTGAGAGAGATTTTCAAATGTATTGGCCCAAGGCCTTTAGTAACGATGCAAGTCTTCCTCAAAGGAAGATGTTAAAATAAGTCAGAAAGCAGAAACACTTGGAGGAAGGCTCCATGCTTTTTATGCATGCATCACACAATTGTCATGACATCCTAAGCACATACCATCTTATCATTTACCATGACATGCTGATAAGGCAGTCACTTTTGCTTCATTCAGTGTCCATGATGGTCAGTGCTCATTAAACAGGCTTATGTTCAGTAGCTTCCTCTCCATAATTTAGTGTCATGCCTTTTCTGCTGCACAGTATTTAAGCTCTATTGTGAACATAAAATTTTTAATCTCCTTGTGGATTTTCCCTTGATATTCATTAGTGTATTATCAAAGTGCTTTGTAGGCATTTGTAATGTATTTTCAAAACGTTCTTGTCAAGTCAAAAAGTACTGGTTTGCCTATCTTACAAAAGAGAAATTAATATAAAAATATTAATATGAGTCATTTAGTAGTGATAGGTGATTAACAAGAACTACACAGAACCCAGCTAAGCATTTACAGCAGGTTAATATGATCCAAGCCAAACTCCTGATGGCTCCAGCTGTAGTTGCAAATGCCATGGAGAAAGGAATATAATATCAGTAACCTGTAATAGAAGAGATTCAAAAAGCTCTAAGTAGGAATTCCACAGCGAAGGCAGAAATAGGTTAGAGTCTTTAGGGCTCTTTTCACTTTCTGAACAAGACTATTCTTTCTTGACAGTCCATTTCTGATTTGCTACTCACTCTGCAGCAGATGAGAAAAGATTCCCAGCTGTTTCCACAGCCCTGACTTTCCCCAGCTTCACTATGCACTAAATGAGACAGGAGTGTTTTCTGTATTTGTCATTGAGGAGAGTTATCATAACACAATAGGACTATGTACAAGTCTGGTATTTTGTAGCTTTTGAGTGCTTAAGATTGCAGCCTTAATGGTTTCTTAGTGTAAATTTTAAGTATGCAATTTCTAGTTGCCCAACATGCTAAGAAAACACTAAAGTGTGGAGATTGAAAGGGACCTCAAGAGGCTGTCTAGAAGTACACCAAGCAGAATCACAAGGATCCATACGTGTTCCCTCAGATAAGCTGCATCCTTTACATCCAAAGCATCAGTAAACTTCAGCTTCTGGGAGTTTACTGCTACTCCTGTAAACTACTTTAATAGCCTCTGGTGTACACAAGCCCAGAAGATTATGCTTTGTCAGTAATTTTCACAGGTACTTGCTGGCAGCAGAAAGAAGAATTCAGAGCAGTGAATTTGGCTCCAGAGTATGTTGAAATAAACATGGGAATTTACCTCTTCTTTCTACATCTGCGTCCATGATATATACTAAGATCCTGCTCCTGGGCACGATTGCATTAGAAGTTTTTGATAAACTGAAGATATTTTCCCCAAATATGAACAAACCAGGAGATCTTATGTTCATCTCTTTCTTAGCTGGAAGCTTAAAAATAAGAGGAAATCTAAAGCAGATTCACATACCTGCAAGTTGCAACCTGAAAGAGTTATAAACAAGTAAAAGCTGGATCTTTTAATGAAAAATGCTGGATAATCCTACCTACAGCTCTTTCTATCTGCCTCCTTGGATAATAATGATTCAAGTGAGCAGGAAGGCTAGTGCAAAGTAATTCTAAAAATCCTATCTAGGACTTGTACAATGAAATGCCAACCTACCTATGCCAAATGGCAGCTCTGCAGCTCCTGCTGACTGTGTCCTCATGCAACTATTTGCTATCAGTACAAAGATCCCCAGAATGTTAAAAACATAAAGCCATACTAGCATAAATCATGTCAGCAATGTTGCATGCACAACTTTATCACAGAGAAGTGCCCATATATTTATGTAAATTATGTATTTAATGGCCAGTTTAGTTAAGAAACAGTGCAATTTTAAAGTTACCTGGAATGACAGTATGCTCATTTGAGAAGTCCATCCTACAAAAACACAAAAGATCTGTCTTGTGGCAAATTCTGTGGCATCTGAGCCATAGTATATATTTCAGTCCACATGTGGACAAGATCATGACACTGTTGTCTTGACCAATTTTTTAAGTTACCAAGTAATAAACGCTAGATTAAATAGTTGGCCATATGTTTTCAAGTACTTCTTGTCATGGGCATGTAAGATGGAAGAACCAGAAAAAGGGTTCTGTGGAACTTTGGAGAAGCACTCAAAACAGGATTTAGGCTGTAGAGTGAGGCTGAATTCTGGTATTTTCTGTCTTCTGGGGAGTATAGTATGGAATATCAATATCAATACTTAGTGGAATATGTACATTAAAATCCTTCCTGTTCCTTAAGATGTCATTTCTCTTTCAGACAGTTGTTTCTCATTTTTTAATCATCCAAATGCCATTTCTAGACTACTCCATATATTTCTCTGGGTGTAAGCACTGGCCCACATGCCAAGCTGTGTCTCAGGACTGTTTGGCTCAGCCCAGTCAAACTGAATAGATGCTGCTGGTTCCAGTGTGGGCAGGTGGACAGGTTATGCCAGCTGGCATATGCCATTATGCCATTATGCCAGGGCCTGAAAGATGTCTGGCCAGCCTAGGACCCTGAGCATTGTAGTCACTGAAAAGAATTCATCTGGTTTGAAGGCACTTTGAAGCCCCAGTGTCAGCCCTAAAGCTCCTTATCCACTTGGAGGAGTGTTGGGAGAACAGACTGGTGACTTGGTTGCCAGCACTGGACATGTCCCACAGAGGGTGTGTGTCATTGTAGGGCTTCTCTGCTGTTGTACAGGACATTTCTCCCACCAAGGGAAAGAGCCCAGCATTTTAACTGCACTTAAGACATACACAAATTCTGAAGCACTGTCAAAAGATGGTGTTACTCTGGTTTTAAATCTGCCATGTGGGAATAAAGTCTGTCTGAGTTCTAACAGATATGTGAATATTCTCCTTTGGTTAAAAAAAAAAAAAAAACCAAACTTACTATTTTCCATCCCTTTCATTTTAACACGATTTATGATATTTTAAGGTGATCTGTGTCTGTTGGAATTTACTGTTTTGCCTGTTTGCCTCTTTAATGTCACAGACTCTGAATGAGCACACAGTTGTTTGCATAGCTGCAGAGTCTAAATTTATCAGAAATAGTTTCAAAAGAACACTTTGTGAATTCTCATTCATATTGCTTTAATTCTTTCTGACAAAAATGGAGTAGATCTGGATGTCCATTTGCTTTTAAATAATTATGGGTTTCTTCCTCTAAGCAAGAGAAACTTCCCACTGTGTCACTGCAACAGAATGAGGGCTGGAAGAAAATAGAAATGACATATTTTACAACTGGATTTTGTACCAATTTCACCTGTAGAGCTGTCAAGCTTCAGAATGTTGACTCAAGTTACTTAAAATAAATAGATAAATTGTAGTCTAGACAGAAATTCAAATCCTTCAAAAACATGATTTACTAATGTTTCTAGGAGACAGGAAAAGGAACTGACCTACATGTGCATTCATGGACTGGGTAGAATGGGAACCAGTAACTTTAATATGCAGGGAAACTGTAAAAGTGTGTGATTCTGCAGGGTTTGCTATAAATGCCATCAGTCTAGTGAGATTTTTTCATAGACAAATATAGTAAGGAAAAGTTCCTCATATTACGTGGGTCAGAGCAAGCATGTTAAGATATTTTCATCTCTGCCAGCAGAGGCTTTCAGCAAGGAATGCCAAAAATAACCACTGCCGTCACAATTTTTAAATACACACTTTGTTGCTGATTGCACTTTAAAATCCTCAATAAAAATACTGTTGGCTAGAAATGTGTTTAAACATCTGGCATAAACAACACCTTGAAGTTAATTTGTGATGGCACTGCAGTCCAAGGAGGATAGAAACTCCACATAGTCCTGGAGGCATATGGGGTCAAGTAATAAGCATGTCTTCATTGGAAAGGTGGGAGCTTTAAGAATAGAGAATTGACATAAAATTTTGTTCGTTTTGCATCAAAAATAAAAGCCAAAATGGTACTGTGTATTGAAGGGAAAGAAATGTTTCCATTTGATGCAAAGCAGAATTATTTGCTCCAGGTAGTTTTTCACAAAAATAAATTATTAGTAAAGCTATAAAAGTGGAGAAGGAGAAAGAATGCCTGAGTTTGGCTGTTGCTTAGGGGGCTTTGTAATGTAATTCCTTGGAAGTTTAGGATTCTTATGATTTAGGGTATGTTCCCTCCTCTGGCTGGTTGGACCGACAATTTCCATTTTCCAGTCTAGTGCACTGTCAAGCTCCAAAAAGGGGACATGAATCAGGCAGGTCTCCCCATCTTTCTCATTGCCGTTCTTTCCAGTTGGATAGAACAGCAATATTCCTGGAAAGTGAGGTGGGAATCCTGGCAGTCTCTCTTCTCAGAGATTGTTCTGGCCCCTAGACACCAAGGCTGTTCCCTTTCCAGCCCTGAACAGCACAAGGGCTTTTATTCCAAGTGTACAGTGGGAAGGATCAAGGATGCTTGCACCTGTAGTGGCCACAGGTCTGCACTCGCTTGAGAGGTGGACAACTCCTATTGTGATCTTTGCCAGAATTCAGGGCCTAAAGTTGTAAACTTGTGGTTCCCACGCTGGCAGGAGGTTTTAATGGGAATTCTGTTGGGTATGCTGTGGTGGGTCTCCCTCAGTTGCTTTTTTTAGAACTGTTCCATTTTAAGCTAAATACTTCAGTGATTACTGGGAGTGACATGGCTGCTCAGCACTCACACCAGAGGTGGGGTATTTCATTTCTAGCTACTGTGATGGAAAATTCTGGTCTACTCCATTTTCAGAAGCTAGAATTAAAGCAGGGTCACTGAGTTCAGAGGGAAAATACATGATCTTAGCCCTCTTGCATCAGATACAACCTCAGATTTGAGTTAGATATGTGATTTTCAAATCCTGTTAACCAGTATCTTGGTTTTACTCTATATTGCAACTTGCTACCCTGCCTCTTTTATAAACTCTTATCTAGAAAGAAAATTCTGCTAAGACCAGTGTGAGGAACTTCCTTCTGATTACTAGGAATCAGTATTTAAATGAGTGTAGTCTCCATTTAAATTACCATACCATTTCAAAATATTTAAGTCCTCTGAAATTATGAGTATATAACTAAATAATGGCATATTGGATTTCCCCCATATCTGCCAGTGTATATTTACCAATAAAGAACCTAGTCCAAATAAAGACAGTAAATTGAATTCAGAAATCAGTCAGATCAGAACTGTGTTATTCAGCATCAAGGTGTGCAGCTGCATAGGATGAAATGAAACAGGGGCAAGTGAGAGGCTTTATTAATGGTGCTAGCCAGGTTAATATTTAAAAACTGGTTTGTCTTAGCTGGCAGAAATTAAATCCATCATGTGACAAAGGAAATTAATTGAATCTGATCTATTAATTTGTGTAACCTTCAAAACTCTGCCTACTCTCATGAAAAATGTTTGCTTTAATGTATGTTTAGTACTTTTTCCCCAGAGGACATTTGAATTGCTAAAAGCTGTTCTGCACTGTTGCTTGGAAGTGAAAGTGGCATCTCCAATGCTTCCTTCCTGGCTGAGGCCAGCACATGGCAGAGACATAAAAACTGTGTATTTTTTTGTTGCAGAGAAGAAAAAAAAACCCAACCATTTCCTGTTTTATTTTTAAACTTGTTGCTTTAGGGGGGCCAGTACTTGATATAGTAGATTTCAAGACTTCTATGGCTCTGTTCTTGCTGCTTGGTCTCTACTTAGAGAATGAAGGGGAAGCAAAAGAGAGATGCTGTCTATAGATCTGAAAGTATACATGTGTATTGGTAGACTGTTAATTTCTTCACGGATATGAAGCATGTAGCTTTTAGGAAGACAAAGAATTGGCTAAGAGTCACACTAAAGTTTTTAATACAAATAGACTGGGGAAAATGCTTTTCTTTTTCTTTCTCTTTTTTCTTCGCTGTGTGGATTGAGGCTAGGGCATGAGATGGGCATAAGGGAAGGGGGCAGAAGGAAGAAATAGAAATAATTGCAAGCACAAATGTTATGTTGCCGTATGTCTCGGTGTGTTACTGCTCTTCTGTGTTCTGAAAGGCTCTCAAGACTAATTGGTTTCATTGTCATTTTATTTATATATACATATATACACATTCATTTGGGGCTTAACTAGTAACCTGTAACTATGGGAATGGAGGCTGCCAACACACCTGTGATGACACAGATACCGGTCCTGTGTGCGGTTGTCATCAGAAGTATGCCCTGCACTCAGATGGCCGAACCTGCATTGGTGAGTACTTCTCTGCAGCACATTTGATCTCGTACTGCTCAGAATCTCTGTGCCATTTGTGTGCGTGTGTGTGTGTCTGTGGGGCATGCGTGTCGCTGTCCCGCTGGGGTTCAGCACTGCCAGTGCTGCAGAGGGGTGTTCCAGCAGCTCCCGGCTGCTGCAGCCGAGCTCAGCCAGGACACAGAGAAGCGTTTGTGCGTGGTCTGTCAAAATGTTTGTTAATGAAGTATCCCTTTGTTACTCACTTGTAACTTTTGTTTCTGTTCATAACTATTCGTTTTTGAAGTATAAAGGTGTAGAACATTCATCATTTTGAATGAAAGTTCAGCTCTTCAGTTCACTTTCGTTAGTCAAGACTTCCTTGTGTGAGCAAGGTTAGGAAAATGATCTTCTTTTCTGAGCTGTTACCAGGGAAAAGGAGTCATCATTACGTGCTGTCTTCCCTGTTGTATGTTTCATGATTCTGAAAACTACAATGCTTGTAGTGACTAAGCTTTCATTCAGAATATCAGTAGGAAAAAGCCAGTCAAGACATGGAGCGTCTTGGCAGATGCTTTGCAAGCATGTATGACTATAAAATATATTACTTGCTTAACACCATTTCTTTCCACTCCACTTAAAAAAAAAAAAATTAAAAGTGCATTTTTGCATAGTGCAAGTTAACATTTGAAAATTCTTACTCACAGATCAGAACCTGAAATCCATAATGGTTTTCATTGGCATTGCGGACATGTTGACTTTTTTTGTTTGTTTAATTTCAAGTCCTTACAAATTCTTAGTCATTTCCTGAGGTTAAAGAAACACAGACACATATTTATCATATTTTCTCTCCTATACTGCAAGACAGAGCATTTGAAACCCATGGAAATCTGTCAGCTACCTTTAGCCAGTCTGTCTTGGTCAGATCCATGGCATTAAGCTCCGTGGCTGCCCAGAGCCTTGCTCACTTCTGAGGGGTTTAATTGCACAAATTGTGGGGTAGGGCGAGGTTTTTGCTGGCAGAGGTAAAGCTGAATGGAGCTCAGAGCTGGGCTCTGCCTTTTTGTCTGCACAAGGTGTGTCTGAGTGCAGGGCATCTCTCAGCGAGTGCCTCTGATAACGCAGAGGGCTCCATCCTACAATCCCTGTCCTGTGGCAGTTCCAGATGTGGAGAACTTGCAAGAGTGAGAGCCTTGAGAGCAGGTTTTATTGAATGGATAATTGATCTTCTATTTATTATTGTTCACTAATATCCTTGGATTGATGTTTTATTTTGTCCAGCATGTAAAAAATTATTTTAAAAGCTGTGTACATTGCATCTATTTTTTTTTACTTTTTTTTTCCATTTTTGTAATGTAATACGTACAACTCCATGTTACATTCCTTGGTCTTGTGATGTAAGTCACATATTACTGCCTGTGCTGATTTTCTTCCCTCTAAAATAGTTCTTTCTCTTAGAATACTTCTAATGTTTTTATTTATTTTTTACATTTTTATTCCTGCTTTCTGGTGATGGTTCCTGATTGCCTGTCTTGTCTGATAACTGACGTTTATTAATTATTTACAGAGAAAAAAAAAAACAAAAACAAAAACTCAAACAAAAGCCTCTATTGCAGCCTGATCCCATCTAGAACTTGTTCAAAACAAAACAAAACAACTTCTTGTTACCACTCAACCATGTAGAGTTGCCACAAACAAAACCTGCCAGCCTCCTCCTCCTCCTCACTTCAGTGATTCCAGTGTTTGCTGTCTTCAGTGGTGTGTATATATTCCAGGCATCACTGCAAGAATGCAAACTTCTGCAATGCCAGATAAATACTTGTTGACCCTTTGTCTAACATATTTTGTCTTTGTTTGCTTGACTTAACCTTTTATTTTTTTTACGTTTGCTGCATGTGAAAGTCCCCACTTGCATTTTTGTTTTTTGTTTTCCTGATGAGCATTTCCCTTTTTCTACAGATCATTTTATTTACCCAGCTGCTGCTTCTCCACTGCTCTCCTGTATCAGAAATCTTTAATTTTATTTCACCTACTGATCATCTCTTCCCACACTTGTGACTGTTTCTGTGTATTTCTAATGAAGCATAACCAAAGTCCTCATTATGCTGTATGAAACTCTTACTTGTAGGATGTCAGAGCCTACCTTGTAAAGTGACCTCTGATGACATCATCCTGCTCACTGCATGCTAATAAAATTACTAAACCCTGTTCTTGCAACATCTTTCCTAGCATTGAATGTTTAGCTAGTAGTGTTTCATAGACAAGCAGGCAACCAGCACTGCCCAAATTGATCTTTTTTTGTGTTTGTTTGGTTTGTTGTTTGTTTATTTTTGTTGTTGTTTTTGTTTAATCTGCATGCTGTTGTTTGGTTTCTCAGTGTGTCGATGTGTACAAGGCTATGGTTCATCCATGCCCATCCATCACCGGACTCTTCTCGCTCTCTCTCCGTCTGTCTCAGTCTTCTGCCTGCCGCCTTCAGATCCTGGTGCCCCCATTAGCCTGGATCACAGTTTGTCTTTGGTAGTTTGTTTAACTAGCCTTCCTGAATTTTAATTTTCATCATTAACACCTCTCTGGGGCACCCATGTTAGCTGTCTTGTTCTCCAGTAGAAATCCAGGCTCTGTGTGGTTAATTACTTCTTAGCTGACCATTCTTCCTTCTCACCCTCTTTCTTCCTCCTTTCCCTAAACACCCATTTAATTTTTTCCTGGGTTCTCAAAGGGAATTAACTCTCTAACGGGGATTTAGTGCTTTCATGCCTTGCTTCTTGGCTTTGGCTGTGCCATGCCAAGAAACTGTCTTAGGCAGCGGAAAATTGGGCTTGTGATTAACCAACTGCTCCATGTTTGTCCCTTACTTGTGTTTTAGAGAAGGATGAGGCTGCAATTGAGAGTTCTGAGTACAATGCCACGTCAGTAGCTGATGTGGACAAGCGGGTGAAACGGCGGCTACTTATGGGTAACACTTTTCTTCCACTTCCTTTGTTGTGCTCTCACTTTTGTCTGTATGTATGTGGGGGGGAGGTTCTCTTTTGGTCTCATTTGGTTTTGGTCTCCTTTGGTTTTGGTTTGGCCTGGTTTTTTTTTACCCTGACTTCATCTGTGTGGAAAGGTCACCAATTTTGTTAAGTTCTCATCTGTTGTACAACTTCATTCCTTGTTTTTAAACTTTTTTTTTCCTAATGCTGCAACTTTAATGTTCAATTTTCTCTGCATAGAAAGAAGCTTTTGCTATTAACCTTACTTAGCTTATGCAAGCTACTTTTTACATGTGATTTGTGTGTTTGTGTGTATGTGTTGCTGTAGAATTCCTGAAAAATCTCCTGTTGCAGACCTGCCTATTGACTTAAAAGTGGATGATGATGATGATATAAACCAATGCTCTGTTACATCTGTGGTGTTAAATGAACAGGTGTATTTGCCTAATTAAAATTTCGTGTACTTTTGACCGAAATATAAATATTATGACTGGAAATTCATTCACTTCCTTTGTGCAGCTATTTTAGTAACCACTGAAAGATCTTTCCCTAGTGACTAGTGAGCTTCTGTACATTCTTCTTGCAAGATTGAGGCATGGCTTGTTTCTCTATGTCTTTGGAGCTTGAGAGTGGAAGAGAGTAGCAAGTGCACTGAACAGTGAAGATAATTCTTTAGCTTGTGCTCTCAGTTAACCCATTGCACATCCTTGTGCTTGTCTCCTTCACGGTGCATTTCCGGCTGTTAGTGAGAAGGGCCTTTTGGGAATAGAAGGGGTCGAGTGGCTGGGCTTCTGCCAGACTTTGCCTGGGACAAAGACCACGGAGTAGCTACAGACTGCTGAATGATGCTTGGAGATTGTCAGGTGGTTTATTCCTCTGTATTTTCCACTCTGAGGCTCTACTCGCCACATAAAATTATTTCCACTAGGTTTTAAACATAGTGACCATTGGTGAGATGTACCCAATGGATCCCCTTACAAGACAGGGCTTCATCACCACAGAAAACATTCTGGCAGGGCAAGATTCTGCTCTCTTCCCTCAGGGTTCCTATTTCTTTTCTTAAAACCACTGAGTCCTTTGCAGACTGTCCTGCTAGCCATTGGCAAGCTCAGCTCTGCCTGTAAGCATCCACAGCTATCTGGAGTGACCACCTCTAGGAGACCAGAAGCCTTACTGTGAATATTTAGTTGATTGCTGGGCTAACAGTTGCAGTAGGTGGCAATATTTATAAATTTTCCATATCATTTGTGTCTTGTCATCCATGACAAACCATCCACTTGCCCACAGGCCAGCATACAACCACTCTGTGTAGGAAATGGCACAGTGTTATAACTCTGTAGTGGTATTGGATGACAAGATTGAGGTAAAATATCTTCCTTCATGTGAAAAGCTGGGCATATGGCACTTTATTTTTAGATTATCCATGACTATAAATTTCCAATTAGTTTGCAGACCTAGCAAGTGACCCATATAGTTTTTTTTTTTAATGATACACTGTTTCAAGTCATTTAACCTAACAAAAGCTATGAGGCAGCTCATCTTGCTTTGTCAATGTGCTTTTAACACTTTTAGCTATAATTTCAATAAGACCCATAGTCTCACAAGAAGTCAGGAAAATAAATGTGCCCAAAAACCTCTAGGCCACTGAAACATGCAACCCTCTGGGTCTCAGTGTTGAGTTTGCCCAGCCACAAATAGTATGTGCAGTTCTCTCTAGAGGTACTGAGCAACATAGTGCACTGTGTTGATGCCTCACCCTCTGAAAAAGATAAATATCCAACCTGAAAATAAGCTCGCACTGCTTCCAAGAGTCCAGGCAAATAGCATTAAAAGTTTAGCCATAAAAAGATTAGTAGCCGTCTTCTTAATTACACCAGGTCTTCAAGTTCCAAGCTGAACACAGACAGTAGAAATAGACTCAGGGAGATAGTTTAAAATCCAGTTTGCAAAATACATTGTTTAACTCTTCAGTACCTCCTGTATTAGCAGGTATCAGCTGAGAGCTGAGAGTTTCTGGACATGCTATGTTTAAACCACTGATTCCTTAGAAAAACATTAACTAAGGAGGAAAAGAAATTTAATTAGTGAGTGAGATCTGAGTGGGTGGCATAATATTTGGGGACTTTTTGACTTGTTTGTTTCTACTGATTGCTGATAGTCAGAATTTATTTTTTTAATGGAGTCTTACTCATTTCCAAAGTGTAGTGGCATTTCCATGAAATTCCATATGTCTTCAGATGCTTTCTAAACAGCTGTTTTAGGAAGTACTGGAAGGCTCCTCAGGAAACTTTTTTCCCAGCTTTTCTAAATGGACTGTGATTTTTGACCCTCCTGCAGGCAGTCTTGGGAGAGTACGAGAAGTAGACAACTTTATGTAATTTTAGTAATCTGATGAAAGGTGCTTTCAGTTGCAAGTCCTGAGATGATAATTTGTAGTCCCCTGTCATTTTCTGCACGCTATCAAAATTACTATGATCTGCATAACCCTTAAGATCAGCCAAGGCTCAGAAAAGCTTGACAAGATTGCTTTAGAACAGTGTTGCTGTTAGACAAGTTTGCCTATAGCAGTATTTTTGCTACAGCAAGACTGGCCACCTCTGTGTTTCAGACTGGCTTTTACAGGGGCCTGTGTCCAAGTCATGCTGTGGTCCTGTGACTTGTGGCTAAATCTTAAACAGAGAAAAGTAGAAAAATACACATTATTCTTTCCTGTTAGAAGTATTTTTATCTAGATCTTGTAAGGCAGATGAGAAACTGGTCTTCTCTGATGACCCACAAGAAACTTCCCTTTAGAACTGTCCAACAATGCCTAGGAATTTTCATCTAACTTTTTCATGTTTGGACAGACCCTGAGGGCTTCCAGCTGTCACTTATTTCCCTGGATCAGAGAAAAGCACTTGGATGCAGAGTAAAGAGTGCTCTCATTACAGAGATGGCACTGAATGGCTGTTGTCTAGTCAGTGAATGTTCATACAGCTCATTTCCCCTCTTCTTCACTTCCCCTTGGCCATTGCCATCATGGAGTGGCAGCAGTGCAGCTTTAGTTGTACTCCAGGGGGGCTCCTGGAGAGGTCCTGCCTTGGTTCCATGGTGGCTGCTTCAAACTGGACCTTGAGCCACGAGCATCCTGTAGATGAGGAAGGACATTCATCCTGCAGAAGTGCACAGCTCCAGAACCTGAGCTGTACCATCGTCTGTAAGGGACATTTTCATTCCCCTTGTTGCAGAACACCTTGCATTTGCTACAAACCACAAGGGCACAGTCAATGTCTTCAGGTCTTCTTAAGCATCTGGTATGGTTCATCTTGCAGTTAGTTGAGCACAGCCTTCAGCTCTTAAAATTATGTTCAAATCCCTGGTTTGTGTGGTATAACAGAATTTTTTCTGAAAATATTTTGTGTTTCTTAGGAGCATCACAGAGACCTTCTCCATTTTCCTTTACCTTCTTTTCCTTGGGAACCCATTTGTTTCTTCTCTCACAGCATCATAGTATGAGACTGCCCTACCTGGTTAGAGGAGTGGACTAGTGAATTTCACATATTTTTCAGTCTAAATCCAGAATGAGTGTGAATCACGGTTTGTATGCCCTGCCTACCTGTATGAGAGCCATTCTAGTATGGGCACACAAATTTAGAAGCACCAAATTTCCACTTAACCCTACTAATACACTTATCTTCAAAATATTTTGTCCAGTGTTGCATCTTCAGCAATGGAAGTTGCTTTTATTCATGTTTCCATATCTCTTTTTGCTGCTACAGCCCTGGATAGAATTCATAAGTCAAACAGCCCCGTCACAGTCTACAGCTGTAAAAATAAATCATCCAGCAGTCTAGAACTTTATCATTAAATAAACTGTAAATTATCAAGTCTTGTGGGCCTAACATTCTCCTTGGCCACTGTCTTTCACTCGAAAATGCTACAAGGTTTTTATAGAGCAATTGTCTGTTGATATCCTGAAGCTTTCTTTTAGAAACTGTTTAGAAACTTTAGAAGTTTCTTTTCAAAACTTTTCTTTAAGAAACTTTCTTTTAGAACTTGATATTCTGGACACAGAAATAGAATTCATAGCATCAGCTATGTCATCGGGCTCCCTCATTACAAATAAGTCAAGTGCTTACAGAGAGGTGACAGACAGCTGGAAACCTCCTCTTTGAGGAACCAGAACTGTAAAACTGTCTGGAATTTAGACTCAAGGAGTCCTCATCTCCTAGTCAGAGATACTGCTTTGCTCTTTGGCTGCTCTTTACATCAACTCTTTGAACCAAGTAATTTAATGAAGTTCTTTTTTATATTGTCTTATGAAGTCACTTGCTGCATTGCCATCATCACAGGCCTTATTAGACTGCATGAATCTGTAAAGTGTTTCAGCAACACAAACCATGATGTTCTGTGCAGGCTGTTTGTTAGATCCTGTCCTCTGGTCAGCTCTTCTTGAAGAGGCAGACCTGACCCATTTGTCACTAAGTTTCATTTTCCTTGCTCTACACTTTAGCAGTCAATGGATCAGGCTCATTTGGGCTTGACATGACATGACTTCAAAACAACTGCCAGCACTATCTTCCTCATCTTCAATCCCTTTTCCATTCTTCCCAGAGATCACTGTTGTAAGAACTCACTTTGGCCATAAAATGTTCTTGCTCCGGCCTTAGAAGAAAAAAAATTGGTCCCTTCTTGTCACAAGAAGAGGGGTGTACAAAGTACTTTTGAGTATAGCAAAGAGCAACAGGACAGTGAGCCCATCCTGAAGCTGAGGAAGTGCAGTCATTTCCCTTGCATGCTTAAGGGAAGCAAAATGGTGCGAGTAATACCATTGCTACAGGTGTGTTCAGAAATCCAAACTCTGCACAGAAATTCACTCCTTCATGAGACATGTTCAACTAACTTTGTGTCAGGGCAGCTGAGGATTTTGCCATTGGACACCGACTTCTTGGGTCATCAGAAAGGTTATTTACAATCCTCATCAGAGAGTGATGCAATTCTCTTCCCTGGAAGCTGTTTCCTAAGAACCTTCCAAAGTATTTTACTGTCAGCTGAAATGCTGGTAAAAGCTGCAAAGTGCATTGGAACTGTGCTGGTCTTTGTTACTGCTCAAGTTTACCTCTGCCTAGATTGCTTCTGTGGTGCCATTTGGAAAATCACACCAATAAGCACCAGCTTTGCCGGGCTGGGATATATGGGCACCTGTATTACATTTCATCCCTGGTTTCCTAGGAATTGTTCTGTGGTCTGGCATATAACCAGCAAATAAGGAAGTATTTTCACTAGTTCTGTATTTTCCCTTTTTGTGGCAAGAATCATTTGACTTCTGCAGATGTCTCCTCTTCCATTACCTTATCAGTAGCTTTCCAGCTGTTTGTAATGAGCACCCTGCTACCTGCCTGGAGAAATGAGTGTGCAGGGAGCTAAGACCATTCCCTCTACACAGCAATAACTAGAGGTGTGAGCTGTGGAAACTGCAATTTGGGATTTCTGCCACAGATTAGCTTATGACAGAGAATATCCTCCCTGCATGTTACATGGGGGAGAATCATCTCTTTGTTTGCTGTGGAAGTTGTACTTCCCCATCAGTTCAACTCCAAGGATCCCAAACATTGCAGTAAACAGCCAAAGCCAGTTCAGACTAATAGATCACAAGTGCAAGTCCTACTTTGGCCACTTTAATGACATGCCAGTACTCTCTTCTCTGTGTGCTGGTCAGCTCTTTCCTCCAATCTTGTGCCTCCTGAAGGTACCTGGAAACATCACCCAAGGTAACTCTGTTTATCCTGTCCTGCCCAAAACTGTTTTGGTTTCATATCTTTAGCCCAGTACCTACAATAGGTTTTAGTGAGCTGCTCCTATCATAATGAATAAAAAACCCACAACTTGAGCTTATGGCCATGACTTACAGCATTTGTAGCAAAGGCAAGCATTTTTGTATCTGTTACATCAAAAAAGGCAGAGGGATTTACAAATTTAGAGCTTGGATTTACCCATTTGAACCAAAAATGGTACTCAACTTCATATGCCTTGAGTCATCTGAGCTTAATAGTCAGCCACATGGTATCTTTTCTTAAACCCCAGTTATCTAAGGATTAGGCTGCCCCTGTTCATCCTGGACATCAAGCGTGCTTTGACTGACTTGTCTGGAGCACCTCTCACCTGATTGCCTCAGTGGCAGGAGGGTACCCAGTTATAGTTACTCCCACACAGAATTCCCACTGCAGGTAACAGATTGTGTTAGTTACCTGATTGGTAATGAGCAGAGGAAGAACCATCAGGTGTGAGCTGAACATTCTCCCCAGGAGTTCAAGACAGGACAGCCCCATCCTTGCTTCTGCAGTTGTCCCTTGCAGAGACTTCCAGGTATCATGCAGCTCTTAGCAGAGCAGTACTCTGCATTCCCTGTTTCTAATTAATTAAGATCCTCTGTCAGGTATCTTGCATAAAATTGGGATTACAGAGGGCACACACCCAGTGCGTGAACTTCGTATTGATAATGATGTTATGTCCACATGCACATTCGCCTGGTCAGCAACCTTCTCCCTGTCTTTTTCTTAGTCCACCTGGAAATCCTTGGGATTCAAGAGCTGAGAAGGCTAAAAAAATCTCAGGTCTTAACTTGCAAGGATCTATGCTCTGTATGAACATGCACATAAACAGCAGATTAAAAACTTCTAATTTCGCTAGTGTGCTTCTTTTTACTTCCACCTCTCTGTATGACACATAGGACTCTTTGAATCACTGTTTTCTCTTTGGTAGAGACACACAACTTTTTCTTGATTACAGGAGAACAGAATCCACAAAGTTAACTATGATTACCAGAGTCTCATAGTTAAATTTATCTTCTCCTACTAGGTTTAAAATGACATCATATCAATATGGAAACTTCCCTTCTATGTTCTTTCAGCATCCAAAGATCTCTCCTCTGGTGACTCAGTGTGAATAACTTACCCAAAATCAAACATCTGTCTTGAAATGCTGTAAAAACCACACAGTGATAGTGTAGGTCATATGGAAATCCACCATTTTCTGGATTTCAGGACTCTCTGGTAGAGCCATATTTAGTTTTTTTGCAGCTCAGGAAAAGGAGCTGTAGAACAGTAGAACTTACTGAAGCCATGCATTCGTAACCTAAAAAAATCCTTTCATCTGATGAGAGTTTTCTCTCAAAAGCCTTTTTTCTTGAAAGTAGGTTTTGTGGGGGAATTGGTTTTCACAGTGCTTTTTCCTGGAATGATCTTCAGAAACAGGGAGACAGAATGTACACAGACAGAATGTACTTGTTAGAATATTCATTTAAAATGTGAGGAAATGATACTAAAGACCCTTGCACAGTGCATTGCCACCTGTGTTCAAGGAAAACGTTGGTCTGTAAAGTCAGCCTAACTCATTATTGCCTCATGTATATGTTCCACCCCTGGAGCCACTATTGGTAATCAGTAGCCTAAAAAGGGCTAGGAATTTTTCAGTTTCAGTAAACATAAAAGCATAGAATATGTGACCTGGGTTTCTAACATGCAATTTAATGCCTTAATTACCAAACACTGGAGTAAAGAGTGTAAGAGCTCTGGTTTGACAATTTCCAAAAGTCTTATATTCCAACGTGAATTAAACATGGATTCTGCAGACTTTATTTTTGTCTTCTTTCAAAATAGAATAAGGGTTTCCAGGTGATACTACTCCCAGGTTTTTGTCTCAGAGAGCAGGGTGGTGGACAAGCTAGTGTTTGTTTTCAAGTGCTGTTCTGAAGCAGTTAACTTCTATCCTACCAAGGCTCACTTTAAGTCAAGAGCACCTTTCCAGTATGTACTTCAGTACCTAGCTTTGTTGTACTGCCTCCTAGGACTCTTCCCAATTACTTAAAATATGTCTTTATTTTTCTGAATGGCTTTTACCGATTTAGAAATGCTCACTGTCAGAAAACCAAGTGTGCAGCTCTGTATGCATCATAATCCTTTTGTGCTTTAATCAATAAAGAATTGCAAACATTTCATTAGCAGGCATATTGCTAGGAGGTTCTATAATTCAGTTACTGACTGTGAAGCCAAGACCTCACTTTAACTCTTTCTGTCAGTTCTACTTTGCTGTATGAAATCATAGCAAGCAGGGGGAAGGAATCCCTGAGGTCACTCATGCATTCTCTGTCTCCCAAGGGCAGATCTTTTCATCTTGAGTTACCGTCACTTTTACTCATTGAGTTTGTGAATGGTGTGCTATTTCCTGTAAAAATCCCTTGTCTTCATTTCTTTGCTGACGATAAAGACTCTGACCTTATCCAGAATTCCTGGTAATACCTTCCATTGTTTTGCTTTCCCATTTTAAATGAAAGGATTTATCCAAGGTCAGGAGATAATGCTCTTTCGCGATGTTCAGAGAATTTCAGTTTTTCTTAAATGCAGCTTCTCTACCTAGAGAGAGCACCACAGCTACAAGTGTTAATTTTAAGAGCCAGACTGGACTCATAGGATGCTCATAAAACACCTGATCCAATCTATCAAGTGACATTCCCTAAATATGTAGTGTTCCCTGAAGAGGAATCGAGCTTTTCTGAACTGAGAGCTGCAGGGTTCATGATTCAGTGTAAGATTCACCTAGTTGTTTCTTCACACATTCCCTATGTGGCAGGGCAGAATTCTCATCCTATTTTCATGCAAATAAAATTCTACCAATCATGAAATTGCAAGGAAATGAGGAGACAAGCATAACGAAGTGAAGAATTCCACATCCTGCAAGTTACCCTTTCTGTCTCACCTTTTTCAGTGCCTGAGTATGAAGCTCTTTCAGTTCCTCCTTCATCTGTTCACAGCTATTTGTTTCTTTCATTATACTCTTGTGAATGCTCTTTCTCTATTCTTTTCAGCATCACAGAGCATAATTTGCATGATAATGGCATAGTTCTCCCTTAACTGAAAATTGAAATATTTTGTGTGTTCAGTTTCTTCTTGTGCCTGTTGTCCTTTGGGTCACTCCCTGTACCCTGATCTCCTGCCACATAGCATGTGTACCTCATGTACTTGCAGTAAAATTCTTTTTATGGATGGTAACAGCAGTCTTATCATCTGTTCTCTGTCTCATGGCTTTCTTACTCATACCACATATTCCCTCTTATGTAAAGGCAAGCTCATTTTATAATACATAGAATTAAATTTTTTTTTTTTAATGGCCTTTCCTGGGTTAAGTTTGAATCTCTTCCAAGTTTCAGGCTTTCAGGATTTGTGCATTTTTGATCAGAATTTGCGGGGGATCTTCAGTGTATTTTATTTATTTGGTTAGGTAGTCCTTGTTCTTAGGCATGGTCATGCACTTCACCTACCAGTAGTAGTTAAAATTATTTCTGGATTCTCTGGATAAAAGTTAAAAGGAAGAGAAAAAAACACCGTCCAGTGTATCTGGAATTCAGAAAGAGCTCTCTTTGGTGGAGATTGTGCTGTGGCACCAACATGAAGAAAACAGATGAGATGTCTGCACGGGCAGCCTTTGAGCCAGATGGAGCAAAGTGCTTTTTCAGGTGTGAGAGGAGAGGAGGTCCAAATTAAGGACTAATTTGATTTCAGACACTATGTGTATTAAACTGAATGTATTCAACATTTTTTAAGGGGAGGAAGCCAGTACCACTCAGCTGAGCAGGATCTTGCCCTGCCATAGAACTGCTCTAATACCTTACCATCATCACTTTTTCATAACTGCAACATATTTGGCGCAATGGAGTCCTGGTGTTGGTCCTTATGAGGGCCCCAAAACACTACAGTGATGCAAGGAATCATAATAGACAATGGCAATTAATAGTTTTAGATTAGACCTGCTCAAAATTCTCAAAGCCATATATTTGGCTTTCTTTAACAGATGTCCTTAATCTTTTCTCAGTTGTTCAAAGTTGGTGTTTCACTGTGAATTAAATACAGAGAAAAAACCTCATTTTTATGTGCTTAGCATAGGTAAACAGGTTATCTCTTGATTCAGAGACAGTAGCAGTTTACAACAGCTTTAGTTACAGCACATCTGCTGAGAAACAGAGATTGAGAGTAGTTTGACCTTTTTGCCACTCCAGTTGTCAGGAATTATTACTTCAGAGGCACTTCTTTAGGAAAAAATGGTCCAGTTAATCCATATACTTCCTCATTGCACTGGCTAAAACTGTAAGTGCACTAAAGCTGCTGTCCTGCTTGCAACATTTAGCTTTAGTTGCATGAAGATTGACTTGTTCATGTGTCTGACCCCTGAATTTAAGACAGTTATTCTGAGCATAAGATACTGTGTTCAGATCTTGTGCAAAATTCAGACCAGGTATAGAAGTAGATAGGATTACAATCTGAGTACAGTTACTCATAATTTGCTTGGACTGTGATTTACTGGGTAGGATGTGATAGCTTCTCTAAATTCTGAGCTCCAGGCTACTCCATCAAGAACTGTTATTGCCTACCATAAAAGTTGACTCAGAAAAAGCTCAAAATAATATGGCACACACTTTGAGAGCAAAGCCCAATCATCCTGTTTCTGCTGACCCCAATGAGCTCTAGCCTACTGCAAATGAATTCCAAATAAAGGCAGTTTGAATTGCTAGTTTTCTTTAACTTGCCTTTTAGTCAGTGCTCTCAGTTGGGCAAACATAGGAACTTGGTAGTGGAAAAAAGCATTTTTCCACTTCCAAGTCTTCCTTTCCGCTGTACTTACTGCTTACCATGTCAACCTAAACAGTTTACAGAAATCTGGCAAACTTAGAGAATACTCTTTATTTTGGGGGACTGCTATGTCTTTTATCCACAGCCTACCTATTGCTGCAAAAAATCCTTTTCCTCTGCACAAGGCCTTAAGACAGGAGGTCAGTCCAGCCTTCCTCTGCTTCAGAGGAAATGGCAATCATAAGCCCTGCAGAACACAGTCATTTAATTTAGTCCAACAACTTCTTCTGAGCAAGAAGGTGCCATTCAGTGTCCCTCTCATGCTTTTCCTAAGAGTCAGATGCTGCAAGGCTGCCTTGAATGTAGGTGATGACTTCAGTGGCTTCCCTTTCCCATTTTCACTTAGGTTATATAGTTCTCTTATTTTCACTACAGCTGGGTTTTTCTCTTCTGTTAAGACTTCTTTGCATGTTTTGCATACATTCTTGAGAGCAGCTCTTACATTTACAGTTGTTATCCACTCTTTCCATTCATTGTGTCATGATCAGGAGCCTGGAAAAAAATAGAGTTTTCTGGATCCTGTTGACTTCAGACTGCTGTGATGGGTAACAGAAAAGATCAGAGAATGACTTCTCTATATCTCTAAAGAAAGCACCTTGGTGCTAGATCTCCCTCCTTTTGCCTTCATTGGTGTTCACCTTTTCCAGTCTTTGTACCTGTCCTCATGATTTATCAAAGATTATAGAGAATGATCTAGTTAAGACATAGATTACAGCATGATCCTCAGATGCATCCCTTCTAGTCTCAAAGACCTATGTAATTATGTTCTGCTTTGCATCTCAGTTACTATAAAACTGGTTTGGATCTTAGTTCAAATTGAACCAGGCTGCCAACAATGAATAATAAAGATTCCAAGATTTGCCTGATTTTAACCAATACCCTTAAAATCATATCATGTTCTTTTATTCATGAGATAAACTGAAGTCACAAAAATTTGCTTTATGAAATAATTGGCTAGTTTAAAAAAAACCCAACCACACAGATTTTATTAGAAGCTTATATTTTAAATGGTTATGTTTACTTGTTTCATAGAAGAAGCTGAAAATCAGGCTTTCAGAAATATTTTCAAACCATGAGACATGTGTTTGGACTTTCAAACATTTAATAGTATTCAAAGCCAAATAAACCCTGTCTGGTGTGACTCTTTTTAAGAAAGTGACCTGTTGCCACCTGGTAGAGATTCTGTTTTAGTTCAAAAGCTTCAGAAGTAGAACCTGAAGAGCTGCTCTTTCACTGCTAAACCATTGCAGGCATTGGAGTAACTTCACCTGGTAACTAAGTCAGTGTTCCTCATTGGTGCTGAAGGACCAACAGCTCAAGCTTGTGTTTTTTAATTGGATATTTTAATATCCAGAAGTAGTACAGTGGACTGATGTTAAAACAATAGTTCTAATGGATTAAACCATAGCATACAGGTAATGATTTTAGTTGTTTCTTGTCTGTGGATCCACTGAGCAGACACACAAGAGTTTGTTCCAGAATTAGGATCTTACACTGGAAAATTATAATGTAATCTCTCCCAGACCACCTTATACAAATAGATGTCCTTTTCTTTAGATCCCTGTTTCTGCCTGAATTTTCTGGTAGGAATTCAATAGGGATGTAGATGAGGCTACAAACATCACTTTAAATTAACAGTGGAGTCTAATTGTTTCAGATTATGATCTTTCTCATAATTCAGAAGGAATCTAAATGTCAGTAACATGACACTGCTTTACTTATCTTCCAGTTCTTTTTTCTGCTACCTTGTCAGAAGAACAACAACAACAAAAACCAAACAGAAATGTGCAAAAAAGTTTGAAACAAACAAAACAAACAAAACAAACAAGAAAAAGGCTAAAATGTTGAGGTTGTCTTTTACAGAGAAAAAAGCCAGTAAAAATTATCTGTAGGATCAATATCACCATGAAGACCTGATCCAGTTTTTAACATCTGTTCTTTCCCTTCCATAGCTTTTCCAGTGTGATAGAATGGAAATAAGTAATTTTGCTTCTGCTCTTGGCTTGAGGCCTTAAAGTTGTATTTGCATTTCAAATATATACTGGGGTTTGATAGCGGTGAGGTGAAGGATGAGTCGGTGTCACCCCACTCAGAAGCACAGGTGGTCACGCGTTCGGTCTGTGCTGTGCGTAGGCCTCAGCTCCTCTCTTTGATGTAGCCTCTTTCCCACATTCTGCTATTCATGTTTGCTTTCTTTTACCAATGTTTTCTCACGACCTTGAGTTTAAGGAATTTCATCAGTACATCTCTCCAATTATCCAAAGTGAGAGAGGTACTGTCACATGTCCTCTTGCTCACTTGGATCTTCATTCTGTTAAGAGTTCGTCATGTATGAAAGTCAGAGTTGCTAGGAAGGTTGCAGGGTATTTATCCTTTTTGGTTTGTTTTACTAAATCTGTGTGAAAATAAGAAAGGCTGGCTTGATTCCTTCTATTTATACGTAGAAATAACTCTTGTTCATTGAATGACCCTTACCCTATAGATCCAGTCATCCATGACATGGGAAAAAAAAATTGTTGTGTCTATTCATTTTCACTGGATGTCATCCAGAAAGCAGAAATATTACTGCTTATGTTCATCTCGTGTTGACGCACTGCAATAAAGGAGTCTTCATATGCCAGAGTTAATCTGCTAACAGAAGATTTACTGCTCTTTGCAGTGCCATGCCAAACGTAACCTTCAGCATTTTTTCCTGAGTTTTACCTTAACTCTTTACTCCTGGCAAATCCTCCTGCCCTTAAGCTGTGCCCAAGTTAAAAAATTTAAATGACCTGAAATGTTTTTCCGTCTCTGAAATATAAAATTATTATTTGATATGTTGGTCCACAAGGACGCACGCACGTTCACATACAAATGGAAATGCCAGCATTGTCATTTGAGAAGAATTCTTCAAGCAGAAGTTTCAGCCTCTAAGTGTATAAAATAGTCCTTCCCAGAGAAGTAGATGAAAATCAGAACTATATCGCTTAAACAGTTAGGTTCAGGTCCTGCAAGGTGAGCAAGAACTGCCTGAAAATCAGGAGCTGCAGACTCAGCTCCATTTTCAGAAAGCTGTTCCAGAAAACATGTCAATCTGTTTGTTAGATGTGCTTCCTGGCAGTTATATGCAGATCCATTTGTATACTGGTAGCTCTTTCTACACAATGTTATTACATAGCAAACAGACATAAAAATTTAAAATCTATCTGGAGGACCAGGTGTGAATGTATACAGGCTCAGAGATCTGTCCCATGCTGTTAATGCGTGTGTGCCCCAAATCCATGCTTTCAGTTCATTCTTAAGTGCCAGGAGCTTATTTCACAACTGATGGAGAGGCCTGTGCCAGTGCAAAAGAAAAAAAAAACCAGTAACACTTTTTTTTTAAGCAGTGAAGTCCCTCCAAAGGGCCAGTCTGAGTTCACCTTGAGGGCAAAGCACAGGGTACTTTAAAATAAAAATCTTTTAGTACTAGTCAATTGAAAGATAAAGCCTGTTCTGTTCTGTGTAAATAATTTTTGATCAATGTACTGTTCTAAGGCAATTCCCAATTAGCATATCCTATAGCTGATTGTCAGACCCTGTCCACAGGGTACAATTGTGACACAGGCTGTGAATATTCAGCAATAGGAGTCTGTAAATCTGAGTAAGTAATGACAAAGCCTCTTTAGGGAAAGAGGTGAGCTGAGTAGAATAATGGCAATCTTGGGGGGCAGTGGGGTATTTTAATTTAATCAAATCCAGAGGAACTGAAAAAGATACTATTAAAAGGACTTACTCTCTGAAGTAAATACTTTTCAGAAAAATGTACAGTTCAAACTGACGTGCTAAATTGGCATCCTTACATCCATTCCTTTCTGTGGATCAAAGCAAAGTTAATCATTTCCCTTGCCTTTTATCTCTTGTATGGATGTGTTTGTGAGTATGTGTGCATATGCATGTGTATGGTGTGTGCATGTGCATACATGAGTAACACCAAACAGTGGCAGCGAGGGAGGGGTTCTTGCTTTTTCTGTTATGAAGTTGAAGATTTTTTTTTTTAATCTAGTGGTACCTGATAGTCACAGCCCACTGTAGTAAAAGCTCAGAAGTATTGCAACTTTCTCTTGCCTGTGTTTGCCCAGCCACCCTTCTACATACTACAAGCACTGGGAAATTTCAATGACACGGCTTGGAATGGGTTCAGTGACCTCAATTATGCCCTCCCACCCACTCCAAACTCCTTTCAATTTGCAAAAAGCTTTAAGTGGACAAAACCCAGATGCCTTTTGCTTGTAGTTCAGTAAGAACAGATTGGGCATGTAGATTCTTGTCAAAGTGATATATGTAGTTCATTTTCCATTAACTCTTTCTTAACTAAGGGTTTTAAACTCTCAGTTCCAAGTCTAGCACGCTGCTTTGCTTTCTACTGTTTTTAAAGTTCATTATGCCTACAACATCATTTAAAAGTGAACTTTAAAACATCTCAGCTACACATTGACTGATACAAAACAGAATGTTTGGTTCTGCTTTGAAAGGCAATTACTTTTCTTTTTAAATTTGTTTCATATGTAATAACCCATCCTATTGTCTAAGACCGTTGAAAAACAGTAACTAAATATATTAAGTGAAATCTCCAGTTTGGGAGGGAAAAGAAATCATGACTTGTGGAAATGATTTACCAGTCAAAACCAGTACACGGACCCTGATGACCTTGAGCTTGCTTCAGTTGCCTTGCTTAAAACTTATATTGCTTTTAATATGTTGTAATAGTGCCCTAAAGAGGCAGTGGCCTTCCCCTCCCCCAGAGCATTTCATTACACTCCCTTTCTCCCTCTCTCTCTCCCTCTCTCTCTTTCATTCTGCAGAAACATGTGCTGTCAATAACGGAGGCTGTGATCGGACTTGCAAGGATACCGCGACAGGGGTACGGTGCAGTTGCCCGGTTGGATTTACCCTGCAGCCTGATGGGAAAACGTGCAAAGGTCAGCCTCTGTTTGCTTTGCAATGCATCATTTGCTTTCAGCGGGTCCAGTACAAGATGTAAATATTCAGTTATTTAATCAATACTTTTTAAGTCGAGGCAATACTGGTATAGTGATTGCAATTAAGTTCATTAGCTTTCTCCTTCCCTAATTTTTCTGTATTTACCTAGTTCAATCATTTTTCTTTTTATTTATTAGGGGGTTTTATTACTGCAAAGAAATGAGATGCAGAGGTCAAACTGTTTCAAACTGAGCAGAGATTTAGAGGAACAGCTCTGGGCTGCAAAAAGCCTTTAGTTTCAAAGGATATTCTGATACCTTTGTAAAACCTCAGTCATCTAATGGTGTCTGAATTTGTCTATTCAGAAAGTGAGTTAAAATTCTCAAGCACTACTTTGTTACCTGCAGATAATCAACTGCTTATTACTAAGTGAAGCCAGGTATTGCTCAGAAAAAAACCCAGACACTTGTTCATTTCTGCACCTTCAAAAGATAAATAGCCAGCCACAAAGGAAAACCGAAATAACATTTACAGATGCATGAGTCTAAACCACACAGCTGATGCCCAGGTTTTACTGCTCCAAAGGCAGCACGAGACCCTTGCTATTCTGTCTTTCATGTGTGTGTTAAAACTGAGGTCAGGGGAAAGAGACCAGAAAAGAGCATCCAATAGCACTGTCAGCATGTGTTCTCAGTTAAGGAGACAGGGACAGCTCCCAAATGTCCCTACCCAATCCCACTTTGATGGCACATGAGTAGTTTTGGGTACATGTGAGTAGGACCAGGCCATCCATCAACCATCTCCCCATTTTCCCACTTTCCTGTATATTCCTTTTGAGCTTCTTTGCAAAAGACTTGGCGATGGAGATCCAGGGGGACATTGCATATATTCTTGTCACAGAGAATATTTTTCATCACTCAGTGACTTAGCATAAGTTGACCTAACTTGCTAAGAAATTATTGTGACTTTTTTCCTTCAAATTAACCAGAAATACCAGAATATCTTCAGTCCAGGGCTTGATGTTACTTAAAATAGTAAAACCCACAAAAATAAACAGAAAATGTGTGGTTTCCTCTTGCTCCAGGCTGAAAAATCCCAGTGCTTGGGCATGATCCTGTTAGTATTTATAGAAATAACAGTCCATTTGCCTGTTTATTTGAAAATAAAACATTTAAACTGCCATTGCACACAATGTTAATAGTTAAGGGTGAGCACACATCAAAACTCAGTCATCTTAGTTCAAGCCACATAAAAATAAATCTTCATTTTTACCAGCAGACTAGCTAAGCCATAGTAGAACAGTAACAGTGATTCCACCAAGTGCTTGAAAAGGAGGCCTTTTAATAATGTAACATACACCTAGGCTTGATCATAATGTTTATTATTGAAACTGTGTTGTAAAAAAAAGCTTAATTCTAAATTTAGACATTTGGCCAGAGAACTAACATGAAACGATATTTATATAATAATCAAGACTATAATTATTCCTACAGACAAAATGAAATATTCTACTGATCCTCAAACCAAATACCTTAGCTCTAAGCTCTTTCACATTTTGCTTTTCCCCTTTTTTATGAGTAGAAAATATAAGAAACAGAATCCATATTTTTATGATGCTGCTGATTCTTTCTTACTTTCTTAAAATAAGCAGCAACTGGAAATTAAAACAGATGGTTTCATATAGCAACTAGCCATTTCTTTTTAACCTTTATTGACATTTTAGGAAATGCTCTTCATCATAAAATGGTGAAATATACATTTTTAATTTAATTTAATTTAATTAATTAATTTTATCTTACGTATTGCACTGTGAGATTTCTGGGATAGATCCTGCTCTCTTGAAGCTGATTTTCCATTTAAATCTGTGCACAAAGGATCCTGCACTTAAACTGACCAGTGAAGTTTCTTGCACAGCTTTTGTAGGCAGCCCTTAGTCAAAGGGGATGCTCTGTAGGATTTCCATGTCCTGAACACAAAAGTGAACCTTTTGGTGGAGTGAAATTGATGTCCTCTTGGCTCCTCTTGCTGATAGTAAAGCCTGGAAAAGACCAGGCAGGAGAAAGTCAGTGTGCACATATTCCTTCCTCTGCATTCTCTAGAAGAGAAGAGAGTGATCAGCACAAGTTTTCTCCTTGCATTTTTTTTCCTCTTTACTCTCCTTGATTTGACTGGCCCACAATTTCTCATATATCCAGTTCCCTGTTTCCTGCAGCTGTAATTTTACATCTGTGTGGTAAGAGCAAGGGATTATCTCTTGGATGCCCTTTAAAGCATCCTCAGGGATCATGGAGCTGTCACATCCTGTCTTTCTTGGGCACAGTTTTCAAGTCCATCGAGTGTCACAGCATGTCCAAGTGAGGTTTCTCATAGAACATCATTTTAAGGGAGGTTGTGTTTCTAAATATAGAACGAGATGCCATTTTCTGTTATGGGGAAGTAGAGATGTAGGGCATGTAAGAAAAGCTGAGAGGAATTGGAAGGAGAATTAATATATTAGCTGAAAAATGCAATTGTGGGTTGAGCAAAATGATTAATGTGTTTAGGTTTAATTTAGCAAATAATGTTGACCAAAAATAATGTTTTTATTGGAAAGTCTATGATTTTCTTTAGTCCATTTTGGCATCTTCCACTCTAAGCCATTTTATATAGTGCAGCTACTATATGAAATTCTGCAGATGCTTAGATTCAAGCGGCTTAAATAAGACTCAAAGAAACATCTGAACTTCTGTGTATTGCAAAGTGGACATAGGGTAATTTATTAATGTGTAATTCTAGCTCACTTCTGGGTGACTTCCTTAATAATGTGCTTTTGCCATACTGGTAATTTATGGAAATCTGCTGATGCTTTTCTTCCTTTTTTTTTTTTAAACAAGGGAATGAGTTATATATTTTTAAAAATTAATGAAATAAAACCACTATTTTTCTAATTAACAAAAATTTCTAGATAGTTCTGTTCAACAATCAGGACTCTAGTCAGTTTTAGGCATTGTGAAGACATGTAATGGGAAAAAAAGTTTATTGTCCAAAATGTCCACAGGTTTTTGTTTAGTAGTTGGGAGTTACATTAATTGTTTAGTACAGAAAAAAGGCAAGTATACATACAAAAGGGAAGACAAATTCTTAAAAAAGAGTATATGCAGACATGCTTGATCACCAAAAGGTGGCAAATAAACCCTTTTAAATGTAACTAATTGTTCTATACTTTGTTTGCAATATCACAGTTCCCATTCTATAGTTCTATCATAGAAGCTGGCATGAATTTAAATCACAGAGTACAGAACTGAGTCCTGACTAAAGATCTGATATTTCTCCTGGCCCTTCCCAGTGTATTAGTGAATGCAAGGTGTAGGAAAGCAACTTGCAAGTAATACAAGGAATCTGCCTCCAGTGGTGTTGCAAGGGGTTGACCTCTTCCACAGTGAGAAAGGAGAGTCCATTGTACCTCAAAGAATCAAGCTCCTTTTTTAATGCAGAGTACAGTCGGGCTTATATCAAATGTCAATAAAACTGGGGGGGAAATTGTTGTGGAGATAGTTTTAACATGGAATACATACAAGTATCAGCAGAGCACGTAGGAAGACTACTCTCCACTGTCGTGGAAGATTGCTCTGCTTTCTGGAAACTGAAAAGACCCTTTTAATCTCTGATTCTTTCCCCATTACACACATTACTTACCTGATCTTGAAGTGAAATAAGAGCAAAAGTGTTGTCTGTGGTCTAATTAGAATGATCTTCAGATGTGTTAATGGTGCTTGGATAAAAGTTCATTAACCTTCTGCTGTTTTTTAAAAGTCAGTCTTGAACTCAAGTCTTCCCTCAGTTGGCTTGGCACACAATGGAGAATGCTCCTTTATTCCCTTCAGCTTTCCTGTCAACTTGGCTCTTAATAATCCAAACCATGGAGGCTTTTGACAGCTAAGAGAAGAGACATTCTAGCCAGAAAGAGTTCCATATTCTCCTCTAATTAATGCTATTTAATTTCTACTGCCATTGTAACTGGGTGATGCCAGCTTGATGCTCAGCTCATTTGATGCTGTCGATTATTGTGCTACACATGAGGAAACAGTGTAGGTCACTTCCTTAAATGCCTACCAAGTTATCCCACAGAATTCAGCTAATTCAGACAGAAAGGGAGCCTGAAGATTAAAAGACATAGAGGCCTGAGATGCTTATTGCTCATTGCCTCCTACCCACATTTTAATATCCTCTGTGTTGTGCATACCAGGGGTTCTGAGGTACTGAGCTCCCTTGTTGTCATTTTCTGTGCATCCTTCCTGCTGAGTGACCTTTTCATGGATCCAGCTCCGTTCTGCCCTCAGTGAGAAGATTGATCAGTTCAGCATTTTAATTATACTAGATACAGCTTGGGTAACTGATAATGCAGGAGGCTCATTTGCAAAAAACTTGCAGGGTTCAAAAGGAGTGAAGTCAGACTAGACTAGACTTAGCACAGATTTCTGAAGATTTTTTAAATCCATCTGCCAAACTGGATCCAATAATAAAGAGCTCATTTCCCGAGGGCAGCTACAGGAGACAAGCCGAGCCAGGGCAAATTCTTCTCCCAGGATTTAAAGTAGAGAAGGACTGAGAATGATGGCAAAAGATGATGTCTGAGAGAGACAGGGACCTTCCTTTGTGGCTTGTCTAATTCTTTGTGAATTAGAGCAAGAGGAAGGGCCACAAGCTTCTAGCACGGTGTAAAATGTAGGACCATGTGTATGATATATATGCTCCTTTTCTGCCCTGGGACTTAACAAAGCAACTGTACCCCCAGGCACTCTTGTGCCTGAGTAAAGTGACTTCACAGCACTCTGCACCTAGACACAGAGGAGCTGTGCAGGCTGCAGCCCTTGCTGAGCTCCTAGAGTCAAATGGCACAGCAAATAAAACTTTTAAGCTGGAGAAACTAAATTTCTAAGGGTCACAGAGCAAAAGCAACATCTCAACTATGACTTTTCCATAAAGTGCTACCTAACTCTGCAATGTCCCATAGATGTGTTGTAATAGCAAGACGCAGATTATTTTGTTCAGTTGGCTTTCTGTTTTGCATCATTTCACCTTCATTTCTTCATTTGATTTGCATCTTGTGACAATCCACCCTTAAGGGGAAGGAACTTGACAACAGGATTTTGGGATAGTCAGCTGGGCTGGAATTTCAGGGAGTTTTAGTTGCAATGTGATACTACACGTTCATAAAGTGCCACCAGCTGTGACTAAATGCAACAGGATTAATTCCTGTGCACGAATAGGTCTATGCCAAGCCCAGGTGATCTCACAGACGTGTATTTTGGAGAGAGAAAGTTCCCTTCACATCCCCACCTAGAGATGGTGCATTTTCTTCACTGTGTGACACTAAGTCAGCCCTTCTCAGCGCTCTGGCATATTTAACTAGAGCGGTGTAACACTGGGGTTATGTGACTGCATGGCAAACATTTCTCCTTCCTGCTGTCTCATTGTCATGGTGACCCAGCAATGGGGTGGGCTCTCCACTTCCTTGAAACAGGCCCCCATCCTTCAGCATTCAGATGTAGCAAAGAAATGTGGCACTTACGCGCTTAAATACTTGACTGGGCTGCAGTGGGAGTATCAGAAATGCCTGAGTGGTGAATGATCTGTCCAGTAACTCAGCTCTGTACCCTCCTTTATCATTAAGCAATCTAGGGGGAACAAAAAAAAAAGCAGGAGCATAGAGACGAATTAAAAATTTCAGTCAAAGAACTGCATCGAAGTTTATTTGAAATAAAAGGGAAATTTTGCATTGGCTGTACTAGTTTGATATAGCAATTACTTTATCTTGCTTTATTACAGCCTATTACAGCAGGAAAATGCATTTTAAATTAGTTTTGAGGACACAAAAAAATGAAACCCTGAAAGTGAATTAAATTTTGAAAATGGAATTGTTTCTGTAAGAAAAGAGTTTTTTAGAGAATGAGTTTCAATGAAAGAAAGTATGTCATGTTTTGTTAAATACAAACTGAAAGATTTCATTAAATTAAATGCTTAAAATTAATGCTTGACATCAGTTTGGTATAAGATTATGACTCAGTTATTGAAGACTTTCCTCTCTTTTCATTCAGAACACACTAACACTAAGTGAAAAGCTCACAGTGGACAGTTTAGCTGGCCAATTTGGCTTCATTTCCTGGCTACAGAGTATCTGTGAACAGTTATGATTTCCTCCATACTTCCATTAATCGAAATTACGTAAAATTTGTTTTAGCTTTTTTTCCTCTAAATCAGATTAAATTGACTAAAGCACTTAGAATTGCATCTTGTCAGTCCCAATCAATTCATATGAAACTGAAAATGTTTCCTCTTTTTTAAAAAAGAACACCAGACAGAACACAGGTTACTTTTACTGTTTATTACTAGTAAGATATAGTTGTTAATCTGGTACATCCACTATTAGCTTCCCTGAATTATGATAAACCTTTATTTCACTGTGATTGATTAGATGAATTTCAGAGTGGTGGGTTTTTTTTCATTTGTTGCCTAAATGCAATGTTTATGCTGTAGGAGTACTTTTGATAAACTCAGGTTTTGTTTGGTTAATATCCCTGATCAGTTTGACTTTTTGTCTACATATTAGTAAAAATTTGACAGTAAAATATACCCCAGTGCAAGAAAACCTCTAAAATGTATGCATCAGTCGAGTTTACACTAAGGCACATAAAAACTTTCATGGCTCCTATGACCACACTTCTTGAAGCAAGTGTCCCAATGCCTTTAGAGTCAAGACTGTAGGTTTGGAGCAGGCCTCCTGAACTAAGATGGATCTGACCTAAGAGAAAAATACAAGACAGGCCCAAATGTTTTCATGTGAATGAACTTTTTTTTTTTTTTTTTTGGTTGGGCACTGTTCTAGTTTTTTCGTTAGCTGCAAAGTGACCCAAAGTCACCCAAAGTCACCCAAATACAAGGTTTTCCTTGGTTGAATTCATTCACATACAGCAGCATTTTAAAGAAAAGGAATTTCAGTTATCTCTTGAAGAGTTTAAACTCTCATTTAGAGGCAAATCTGTTCATAGCTGTCAGACTCCTCCTCCTTTGAATCCACAGCTTCTTTCTGTGCAGCTCCCATGAGCAGTGTGTGCAATATCTGTGATGCTCCACGCAGTGAAAGGAGTATCAGTCGCCTTAGAGCAGGTCCTGGGCCTTACAAAAAGAGCTCTTTCCAGCCCACCTTTCTCTAGCAACGGGAAATTTTTTTTTTAACACATGTGAAGAGGTCAGTTCAGCTCCCTCCACATTAGACACATAGGATTTTTGAAGAATGTACGCGTTATGAGCCATTAGCCATAACAAGCCATTACTATTTTCCAGTGCTTTTTCAAAAACAAAGCAAAAAAAAAGGGAAAAAGCATACATGCAAATGGTGTGAAAGAACTCAAGTGAAAGAAGTTGCTGGCAGTCATCACCTCCTCTGCAGTCAGAATGCTATGGTACTAGCAAATGTCAGCATAAATGTCAGCTTCAAAATTACAAGCAGCGGTGGGTTTTTGAAGAGGACATCTGGCAAAGCCAGAAAGGGCAGAGGCCTGCTTGTCTTATTCCCTTTTCTTCTGATTACATTTCCCTTGATCATTGCACCGTTGCCATGTACTTACATGTCTTATCTTTGAGAGAATTTAGGTAGTTAATAGAGTGATAGTACTTTTACATTTGACACTGCTTCATAATGCTAGTGCTTCATGCCAGAGAAATGTGGTGTATAGCACATTAAATTTTGTAACATTCTGCTGAAATAGTGCCTTATATTCATAGTTTGGTTTGGAAAGGAGCATAAGGGAAATGGTCCCTTAGCCTTACCTTAGTCAAAGTTAGAGTGACAAGGAGTGAGGGCAGCTTTTCCTTTAAGCTGATGAATAGCTTCTCTTTGCTTGCTGCACATAAATGAAGGTATCTGGGCTGGATCACTCTGGGATATCCCAGAGCCATAGTGTGCATGTTGCTTAGAGTCTGTCAAAAGTAACTAGGAGAAAGACAGGATTACTCTCAGCATACTTTAACTTACTCTGCTGGGAAAAAAATGCCCAACTTTGCAAATGGAAAGAGATTGAGATACACTGAGTGCTTAGACTCTCTATGAAGAAGCTGACCTGAGCACATAAACCACTTTAACCAGGATTCTTGGGAGTGGCAAATAGTGCAAATGTTTTAAGGTGATAGGTCAGATACACTTCTGACTTTTTAGGGGAAAACATTTCAGAAATGGTCAGACATTTCAGAAAATTGAATGCTCATGGGATTTCTAGTCAAGAACCTCAGTAGAAAAGGCGCTGAAAATTGCTATTTCATTTTTAAAGCAGAGGTGGTCATCCTCAGGCCTTTGTGTAGACTCCACCTTCAGTGACTCTTCATTTGATCCCCAAGGCCACTGTTGTTCCCACTGTGGATACCCAAGTAGAATCTCTGTCCTCTCTTCTATGCATCAGCCCTCAGGGGACATCAAATTCTATTTTGCACCTCATGCCTTGTACTGCTCTCAAGAACCCCTCTGTGAACTGCATTCTAGAATTTAGCCAGAGGAATTGGTGATCCAAGGGAAAACAAACACGTCAGCCTTTGGTAATTCCTGATGGGATTAGAGGTCTTACATCATATGGCTCAGCTACCTCCTAGTTGTACAAGCTTAGGGATATGTGCACTGGGAAATAACATGGGACAGCTGGCACCATCTGAACTCATATCTTATTGCAATAACATGCTCCTAAGGACATGGGAAGAGTTTAATCCCAACCTGTAGGGTACCCACTTTACTTCCCTTGATAATATCCCTAAACTGGCTTCCGCTTTCCACTTCCCCTCAGAGTCTAACAAGGAATACAGTGCCTTTCCTTGAGCTCAGCAACAGAAGCAAAATATTAGAAAAAGTGTTAATACAGTGGTGCAAGGAGGCCTGTGGTGTCCATTCAGATGTGGAAGTCAGTGTGGGACAAATTCTTAGTCCCTCTCTGGTTTTTTTTCTGTGTCCCTCCCTCTGAAAAACATCCTACTCCAGAGGAATCAGAGTGCCTTGATTTTTTCCAATGGCAGACCAAAGCCAAATGATTTTGTCAAAGCCAGTCCACAAGCTGTCCCAAGTCAGGGGGTAGAGTTTTAGAAGTTAGCTATTAAAGTATGTGTTGTCTTTTAACAACCCTTCAGGGTTTACTGAAGTGGTTCATTTTGAGCCATTCTTTCCCTCCAGATGGTTTTCTCCCTACTTCTCATCAACTTAAGGCAAGAATAAACTTCCCAATAGTCAAATCAAGATCTGGTTTTCATAACTCATTATAAGCAGCTCTGCTTCTATCAGATTCCTTACACTACTCTGCTTTCAAGCTACAGCAACTTACCCTCCCAGTGTTTGCAGCTAGAAATAAGTGCATGTTCAAAAATAAGCACCATTTGAGTTTGCTTCCCTGTACCTGCAAGCAAAAAGCTGTCAGAAAACAGAAGAGATCAGGTGTAATCACAAGCCACTACAGCCACATATCAAAACAAAAAATACCTTTGCCCTTTCTATGCTGATCATAAGGCAAATGCAAATCTTGAGGCTGAGGTCTGTCTTTTATCCTAGAAACAAGGGGAAAAAATACAAAAATCTCTTATTTTTTGCATGGACAGAGGGACATCTTTGCCTTGCATGAGAAGTTGGCACCTAAATTAATTCATGAACATGAGACTGATGTCAAGAATGATAGTAGTGAAAATGTGGGTTCTGCAGCAATTAGCCTAGTGCTTTTAGGAGGAACAAAAACATTAATTTAAAATAATATTTTCTATATATGTTTGATGCACAGATTAAATGTGCAATTAAATGTTCCATTAAAATAGCTGAACTTCCTTAAAATTGCCTTTTGACAAACAAGTTCTGACCATTTTCCAGTACTTCTGCACAGTTAAAGGGTTTTGAGACCACATGCCATTTTCAGGAAGCAAGCAGGAAGCCTTCTTGGTAAAGGCAGATTTGTGTGAATCCCAAACTGCTCAACTGATTTACAGAAGCCAGCAGACTTTTTTTGAAAAATGTTGCAGCAGCTGGATCACCCTGTCTCTTCCCCTTCCCAATACTCCTTTTTCTGACAACACCATATGATTTAAAAAATAGAGGCATTTGTGACAAACAAGTAACCAAAGGCAGCCAGTGGGTGACTTGATGCTATGAAAAAATAGATGTGTCTGCCCAACCAAAGAAAAAGTAACGAAACCAACATTAAATGAGAGGAAAATTAGGAATTTTGTCATGAAAACAGTGGCCCTGTTCAGGGCTTGAGTAGTGGCGTGATTTTCTGAGAACACACACTTTGGGAAAGCCTCAAGAAGACTCTTACAGTTGGACCCACTAAATGCTTCTACAGGGGAACATTTTGGCACATGAATCAACCACGTGCCTGCAGAAGAGATAACAGGTAGACTTGTAGTTGGTGAAAGAAGAAGACAAAAGGGAACTTATTTGCTAGGAATGACAAATGAAAAACTAAAGCTAAAAGGGAATATTAAAATACAGAGGCAGTTCTGAGGTTATTTTTGGTTTGATAGGACTCTAAGCGAGGTGCGAGACCGTCTGTGTCCAAAAAAACCATCACAAAGATCAGTATTGAGAGAGGGAAAACTGAGTAACCAATGGGACAACAATAATCAAGGTCAGTTTATCAGAAGAGATGCCTGTTTTAGAAGAGGTGGATTAGACTTGGATGAGAGCACGAGTTCTGAGGTAGCTACAGAAGCATTTTCAAAAAAACTACCTAAATGTGGGTTAAAGAAGCAAACATTGAGGCCTTTTTTGCTGAGGCTGCAGTCATTTTCTGCTATTCCATCGATGTTATCCAGGTCTCAAGACAAAGAACATACAAGATCAATCCAGTGTGAGGAAAACATAACAGCATCCAGCAGGCAGCTGTAGCAGCTCAGTAGAAAGCTCTGTGTCTTGTCCAGTAAGAGAACCACAACCATCTGGGCCAGCACTGCTGCCCTGGAAGCAGCTGTTTCAAAACTTTCTAAGACTGGGAGGTGACTCAAAATTAGGTTCCTACTTTTTTTCCCCACTTCTTTAAAGCAAGCGGGGAGTTGACTGTTGGTGTGTGATAAGAGAGGTGAGAGAGTATCTGAGCGAGGAGAAGGCTCAGCAGAGTTGGTGGTAAAACCATAAATAGTGGAAGAGATGTTGGAGAGGGAAAAAGCTGCTGGTTACCAGCAGAAAGTGAGTGAATGAGTGGGACTTGAGGGAGGAAAAGACGGAGAAAGCTCTTGGTGGAAGGTGGAAGTGGTCAGAAGCCTAGTGTGGGGACCAGAAAAGATGAGCAATTGGACACTGACTGAGGAGTATGTATGTTACTGTTTGATTTAGAGACATAATTGATTCAGGCTTTCATAGAGACATTTGAAGTTCCACAGTGATGAAAAATCAAATGATAAACCCATGATTTTTTAATTAAAAAAAAAAAAGGGAATGCAAGTTTTAGATACCAACACTGTTGAAAATTTGTCAGAAAGAAGCAAATGGAATGGAAAAAAAAGAGAGAGAGAGTGGAGAGCAGAATCCTTCTAATTGCTGCTGCAAATTTATCTAACCCAGAATATGTGTGTAACTTTCACTGCCCCTTCCCTGTTTTTAAGGGAATTGCCATTTAGGTTTTCAGTTGGGCCTTGGGTTTGGGGCTTTTTTGGCTCAAAGAGATACAATTCATTTGTCTGCTGTAGACTTGTTCATGACAGACAAATATAATATAACAAATTATCTTCCATTAAAAAATTGCAGACTTGGGTCAGCTGCCATGTAACTCATTCTGTTTCATTCCCTCCCAAGGGTTCCATCTATCCCCACAAAATAAATTCATGTGTACTAAGTTAGGGTTTTTTTCATGACTAGGCAATATCCCTGTTCCCTAGAAACTTGCAGTTGTTATTTGTCTTCGTGAACCTCCCCTTTGAAAATGCCAAATCCTTTAAATTAATGCTTCAGAGGGTCATATTTTGCATTTCAGTTGTTGAAAAGACCTTGCATTTATTCAACAATATAAAGCCCCCTGAGGATCAACAAGCATGGTATATTATGGAAAAGTGTGCTGTGCTTTCTGTGACTTGGGAGTTGATTACTCACATAATCATAGCTCCCAACACTCAAAACTTGCAGTATTTTTTTCATTCTTTTATCATTGCCTTTTTCATCATAAAATACAGCTCTTTTTTTTTAATATGACTAGATCCTGCTCTCAGTGATGGGTCTCTCTTCCCTGGTACAGAGCAGATCCCTGGTTGGTTGAAGCAGTGTCTTCAAAAAATTTGGAGGGTTAATTTTTGGTCAGCATCCAAATTTCTTTGATTCATTAAGAGCTATTAAAATTATCATGGGCTAATTGTATTCAAGTGCCCCTTTCAGAAGGAGTAGCTTTATTCCAGGAAACCTAACACAGTTTCACTGGGATTTTAGGGAGAGCATCAGTACCTTTAACTGTCCTTAATACCCATTTTATTTGATTAAACAAACACTTTCCTTGAAGCAAACTGAGATTCTTGGAAATAAGCACAGAGCTTTCCTGAGCAGATAATAATTCCAAGGGGGTAAATGAAAACAACCATGAGTAAATGTAAATTGAGTTAATACACTAAATCTAGGGATTCTTGTATCTTGGTCCAGTAGTGCAGTTAGCTCACTTGCCCCTTTGCTCTCCATTCAGCCTATATGGAAAAATTATATAGAGTAAGAGCCAGGCCTTGTTTTTAGTGACACCTAGCAGAGAGAAAATGCCCAGGGATGTCAGCCCCACAATTTACTCCTTAAGAAACACTGAATTGACTCTTTTATTCTTGTTATTAACCTGCAGCAGCCCATTTAGTTCTTCTGCCTCAGCTCCTCCCGCATAAACATTACACATCGAGTTATTCTGGTGGCAGTGGCTGTGTGAATAATTACATTACACACGGAATTATTCTGGTGGTAGTGGCTGTGTGAATAATTAAGGTAGGCAAGCAGTCAGCCCAATGTATTTGCACAATTTTCTCCCACTGTTTTACCCACAGCCTCCAGCTCTGCCTGTCCTCATTCACATGGCCACAGGTACAGCCAAGTTTCCCAGAATTTGATGTCCTGTAGTTTCCACATGCTCTGTAAAAAACAGAGAGACATTCTTTGGTGTCCCCAAGTACACATGGGAGATTTAACAGCACACTCATTTCTTCCTCTCCAGTGTTTTATAAGAAGCATTTTGACTGACAAAAGCATTTTGACTGATAAAATTATACAGGAGGAAAGTAGTTTTATTTCCTGGGATTTCTGTGAGGTTTATCTGTTCTTTTGGCTGGGAGGCCGTGGGGAGGAGGGGTAGTTCTAGCATTTAGCTCAGCCTAGACAGTAAAAGACTATCAGTCTGTATCTTTATGTCTCCAGTGCCCTTCACATTCTGGTGTCACAGCCTCAGACAGCTTGCACTGTTTGGGTTCATAGCATTGCACTAACATGTTTTTAAGTTTAGAAAAGAATTCAGTGTTCAGCAAAATTTTTAAATGAAAATCCTTTCTTTTCACATTAGATTTAGTAAATCCCTTCCCTTTTACAAATGAGAAATCTGGGCCTAACCTATTATGACAGCATTTCTGAGTTTTTCACCTGCAAAGGTTTTTGTGTTTTATAAATCTAATTAACTGTAATAAGAAAATAATAGGACATAATGTTTGTTTTACAAGGTGATTGATCTCTTGGCAGCCTGGCAGACTCTTTTATTGATTGGTTGGTGGATAATGTCAGAGTGGATATGTCCTGGAGGAGAATAGCTGACACCTAAATCCATATGTGACAGATTACCATCTGTGTTGGAAGACAGGTTTCTTCGTGAAATTGCGAAGATAACAGGTGAAAATTGAGAAAGTGACATGAGGGAAATGTGTTGAAACCTGCCTCCACCTTTCCATGCTCTAAGAGCATTTACACAAAGCTCTCTATTTTGTGGGCAGCCTGTTTTCAGGATGAGGGAGATTAAATTTTAATTACACTCATTCCTGTCTGCCCAGTCTAGATTTAATCCTGTTAATTAGGAAAATGCCTTGTCCCACAACCTAGCTATAAAGCTAATTAAACAGAGAGTCTTCATTTGCTACTTAGTGGAACTTCAGTTCCAGATAGTCAGTAATGACTATCATACGTTACAGTTAATTAGCACTGTGGGAGGGAAAATGAGGATGTTGTTGAAGCACAGAACTCAAATTAGAGGTGCTATAATATATGCTTTATTTCATTTTGTAGCTATCTGATGCAGGCGAGTCACACACTATCCTACCTGCCTCAGTTTCACATTTGTTAAAGAAGAATTAATTAAATGTATCTCTCCTGCAGAAGTGTTGTGTAGGTTTAATGTAAGGAAGATAATAAGCTGCTGGCTTTTGAAATCCTCAAGTAGAAGGCACTGCATAAACAGAATTATTCCTCCCTGAAACGTGAGAGGCAGGGAACTGTGCAGTTTCAGGTAGAGTGGTGGAACAGCAATTGTACCTCCTAAAGTAAACATGGCCCTAACAGTCCTGCAGACATTCACAAAATCTTCCAGTGCAAAGTGCTACCAGCATGGAACCTGCTGCTGGATCAAACCATTCCGAAGCCCAGACCAGAAATTAAAAACAACTGTAATTTGACTTAAAAATTTTGACAGCAAATGACTTGGATTCATAACACCTTGTTCAATAATAGTGCATTTTAAAGTATTGGTCCTGAAAATACCGAGTGATAATTGCCAATCCCCAATTTTTAAGATGAGGTAAAGCAGGGAAGTGTTACACCTTGCCCAAATGTTGGATAAATCCATTGCAAAACTGGAACTAGGACTTACAGCTCCCTGGAAACTAACCACACAACAGCTGGCTTGATGCTTCTGGATGGAACAGCAGAGCCTGTGTTCTACGTTTATTTAGATTTTCTCATAGTGGCACTGATTCAATGAATCTGGGGATTTGAAATTATCTTTCTGCCTTATATCCCTGGCATGCATTTAAGATGCTATGGAATATTACTTTTGAGTATTGCAAGTGGAGCCTGGTAGCTTATGCTTACCTTAATCCTGAGTTTACAAGATTAATTGAGAAGTGGCAGGCAAATATCAAAATAATTTCAGTCTGAGCATTGGTGGCTCTGTAATATTTGTGATGTAGAACAGCATGCAGTACAAGGTGTTTTTGCAAGCCTATCCGGATTGGCACCCCAGGGTAACCTGCTGAGTTGTACACTGGGCTTGGATTCAAGTGTGGATGAGTTAGTTTGTTTTTCTGTTCCTCTATTTCCCCACCTCTGGCGTGGGGTTAAAAAGTTTTGTGGCTGCTTTATAAAGTACTTTGTGGTCTGTGTGCATCAGGGAACTAATATCTGTGTCAACAAGGCAACACTAGTTCCAGTTTTTAGGGGACGATGGTGATTTGTAAAACCATGAGAAAGAACAAGGAAAGAAAAGCAAGGAAAAATAAGGAAATGAGGGAATAAAAAGAACTAGCGAACCAGCCCACCTTGAAGAAAATATATTTATATTGATGTCCACTATACACTGGTAATAGCATTACTAATTCCAACATGCTGGCTTTCATTATTAAAACCAAGAAGGTTATAAAGTTTCTGTAATTATTTTAGGTTGATCTGGGAGTATATTATTTTCCTGGAGCTAGGTAGCATTTTAAATCTGCAAAGGATTAGACGGACACAATCAGTTCAAATATTTGTCCAGCCATCGAAAGGAGGATCCTCACTTCCGCCTCTGATGAGGCTCTGGAAATCTCCATCTCCATCATTGTTCAACAGCTAAGTGCAGATTGCATGTTGATTACCCTTTCAGTTGCCTTTAAGCAGCTTATGTGAAATGTTAAGTTCTAAGTTACCTAAAATCCCTACTTTTTAATTTGTTCCCTGGGTTGTATGCAGTGAGGCAAATCTCTGTGGGTTTATATGTGCACACACAAGTGCATACATGCACCCTGATCAGAACAGCTCCTTCCAAACATGCATTACACTGAGCAGAGCTTCAAAAAGTGTAAGTGGAACGGGAGCAGGCATTCCCATTAACCTTCAAAGATCATGAAAAGAAAAATAACAGTCTGCCTGCTTAGCCGAGTCAAATTGTAGTTGCGCAACTTAGCACAAAGTCTCTGAGTTCCTATACTTCTATTTAAAGCTGAAGAGCTTTATTTAAAGCTGATTCCACTGCCTCCCTCACATTTTGAGATCCTCAGAAAAAATAATACTATATATTATTATTATTACTATTATATTATTTATATTATATTATATTGTATTATATTATATTTACAAACCCACGGGTTGTTTCTGGGTTCACACAGATGCACAGCTTTTGTGATGGTGTTGCTGAGCTCCATCTCCAGACAAATATTTGCAATTGGGTTTTTTTCCCTTCAAATATTACAACTTTAAAGAAGGTGTTAGCTTCCTTGTTGCAAATCTTATCTTTGCTTTTGTTTGTAATTAATTGCATGGGAATTGAAGGAACCATTTTCAGAGCTAACAGGAGGCTTGAGTGCTGAGTTGGCTGTTACACCATACCTTCACCTGACAGTTTTGACCATAATTTTTAATGCTTCTGTGGCTTCTCATTGGCCTGTATTTTCATATCTGCACATATCCCGATTGTACTTGCCACATCCTTTGGTATTTTGTAGCAGATCATCAACTTGTATGAGCAAGGTATCATTTAACAATATTCAGTTACTGTATTAGGAGAAATCCCTTGGGATTTTATTGCCAATGCACTGCAAGCCCATCAGACCTCCTAGTCTGAAATGACTCTCACAGTATCATCAGGGCATTTTATGTACAGCCCCCATGGAGGAATAGAGTTCTTTCCATCCTTTTGTGTTCCTGAGGATAAAGGGCAGCAGAGCCTGTGGGAAGTTGGAGCTATTCTTCTGCAGCCTGCATCATAAGGAGCCACTTGAGAACTATGTTTGAAGACAGCAGGTTTATGACTGCTCCACAGACGGTCCCAATAATAGTAGGGGAATATTTGACTAAATAATGTCCAAGCTGGTAGAGACACCACAATGGGTTTCCACTGTGTATTTTTCCCCTGCATGAGAGGCAGACATGCTTACCCCTCTGAGAAGTTCAAAGAGGCACTTGACAAAGTTGGGTACCAGTGAGTTTAAAGATGCATGGGGCCTCACCTTCTCACACAGTGGAATATTTCTCATAACACAAGTTATTTATAGCCAAGGAAATAAAAATAGTGGGGATACAGACTTTTTGCAATTTCTCTGAACCAGTTAGACGTGATACATACAGTTGGATATTGCTCTCTTCCAAGTAAAATGCAGCAATGTACTGCTCTCCACAGAGTGAAATAATTTTTACATGCCTTGTCAGTCTCGCTATGGCCATGGAAAGAAATACAGTGAAAGCAGAGACTGGCACTGTTTATGTTATTTAGAATGTTTTTGCAGCTAACAGTTTTGACCTCTATTCTGTTTTGATGGTTCCTGTTTCAAAAGGTCATGTCATGTTTTCCAGTTAGAAGAAATGAATAAATACTTTCTTTTCCTGTGGACTCTCCCAGGTTTTACCCAGATCCTGGTTCAGAATTATTCCAAAGAATTGCTGGTGTAAAGTTAATATGCTTCATTGTCAGTGGAATTACAGTTATTAACAGCCTAAAATCTACACTCTGATGTCATCAGGGTTTCATTTTTGCCCCTTATGGTCGTGAGAGACCCTGAAAAGAGATTGGAATTTGGAATTTAACATGTGAAATCCAGGGGCCATCATTTAAAACATCAATCGTTACTCCAGAATGGTGTTTGACAGGCTGCAAGTAATTTTGACTTCTCTCAGGCAGCAGAGTAGCCCGAAGGTCATATTGTTCTTATCACTGGTAAAAGATATCTTCTTCATGATGGATGACTGTTCTGTGTGTTTACAATGCATAATGTATTAGTAATTTTAATTCACAATTCCATTTATCCCACAGTTTTGTCAGGGCAAGCTGAACTGTAGTTAGGTACACCTGTGCTGTGCAGAAGGATGGGACCTTTTGTGGTGATCCATCCTAAGGCCCACACCACAGTCCCAGCTGCACATTAGAGAGCTGTCAGGAATCACTTCTACCAAAGGAAATGCCAGGCTGCAGGAACTGGGCCAAAAATTCTTGTGTTTTCACTGCCATCTTGACCTGTGCAGATGATCACAGCTGAAACCAAAAGGGTTGCTGCCTCCAGCCTCATGGTATTACAGAGAGTGACCCTCAGTGTGTTCTTCATCAGATTTATCAGGTTGGGAGCCCAGGGTTTTCTGCTGTTGGCCAGCCAAATGCCAGAACTGGAGCACTGCAGACAACAAACAGACTCCTGATTTTGGAGCACTTTGGGAACTTCATTACCCAAGACACAAAGATTTGAGCTGGCTTTGTGCAAAGCATTCAGGGCGTTCCACAGCTGCTGCCTACAATTTACCCTCATTCTTTTAATTGGATTGAATGCAAAAGCCACTCCTCTGCAGAACCAGACACAAAAGTAATGAGCAGAGGTATTAGTTCAGAGGGTCTGAGAACAAATTTCCTATCTCCCTGCCTTAACTGCAATTCATAAGAAAACCTTTATAACAATATACATTGTTCTTGCTTATTTGAGTCCTGGACATATTTCTGTCAGGTTATGTGTAACAAAGTGCTGTTTAGAAATGATGGCTGAATTTGCCTCTCAGCTGTTAGAGTTTTTAGATTTACCACCTCACTCCTCTTGCTGCTGTTTATATTTTACATGCAGAAATGTGGTAAGTGCCATGCCACTTTCCCATGTTGGAATCATATGTTTCCAAAAATGGACTAATTACTTTCACTAAGAATCCTCCTAAATTCAAATAATTTTTAAAACACACCCTTCATTCACTATCATCTTGATGGTTTTGATAAATTTCCATCTCCATATGTTAGACCTTTTGGCATTTAGATTTGCATTTTTCAAGATTTGCTCTTTAAATGGCCAGCTGTTACCTCAAAGTTTCAAAGCTCTTATAGCAAGAAGCTTTTCAAAAGAAAACATCACTCTCCATTTAGTTTCCTGAAAGATCTTGTTTTCAATTCCAGAAGTGGGCAGCCAAGGCTCAATGTCATATTACTTCTTCACTGTATGTATTCATAAAAAGAGCTATTTTTTGGCACTGCTCTTCTCCTGAAAAAAAGTAAAAGTACTTTTTTTTTTCCTTTTTCGAATAAACATGGATCCATGGTTTTATAATCAAGGAAGGATGGAAAGATGCCCTGTATTTCAAATGAGGGGTTTTGGCCTGTTATATACTTACTGCACAACCTTTTATGGATTAGAAAAGGGATTGGTCATTCCCAGTTCTTCAAGACCTTTGGGAGAAGTTAAAAGGGGCACGAAGTAGAATCATCAGTATGAAATTCAGAACAGAGGTTCTACCAAGTTCATCAGTCCACTTCGTCATCATTATTTGAAGTAAGAGCCATTGATCCTGTCCTTCATACATATATATATACTTCTATATATATATATATATATACATGGCTTTCAAATAAAGGCAATAGGTGCTCTGCCTTCAGAATAACTGAAGAAGCAACCTTCACGTGTACTCACAGTTAGTTCCTTTTCTGCTACACCAAGTGAAAAAAGTTTGACACATGAAAAGAGGTGACACTGTGTGCCACCGTGCCACTGAATAATCAGCAAAATAGCATATAATGCTTATTCTGAAAAAATGTATCCTTGCATTTGTTTGTGTAAGGGTAATAGAAGCATTTCTTCAGAATTCAAGTGTCTTTTACTTCATGTTTGTTATTATTTCAATTTTTCACGTGTTCTTATGTTTTGATAGTTCCTATACAAGGTAAAAGATTCACATCTTTCACAGGTTGAAGTCTGCTGTCAGGCAGAGCACTCCATCTACAGAGAAACTTCCCTGAATGTTCCCTAACACCAAAGTACCTCAGCTTGGGTCATCTGTTGGTTCCAGTTCTGAGAGAAATACCTCTGTCTCCTGAACAGCTCAGCCCATAGCTCTCCTTGTAAGCCTTGTGAGATAGGTCTGGGAAGGGACACATCTGATCAGCCTGGTTCCCAACAGGGACAGCAGCCTCCTTGGGGATCTGAGTATATTCCTGTATTTCTGCCCTAAATGACTGAATTTCTGTCATGAACTAAATTTTTGCTGTTCATTCTTTGCAGATATTGATGAGTGTTTGGTAAACAATGGTGGCTGTGACCATTTCTGCCGAAACACAGTTGGCAGCTTTGAGTGCAGCTGCCAGAAAGGCTATAAACTGCTCACAGATGAAAGGACCTGCCAAGGTAATGCCTCATTAACCTTACTCCTCATGTAATGAGGATGTCATTTCCAGTGGATTTTTTTTGTTGTTTTTATACTTAAGTCATTTGTACTGCAGGTTTTAATTGTACTGTTATAGGAAGTAAGGTTAGAAAATGACTGTGAGATTTCTGTTTTCTGAGGTGGGATTAGAAGGTTATTGGAAATGTCTTGTTTCAATGTTTTTTGTAGTAGGAATGCCAGTGTCCTGTTGAAGTGTAAAAATCCAAGTGGCATAGTGGAATAGCCTCAGGCAAAGAGTCTTATGTTCAAATCCTCTCATTTGCTATGATCTGAATGGGACAGAGGCTTATCTTATGTAGACCAGAGTCATTTAAAGTAACTGACTGTAATACAGCGTTTGCAAGATTTAAACTAAAAAAAAAGGATTTAATTTGTGAGCTCACCTTTTCCTGAGAGAAGCTGTTTATGAAGGGATAATGGTGGCATTTTGTGGGAATGAAGTGTGTTTTATATCGTTTCCTGTGCGTGTCATGATTTGTTATCTAAGTCATCTGATGTTATGTATTCTATGGCTAATTAAAAGCGTAGCCATTTCCAAGTACTGACCCTGTACCTTTGGAGAAATGACATTTAAACTCTGTAGCTTTACCTTTTAAAAAACTCCTGGAAAAGGCTAGAAAGATGAGCATGCATCAATAGAGAGAGAAAGGGAAGGATGAAGTATTCAATTAAATTAAAATTTTATGCAGAAATTGCTGTTTTATTAATACATGATTGTTTGCATGGGTTTTGAATAAGTAAAAGTTATGAAGTCCAAAACAGCATTAGTATTTTAGAGTTTCTTTGTTTATCTGCAATAGAGAAACCACGATCTTAAGATATATGTGTCATTCAAAATTTTTCCATTGCTTCTCATTGGTACTTCCATCCATCATTTGAGAAGCCACCTCCACCCTGACTGTGTGATTAGGCACAAAGGAGTTAGTGAAAGGTTGGCTTCAAGCTGGGCAGGATGGAAAGAGCTGAGATTAGCCCAGCTAGTGCAACATGATTCAGCAGAAATAACACGTTAGGATCATGTCAGACACGGGGAAGTTGCCAGGTTTTGATTTACCTGCTAAAAACAGGGACAGAATATTAAAAAGAAACGTTCTCTTCATGATGTATTTAGAGATGGTTGGGAAGACCTTGTTCATGAATTTCATGTGTGATGACATGCTCTCACTGTGGTATCAGTCAGAGGTTTCACCACTGAACTGAATGTTATTACAGCAGGGAAAAACTCTGGAAAAGTTAGGCAAGAGCTGGTGCAGAATTTACTTGTTCATTATGCAGAGGGTTAATAGTAGGCTTTAAAAGCTCCCTGTAAATGATCAGTTTTCTGTGGTGATAGTGAGAATCTAGAAGCAGCTCTGTAAATACTGTTAAGTGAGTTTTGTTTCGTCACGAGCCAGAGCTGCAGAATGAGAGAGTTACCAGTAACAATACACACCATGCAAGGGCTAAAGTAGTAGCTGATCTTCTCCCCCTCATGTGATCAGACATGGAAGTATAACCATGATCTGGCCATCCTGCTTTTCCCACTGTCAGTGACGAAGGGCAGGCACTCAGTCTTGCCTCTACATGATACATTGACTGATAAACTGTGGTTTATCTGTTGCTGTAGCAGATAGATTAGTGCAAGCCCAGAGAGTTTTTGGGCTGGACAAGTTCCTTCATCCCAGAAACTCTGGTTCTTTGTACCATGAAATGGGGAGGACAAAGTCATTTCCTGTTTAAAGTCTGAGGTATTTGGGCCCCAGCAAACATGGTGTGATGCCTGCTTTGTGGAGGGATCACTGTGATAATTTAGTTCCTGCCTGGTGCTTAAGGTGATAATTGGTGACTCAAGCAGTCAGTAAGCCTGCTAATAAAAAGAGAAGGAAAGTGAATATAGAGCAAGAAATCACCGATGTATGAATCACCTGCACTTGGCTTCTTCCGCTGCAAGAAGAATATAGTCAGGGTGGTTATAGTTATTAATACCAGGTCTGTCAGGAAAATGTGGTTTGGGGTTAGTGACTCTTCTGGGATATAAATCATCCACATTTTGGTTTTTGTAACAGCCGGTCAACGCTGACCGTAAAACATTAATGAGAGATTCAGGGAAATTTATTTTAGGCATATTAGCCTTTCCAGTGAGTGAAACAGAACAGTCTAATTTCTGTTTATAAAAGATGTTGTTGTTCATGTTACATCTGTTGTTTTGACTCATAATAGAATTTCCATGATTTATGATCTTTCTGTCAACACTGCCCTTCTCTTCTGGTTTTCATTTTTTAAAATAAAGATTTCTTTCAGTAACTAATCAACATGTTTACAAAACACTCATTTAGGACCTTAGAAATCTGCATTGTTTGGGACTGGGTCCTATTTAGTTCAAGTGGCCTCCCCAGTGTATAGAGCATTCATCTCCAAACATGTTCATCATTAATATCAGCACAAGGCAGTTCTACATATTTCAGTATAAAATTCCTTCATATTCCCAGTGAAATTCTGAAGTTGTCACGCCTCACCTAATTTCCTTCATTTTATTGTAGACCTCAGAGCTGACTTTGAGAGTACAGGGAAATTGTATCAGTCGCAGACTTTGTTCTGGTTGTTTGCAGAGCTCCCACCCCGGTCATACCAAGTGCCTTCCCCACATTCATGCTCTCTGTGAAGAGGAAAGTATTTCTCTTTCAGTTTTCAGGCAGGAAGGGTGAAGCCAAGTACAGCAGCTTGCCTAAATGCCTAAGATTACACATATAAATGCTTGAACTGCCCAGAGAATAAACCTCCAGTTTTTGTGAATCTGCCCCTGCTATTTTGCCCATTACAAGGTATTCTTTTTCTCTTGTGTTTGTGCTCATATCCTGATATGAGAATTCCTTGATTTTTCAGGAACTCTGGAGCTTGGTGCTCTCTTGGTGCCACCCTGCATTTTGAGTGCTTGTATGAGCAGCCCTAGCCATTGGAAAGAGCCTTAAAATGTTCTGCATTTGTCTGTTTGCAGCTAAACCATTTTTAGCCCTGGCTGCAAAGAAAACCATTGTCAATCACAGATTACTTCTGCTAGGGAGTGGTTCTCACGCTGTGGCTCCTTGTTAGACAAGGAGAATGTGGGGGGGTTCCCTTCCTTTCCCCTCCCCTGCATTCCAGCCATTTAAAAGGAAACTTATTTGTAACCCAGAAGGTGAAGAATCCATACTGCCCTGCCAGTAATATTGTGGAGACTGATACTGTTTTCCCAGAGTCTCTTTTTTCACACAGACTTAAAAATAGATTTTTTTTTTGCCCCCTTTGACAGGGAAATCACTGTATGACAATACCAAACCCATCTATTGTGTATTACTTTAATTGATCCCTTAAGTCTAAAGTATTGTAAATTCTTCGGTGCAGGAAGAAGCAGTTGGATCTGTTTGTATAAACCTAGCAAAAGAGGTCTGCATCTCCTTTGAACATGTAGTAAAAATAACATAGCTATATTATAGCAAGGAGAGCTTGTGTTTGTAACCTTTTTGGTAATTAATAGAAGGACAACAACTCAGATCAGTTCTAGAATGACATCAGCAACAAGCAAGCAGGCAAGACTTGCTGCAATGAAATAAAGCTGCAGTGAATGTGTGTAAGCTCAGACATAATTACCTTAATCCTCAGCCAGTATGAGTTTTAGAGCCAGTTAACTTAATTGCTTATTCAGTTTCTGTTTGTTGTGCAGTGATCTCGAAAAAAAATCAACAATAAGCAGTCTCTCTGCTCTGCTCAAGTTCAAGCTTCATTAAGCACCCAGAAAAATGTGCGAAATTCTGTCGTAAATAATTTTGTCTTCCTGCTCTAGGAATTGCTTTTTGCAAAGCACAACTGTGAGAGACAGCACACACTTTGCTACAAATGTCTCCAGGGAGTGGCAGAGATAGAAAGATGCATTACCTTGAGGAAAAAAAAAAAGTGCTTTTAGTGGGAACATCCAGTGATCAACATGTAATATTTTGGGATGCTAAATCCACACTCACCCTCTGCCTCTCACCACCTCAGTTCAAAAAAGAGACAAATCTTCCTACTCTGAGGCATTTAAACTTTTGCAGGGGGCAAAAGCTCAAGGCATTTGCATCATTCTGGTCCACTTACAGCCTCCAGAGTAGGCTTTAAGTGGGGTTTGATGATATCACAGACATGATAAAGTCTGCTCTAGTTGCCTTCTCTCCAGCCATTTGAATTGATACAGCCACTGTAATAAAAGGAGATGACTGTCCACCAGGGAACAGTACCTCCAGGGCATGTGGAATACCTGCACGGGCCATCTGGCTTTTTTGGGCCTTCTTTAAGGCCATAGGTGACCGCATTTTTTATTTGCTTTGAAGTATTGCCTGTTTGACTGTTGGTTATTCTTTACTACCTTCCTACCAGACTTTAAACAAATGCAGTTGACCCTTTTGTAGGCAGGCACTGGAACACAGGGTCTCACAGTCTGCTGTTGATAGTGCTGGTGTCTGTCTAAAGGAGATTCAGTGATGCATGTTTCTACAATAGGAAATCCCAAACAGAATTTGCCCGATTGCTTCATGAATAATTGAATTTTTCCGATTTTCTATGGGCACTTTTTGCTAGATTTGGATAGCTGCAAAACTCTCCAGTAGAGCTCCAAGTACAGCTGATTTGAGGTGGTTTTTGCTCTCACTGCAAGACATGAGCATTTACACCATCATATTTGATATTTGTACTTTTCTTTCATTTAAAACAAATGTGCTTCTTGTGTCCCTCTGTACCTCAGCTACTCAGCTTCACTTCCAGACCAAGTATTCCTCAAGACTTGATGCTCGTGGAATGGGGCAGCTGGAAGTAGTGGCTAGAGCAGTGATGCTGTGAGCAGATATTGAAGCAGTTTCCTTAGTAACTGGCAGCATTTTGCAGTGCTGTCCTGCAATACACCTCAAACCTTGTCCAGCTCTGGATTTTTTGTTTCCTGGGTTTTTTTTGGTTTGGTTTTTGTTTTAAGTCTCTGCATATCTGTTACTAGAGGGATGCTTTACATAGGGCTTCCAATGCCTAGTGTCAGGAGAAGCCTTCTTTCATCCCAGAATGAGAGAAAGAAAAGTAACACCTTGAAAAACACAGTAGTTGTCTGCGATCCAAGGATCCTGCAGGCGTGGTCTTGAAACATTGCCCTATTAACTGGGTAGGTAATCACATCTCATAATGCCCATAATTGAACTTATTGTACGAAATACGCACTATTTGCCTTCCCAGGGTAAGATTTGGATCTCCCAGCACGGTATCTCCATTTTGAAAATGGGTATGAAATGAGGGATTAATCATACAGGGGAGGACAAATAGAAAGTGTTTGTGGGAATTTTTTTGGCCTAAAGAAGCCCATAAAGATTAGCTACAAAGATCTCATTATACTCTTCTGTCTGGAACTATTGATGATAAATGTGGATGTAGAGGACCAGTTTAATCCCAAATAAATCAGTGTATCCACACCAGCAGCACTGAATCTCCAGCCATGTTTTACAGAGAGTAACCAAATTAAGAACTAAAAAATAGCCAAAGAGGTTTCCACCCTTGGGTTACATGACAGTGACCTGTCACTCACATTTGATCATGTAACCCAACAAAGCAACGGGCCTTGTCCTAATCACATATCCAGGATGAGGATACAGCCCTTGCATTGATTTATACAGGACACAATCACTCATCTAAGGTAACAAAACACATCAGAGCATAGAAGTCAGGGCTGGAGCATCTGGCCCCTCAGATTCAATGTATCAGCATGGGTTGGCCAACTTTCCAGTGAAAAGGGGTGGAAAGTTGCATTGTTGGTCTACTCCCTCTCCTTCCTCTTCTTCCCCCATTAAATACATAGAAAAGCAAGTGTTCGATAAAAATAACATTGTTTAGCCTTCCTCTTCTTTCCAAAGTGGCAATAACATAGAGCTTCACAGACAGATGAGGTGGCATAAAGAGGGCACCAGCAGAAATTTTACTGCCTGGAGTGGGGTTTTGTCTTAATATTTAAAATAAACTTTTAGCTGAACCCTCATACTCAGAGGTTGTCACCCTCATGGTCAGGACTGAAGAGTAATGGGTGGAGAGCACTAGGAAGCCATGAGGCTCTGCTGCCTGTGTCCTGGGGAGGGAGGTGGCAATGGGGATCCCACAGAGAGTGTTTGCTGTCGGGAGTGAGGAGCAAGCAGGTTTCCATGTCCCCTCATTGTCTTTTGCCTGAGATTGCATGTGCATTTGCTGTAATTTGAGGTCTTCAGCAGTCAGAGAAAATATTCATTTTGCTCTCACGTACATCAAAGAGAAGGCTACTGTACTGAGCAGAGTTACAGTGCTGTCACACTGAAGGAACCTGCTGGTCCTTGTTACCTTGTACCACTGGAACGGGGTGATTCAGTGCCCGTGCAGAGGTGGTTAATGAGAGGGAGGGATGGAGGGACTCAGGCCATTCCCCTATCAACATTCATTTCTGTGATACACTTGAAGGAGAGGGATCCTGCCTAGATGCACTCATACACCCATCCACATCGGACAGATGTGCCCTAACATATAAAATACATTGGCTTGTTACAGGCTGATTTTCATCCAGTCCAGCTGAGTCTGGTCCAAGTGTGTTTTAATTGTGTGAAGTCTTCATATATAGACAACAGTGCTGGTTCAGCTGCCAGGGCAGTGTAGCTCAGGAACCAGACAGTGATGCTCTGGAGGAGATACTTGTGGAAATCAGACTAGCTCAGAGAAAGAAAATTGGGGATGAGTTCCCTGTCACTGATGATGTTCATTCCCTACGCAGATTTTCTCTATGGCATTCTGCACCACTGAGCCTTACAAAAATATCTCGCTTATGACAAGCACCATATTGCTTCTCGCATCAAGATTAAAAAATACTCCACTGGGTAAGCAACATGTTACACTGTCAATGAAAGGAATACTTCTCAAATCCTTTCTGTTACACTGGGTGTCAGTGAGACTGTGAATATTGGTACAGTCTGCCTCTGTGAGAAAAAAGGGTTGCAAGATCATACCCAGAAACAATAAATGCCCCAGGTATGAAGTAAAAACATCTCTAGCCAGTACAAGTTTGTTTGCCAAGTGATAGTATCTGCAGTGTTGGTTGTAGCAATTAAGTCTGCTGAAACATGAAAACAAACACATCCCTCCACCTCCGGTTCTCCCCTCTGCAGCAGTGTTTTCATAAGTTAAAGGGGAATGTTCTTTGGTTGCTGCTTCTTGGAAGGCATATTAAACCTCACAATCTAGGCTTTAAATCACTTTCTAATACAATGAGGCCTAATGTGGAGAGGGCAGATGGGACAGATTATTCCACTTCTGTTTTCCCATGAAGCTTCTGACACAGGCTACTGTTGGAAGTTAGATAGTAGATTAGTTTGACCTCAGGTCTCATTCAGTATGGTAGCTCTTGTACTGTTAAACTCTATAAAGTATGCTGCTATCAAATTGCTTTTTACTGCTCTGTCTGGCCCCCTCCTGTTGATGATGTGTGTGGGAAGCCAAGCAAAACGTTCCATTAGTGTTTAGAAAGAGAATTTGAGATATATTTTTCAGTTGATGTTGTAGGATTTATGACTTGTATAATGCAGAAATTACTTTACTGGACTGGAATCATGTTATGTATTAATGAATTACCAGGATATGAGTCAGCCTTGGAATAGTTTGAGCAGGAAGGTAGCATTCTTCCACAAACAATAATCTCTTGATAAATCGTGCTGAAAGCTGTAATTCAATAGGAATTGTTTTTAAAGAGAATCAGAGAAAGACTATATGTGTATATCTATTCTCCACTACTGCACATTAATGCCATATTACTGCCCTCAAGCATTTAGTTACACTGATTATGGTCAGACAGCCTTTACCCTGAGTGCTAAACAGAATTGCAATAAAATGACAACTCTATCCCAAATATTAAAAAGAGTTTCATTTTTCTGTGCTTGCATCTACATTCCTGGGCCCTCTAAAAGTGCTCTGGTTTGCTTATTTCCTTCTAATGAGAATAAAAGCCCAACCTGTTGAAACAAAGGAGTGTGATTTTCTTCTGTTAGCCATGTTATGAACTGCTACTCCTTGTTTTGCTAACTTGGAGATGAGACCTCAGTTACAACAGGTGAAATAAAACCAAAAATCTAAGCTCAAATACTGAGTCAGTGGAATGGAGGAGTGTCTTCTGGGGTTTTGCTGGGTGGAGGATTTTTGATGCATATTTGCAAACCATAGTGTTGGTGTTTTCAGAGGGATACCTGCCAGGACTCTGCAGAGGCCAGCCTTTCTGGGCAGGGTTTTTAAGCAAGCCTTTGAGGCAGAGCCAGAGAACAGCAATTCTTGTGTATATTCAGTGGTCCCTTGACTTCAGCAACAACTTGAAGTAAGCTGGGAATGCACAGGTCCACAGGAGGTGAAAGGAAGTGCTGCATTTGAGTTCTCAGCTGAAAACTGAAACTGTGTTGTTGTACTTGCTCTTCAGCCCTGTCAAGTAACACCAGGCATGTTTTCACCCAGACTAGTCCCTTGTTCCTTCCAGAAGTCTCACTAGCAGCTCCTACTAAAGGGTGATGGAGACAACACCTTAGCAAAGCGAACAGTTTCCTCTTTTCAAAAATACGGCTAAAAATCAAATGTATTGCAGGATGGGGGGAATATTTCTTCCTTGACGCAGAAGGCATAAAGCCTTTATTATGTTCTCCTCAGGCTGTTAGGCTGCTCTTACAGAGTTGCTGTATAAATAGTGGCTTGAGCAGAGTGCACACGAGTAAACATGTTTATGTTTGTAGGAAAACAAATAAACCTGCCTGAAGTTTCTTTTAATGCACTTCTCTTGATATATGGCTTCTCCTACCCCCAAGCTCTTGACGAAGTAGCACAGTTTATTCCTATAATAGCAGTGGATAACTCAGCTTGCCTTTGCCTTGGGAAATGATTGATACTGGAAAATTATACATTTGCTTATAAAATTTTGGCAATGTCTTGATAAAAGTACTTATTTTCTTTAAAAAAAATGGGAAAAAGTATTAACTTTAATTGCATTTTAGATTGTCCTAGCAAAACAATGGTGGGAGGATAAATGTAATAGGAGCCAAAGCCAATTGCCTCCTGCTGGGTTCCCAAGATTAACAAAGGAACCTGAGCACAACAAAGCTCTCAAGTAATGGAGAGGGATGGGGAGGCGCTAGGACAGGTGAGCATAGGCCCAAGAGCAAGGATAATGTCTGGGAAGTCTAAGTATTGACACAACTTCTGTCTCCAATTTCAAGATGTTCAAGAATGAAAATTAGGCTTTTGCCTTTTTGTTCACAGTTATCTCTTTCACTTCATGTCACAGCAGATTCAGCCCTCAAAGCCTGGAGGACCTTGTGTTGCTGGGAAGTGGTTGTGTCCAATTGTCACATAGAGAAATACAAATTGGCTCAAGAGGATCTTTATTTTCATACCATAAATACTTCTGTTTCAAAATCTTATGTCAAAGACAATCTGTACGTAATGTGAGGAAGCTATAAAGCATATAAGTTCAGTGTCAGAGATGTGTTGAGGATGGTGGTGCAGTCATGAGTAGATTTTGTAGTTCCTATGATCTGCCAAAATGCTTAGCTTAACTCATTTCCTATTGATTTTAACAGTAATAGGTTGTAAAAATGAGTAATACTGTTAAGTGTACTTAGGCATTTTTTAATACTATTAGCTTTGGTTGTCAGAAGATAATGGTGCTTTACTCAGGTTCAGATCCCTATAGTGCATTTTTATATGTTTTAAAAATCGTTTGGAAATCCTTTTATAAGTTGTTATTCACAAAGATAGCAGCAAGGAGTAAAAGCAGGATGAGAGAACTGCCAGGAGCTTATGGTGAGGTTAAGTGTGATGTGCTCAACAGAGAAAACCAGTACCAATTTGAAATCTTCTCTTACAAATGCCTTTATAGAACACCTCCCTAGGCTCACTTTGTGCCTGTGACCTTGGACAGATTTACTAATTTTATACCATTGTGTCTAGTTATTAGTAGGTTTTTCCCATGTTCCATGAGAGACCAGGCAAACTTTCTTACCTGCAAAAAAAAAAAAAAACCCTTTCTTTTTTTAACTTCTCTATTTGAAAGTATCTGCAGAGCTGTCTCTGGTGGCCAGCATTGGTTTTCTCATTCTTCTCCCTACTAGAACAGCTGACCAAATTCAGAATTGAGCTTTGCTGAAGAATCAGAAGAAGAGGGAAACTTGGCTTGACACTTGAGACCAGGCACCTTTTCCTCCTCAGCAGTCACATGGGGAAAGTTGACACTGCTGTTCCCCAACTCTGCTTGCAGGACTGAGATTTAGCAAGTAGTTTTGCTCAATTGTGTTTAAAATATTAGAAGAAATTATCTGCCAAAATTGAATTTATCAAGTAATCCTCTACCATTATTCTGTTTTTAAGTTTGGTGCTGCCCCCAAAAATAGCAGATGGTAGGGTCTTCCATACTGCTGCAGGGAAACATATCAGAAATCCTTCTTTTTGTCCAACAGCAGAGAAATAATAATGTCATAATAATGGTGGTGATAATGATGATGTATTTCACTATAGAAATGTAAAAAAGCCTGGTCCACATCCTATCACCTACAGTCAAAGAAACCCCCAAAGACCCCAAAGTTGGCTGCCAATTTTTGCCTGGCTGAAATTGCCAGATCCTGCAGTTCCCATCCAAAAGCATAAATCTTCCTGCCCCTTGGGCAAAGCTCTTGGTGATCCAAAAGCAAGCAAATCCATGGCTGATGCATGAGGCAGAACAAAACCATAGTGCCTGGGAGCAGACTTGGCTCTGCAGTGCTGACAGGAAGAGGAATGTGTGGTGGTCCCTTGGCTTGGCACACATGTTAGGGGGAGCACACACGTGTTAAGGGAATAGGTGTTTGCTGCAGTGAGATGTTGTTCCACAGCTCCATTTCTGCAGACTCAGAGTAAGTCCTGAGGGAAGCTTGTGGAAGAGAAGGAGCTTGTGCATTCTGTGTGGAAGAAAAACTAAATATGGAATTTTTGAAAGAAACTGAAAAGAGAAGGGAAAATTAATTTGTTGTTACGTGAGATCACATAAAGCTCACTTGGAAGAGTTCCTAAAGAAAAGATTGTGTCTGTGGAGAGGGAGCAAAGAATTTAGGCATACAATTTTATTGCCAAGTCTCGTTTTTTACCTGCTTTCTGTTTGTTTTCAAACCCCAGAGATAGCACAGTGGTTCACAGAAAGTGCAACTGGTCTCTTTTGATAAGGTCTGATACCAGAGATAAAGGAAACAAGCTGCCATTTACCTTTAAAGACCTTCCCAAATGTGCTGTCTTGTTCTTCCTAAAAGCAGTTCCCTTTGCTTTAACTTCGAGGTAAATAGTGGGAAACCAGTTGCTGTGATGTTAATGAGGGTGATGAGTTTGCTGGGTGAAGAGTGGTCCCCTTGGTGCTTAGCATCAAAGAAGGATCTGCCTACTGCAGTTCCTCGAACACTGAAGGGGCCAGTGAAAGATTGCTGTCTTTTAAACTGAGGTGAATTCACAGGAATTAATAGAGGCAGCCAGCCAGCCCAAGGGAACTGCTTCATGTGAATCCTTCCTGCTTTCTTGTGTGTAACCTCAGGCCCAAGAAAATAATACGAGAAATCTAAAAAGAGATACCTGCTTATTCCTGAAAGGATCAGGTATGCACTGCACTTTTTAAGATAAATTATTTGGCCTTTACAAAATTTAGCAGTTAAAAAGGATCACACCAATTTGAGCTCTAAAAGTTAAGCTGATGGAAAAGACTAAGGGATCAGTTCAGGAAAACAACTAGGCAATCCATTCTGGGACAGGGATGCTTCTGGAGGTTACCAAGCAAAATGCTAGAGGCTGCTTAAGTACAGGAGGTTGGACTAAATGAGTATGAGTGTTTAATGCTGGCATTGAATACACTCATTCTATCAAAATAAACGTCCAGTTTCTGGGTTATGTCTTGGAAGACATTCTTCAATTTCAGACATGTAGCAGAAGTGTGAGAACACACAGTAAAAGGAGAAAACAGTGATGCCCAGACATTCTTAGAGCAAAACAAGAGTATGTAAAATGATCAGACCAAAATGATAAACAACAGAGACAGCTGTAGCTCCCTAAACTGCATTTGCACCAGAGCTGTATGGAGTGTCAATACTGCATTTGGTACTGTATGAAGACAGAGAAGGATGTGGCCTGTCCTAAGAGTGACAGCCTCAGGAGCAGAGATAGGGGGTTATTGAGCTTACTGTGGGTACAGATAAGCTGGGAGGAGGATGAAAACAAGCTGTTTCCAGGATCTCGATATACTGAATAAAAACATACAGACAGGATCCTGAGGCTGAGGTAGAATTAGGTAGATGATAATATTTGTCCTTAGTACAGCTCTATACTGTGTGCCTATCCCTGAAGCTAAGTAACAGTCACTTTGCTGTGTACTGCTGAATCCTTGAAACACCTCAGTAGGATGGTTACATAATAAGTCACAGGTTTCTAATTATTTATTGACTCTGTCTCAAACATATATTGCAGTTTTCTTTTGCTGTTTATATACATTTATTTGGTTTACTACCTCTTCGTGTTCTAACAAATCATCTCTAATAAAAAGCACATTTCCTTGCAAGCAGAATCAATTTCCTTCAGAAGTCTTTCAGTCCCTGATTAGTGGGTTACATTTGGTCTTCACTAATCACATACTTAAATGTGAGCAATAAAGTTCTTAAATAAATAAATGCTTTGGTCCAAGTCAACATTAGTTATAATGGACAGTTTCCCACTCAAATTTCTGAAATACAAGATGAGACTGTCCTACCTGGGCACTTTGATTCCCATTAAAATACAGCAATTAATGCCAGATCTGGTTTTTTTCTGCAGGCCATTGGGTATGTTATTAACAATTAAGTCTCAGCAGCAAGATGACTTGATTGCAACTCAGTAATGCAATGAGAAGTCTAAATGGGTGTGGGTTTTCAATTACTTTTAAAGGCCTGGAGTTATGGCTATTTTTTCCCCTTTTGTGTTAGCCTGCTCCAGAAGCACTCAGTGGGAAGGTAATGAAGTAGAAGATTTGTACATTACTACATCTTTCCCTGCTTCCTTTTCATTGGTTTTATTATTGTAGGCTTTGAAACTTAAGGAGAAGTTAGCTATGAGCCATTCCTCCTGGTCAGGGTTGGCTGTGTATTACAGAGCTACATTCTCACATGGAGGATGCATTTTTACTAACTGTGAACAGGGCTAAGCCACAGTGGATCAAAAAACGTGAGATGTGGTGGAAACCCCGTCACATGGCTGCTGTAGCAAAACAATGCCTTCCCAGCATTGAATTTAAACCACCATTTGTTGGAGAACGTAGCTTGAATCATGACTCCCTGTGGTGCAGCAACCACTCAGATTAAGATATGTGGTTTCCCTAATGTCTGTCAAATATTGTTGGAAACCAGGCTGGCTCGGCTGTGAGGTGAACAACATTACATGGGTGGTATCAGTTCCCCGCAGAAATTGGAGGTGGGGGGAGGAGAAGACAGAATATAACTTTCAGCCAAAATACATACAAAAAAAGCATTAGTGTTTATTTTAAAAACATCATGTAACACTTCTTTAGAGTTTCTATGTATGTGTGCTTAATGAATGAGAACAAGGAAAGGCTCTGTTTCTCAGAGGAGCCGATAACTTGGAAGCTGAGAAAGGTGAACACAAAACATTCTGACTAACCTTGAGTTTGGCTTGTGTGCATGGCCTGGGGTGCTCCACACTGAGTCCACATTTGGCTTGGGGGTTAAAAATAAACCAGGGCTGTGTGAGATGGACAAAACAGAACTATATCTTGTGGGCCTTTGCATGAGGAGAATGTGGCCTTGTTAGGAGATAACCCCAGTGCCCTGAGAGCGCCTTTGCTGTGCTCACTGCCCCGGGACACCTCAGCCTGGGGCTCACCCCCCACCAACGCCTGAATCTGAAACCCACGGATTCCTTGCCGTGAATGTTCTTCATAGCAGCCTGGGCAGCAGTTATGAGACAGATAAAAATCTTTGCTGCCATAATCAAGGAATACCTAAACTTCCTGAGAGGACTGGACTGTATGGACTCACGACTGTAATAGCACCTTCAAGTATTGCTGTAATACCAAAACTTACCATTTTTGACTGATCTACCAGCGTTCAGGGTGTCGTGAGTCTCTTCTACCAATGAAGGAGTTGATGGTAGAGATAGATATTTCCTTTTGTTTTTATTGTACATTCCATTTCTAAGTAAAAAATATTTCTTTTCTGTTTTACTTCTATTTGAAATAGTATATTTAAATTTAATTTATCCATTTTGCATATATGCAGTGATCTAGTGCCTGCTTCATGTCCTGCCTCACCGAACACAGACAAATCAAATGTAAGATGGGTTCTTTGCTTATAGTGTCCAGAATCTTTACAGTCTGCACTCTGTTCCCCATCCCTGTTATAGCTTTTATTGTCTTTGAGCCACTCCTGTCTTGTTCTCTGTAGCACAAATAGCACCACCAAATAACAGTGACCTCTCCTTTCCACTTTTATTTTCAGATCATGTGAAAATTACTCCAAGCTCATGACTAAACTCATATGCAGTTATGATATATGACCTGTGTTCTGGAAGGAGGCTCCCAGTTTCATAAATTGACCTAGCTACTTAGTGTATGTTTCAGAGAAAAGCTGTTGAGATGACCATTAGTTTTCTCTAAACAACTTCTTCACTTGTTCTTAATATTAACAAACAAAATTACATTAAGGAAAACAGAGATGGGACAATCCTCATTTTTGAAGTAGATTTTTAATGTGAAATTGGGAAGCTGGGCATTGAATTCTTCAGTTCTATAACCACAACCCTCAAATTACACCTCTGTGCAAGTGAGTTTTGCACGTTTTCATTCTGTCAGGGAGTTACAGCAGTTCCTGCATCAGTTTGCAGTTCTAAAACATCTCTAAATCCAGCAGGATTTACCAGTCTCACCTGTGTGTGTGTCTGATGTTGAGCTGCTTGTTTGTAATGCTAATGCTTTTTGGAAATGTCCTGCTGTACACTTTGATTTCTTGATCACTGGTTCCTTTTAATTACTCTGAAATTTATTTTAGAGCAATGACAATCAGGAATACAGGGTACTGCATCTAAGGGCTGGAAACAGAGTACAGAAAGGAGCCTTTCTCTTCAGAGCTGCTGGTCGGAATCCAGCTCAGGTTCGGGCTTAGCAAAAATCACTGCCGTGTGATGGCTTCAGGGTGCCCTGCACTCTGTGTCCACAAATGAGTCAGTGTCCACATCACACAAACCACTGAACAATTGGTGCTACTGTAATTGGGAGTCTAGTGGCAGCACCACTGGAAAGGGCAGGGACTTGAATGAGCATGGAAAATGAGCTGCTTTATTCCCTGCTCCCTCAGGTCACCTTTGAGACACATCTGTTTGAGGAAACTTAGAAGAAATTCGATCTCTGGTAGCTCCCTTCTGGAGATAGAAGAATTTACTTTGCAGTACTGACAATCTGACACCCACTAAAAAACTTTACATTCAAGAAAAATAAAGAACATTATGGGATCGTTTAACATGGGAAAGCCTGAACTAAAAAAAAAAGCTGCATATGATCGAAAAATCAACAATAAAATCCAAATGCTGACTTGAAATAATAGGAACCTAGCCAAACTAATATTATCAAGCATGGCCACTATTGCCAAAAATTGCTTCCCTCAAAACACCAGGGAAACCCTGTTCCTTTATTAAACCATTGAACAACCTCTTCCAGTTGAATCCCTTTTAGGGAAAAAATTAAGGAGTGCTTCCTCTGTTCAGACATTCTCTTTGGAGGTGAGAACGTGGTTTGCTAGAAGAGACATTGGATTTTATTCAGCCTGAGATGATGCCTTGATGCCATGGAAACAGGGGCTGGAAGGAGAGCCATCAGCAGCACAGGACACCATAAAGAGAAGTCTGGCACTGCCAGTGTGCCCGTGAATCCGTGGTGGAGCTTGGAAGACACCTTTGGAGGTCACCTGCTCCAACCCCTGAACTTGGCACTTCCACTGGGTCTGCTATGAAGTAGGGAGCTCCTTGCTTAGATTTTATGTGTATCATTAGTATTCCTAAAAAAAGCTGGCAGGAAACGGATCATGCGCTACCAGCAGTGAATTTAGCCCCGTAGTCCCTGCAAGCTTCAAACAGCTCAGCTGTGAAGACACCTCTTAATACACTGAAATGACACAGTCACCTATGCTGATTGCAGTGGTGAATGTGGCATGAATTTTTGACTAAGTGAAAGTAAAAAAAATGTGGTTTATGTCAAATAAGTGCGTTAGCAAATCTGAAATGTTCTCAGACAGCTGGGACTACATGTGAATTTATGCCAAATGCAACTAAAAATAGAAAACAAACTTCAACCTTAAGCTGAAGTTTTCCACCGCGGTTCCTCAGAAACACAACATTTTGACTTTTCATCTTAAAGCAGTTAAAAAACTCAATTTAAGTAACTGTAAATCATTTTAAGAGCACCTCAGATCCAGAAAGTTAATTTATCAGTATTTATTTTGGGGTGTGGGAGGGGGGAAATTCAGAGCAACACAATACAAAAATGTTTGTATGTTTGAGTGTGTATGTGGGAGTGGGGGCGGGACTGTAACCTGTCACATCTCTGGTTTTGTATTTTTTGACTTCAGTAGATGAGGCTACCAGATTTTGTAGTGTTTTGTGTACAAAGGAGACAGGATTTAGATGCCCACGTTTTTTCCCTATTGTTGTGGTAAAGCAGGATTTGAAACCCGGGGCTGTGAAGGTCAAATTCCCAACTCTGTGGTCTCTTGTGAGATACACCTGTGTCCTGAGGGTGGTGGGAAATAAGCACATCCTTTCAGGCTAAATATGGAGAGGTATTGTGAAGCACCACAGAGGTGTGAGGGCCAGCTTCAAAGTTCCTGGGAGCCTGGGGATAACAGCATCCAGAGCACAGATTTCAGAGTTTCAAAAAAAAAAAAAAAAAAAGAGGATTTCAGCATCCCAGCATCCTGTATCACACCACCAGTTTCTTGTAATGAAGAGTGTGCAGTGCATATTTTTCCCTTTTCTATGACAAGTGCTGAATTCCTCAGGGGGCTGGTGATTGTGCAGACAGGGCTCTGCAGAAAGCTGGGTCCCTCCCTGCCTTCCTCAGCCGGGAGCAGCTGGGGTTGAGGCTCAGCCAGGGGAACCTGCACAGGGGCTTCCCTTGTTCCAGCAGCCAGAGCAGGATGCTGAATTCAGCAGATTGAACTTCTGAGAACAGCAGCAGGAGGGGGGATGAGAGCTTTAAAGGGTGAAAAAGCTACGGAATAGAAATGCATTTGGCCATCCTGAGTGCCTGTTACTCAGCAAGCAGTGGTCATGTCATCAGGCAGACTGTTTTTCCATGGGCAAAGAGGGAAGTGCATCCTCCTTAATGTGAAGAGAAATAAGCCTTTTATGCAGCAACACAAAGTGCTGCATGTGAAAGCAGTGCATAAACACTATGGACTAAACTAGTGCAGGATAAGATCACTGTTGAGAAATACAAAATTGGTTTTGAAAAAGAGACTTCCAAGGTAAGTCAGAGCCAGAAAATGAACTGCTTTTGTAAATTTCCTGCAATTCCACATAGCGAACGAGCTTACACATGAATGAAACCATGATGTATGATTTGGCTTCTCAAGCATTAAAAATCCTTTTTAACTATAGCTGCGGTGTTCATTCCCAAATGATTTTACTTTGTGTATTTATTTAGAGAAAGCTGAAACAGTTTGCCATTTATCTGTATTCAAAGGCTGCATATTTCCAAGACTGTAAAGGAAACCTTAAAAAGAAATTACTTTAGGAATTCAAATGATGATATTTTAAAAAGGATACAAAAATGCATTAAAAATTAAGTAGATGTAAGAAAGAGAAAATCTCAGTTGTCATCTTTGTGTGACTTGATCATAGCAAGTGATTGTGATGCACACATAAAATTGGATAGCACAGATTTTTGTTCATCATGTTTATTTCATTTTATGTTATGCATTTGCCTGAACAGTTGCTTCCCACATTGTGAATTATCTCTTGTGTGAATGTTTTGAAACATTCAAAGTTGGAGGTCATATAAAACATAGCTGCTTATGACATTTTAATTTGTGCATAAACTCTCACACAGATTTTGGGTTTGTGTACACATACAGGAAATCCTAATTTTATAGTTCTTGAAGGTAAGTGTTTGCATTTATAATAATGGAATGAGACCTAGAATGTTTCATTAAATGTCAAAACTATGTAAATAATGCTTGGATATAGGAATTGGATAGAATACCCTGAAGTATGGTGAGTTTTCAAGTTTTTTAAAACACCAGCAGCTTTCCAAGCATGTACAATATGAAAGTCTAAGTTACATATTGTAATGGTGGTGTTCAGGTTTTATTCTTAAAAAGTAGCTCTAGAAAGTGTGGAAACTGTCATAGGAGTACTATTTCATTCATTTATAAGTCAGGAACATTGGAGGAATGAGATTTGTTGAAATCACCACTCAAATTATGTCATTGTATTCAATTTTCTGACCTATAAGCAGAAAAATTAATCACAGAAGAGATTGTTTTTTAAAAAAAGGATAATAAAATGAACTCAAAAGTGTTATTTTGCACAGGTTGCTGTTTAAGGTACCTTTAATGTTTTCAGCAAGCCCATTTTGTCAGGACTGCTGTCAAATAAACCTCCACAGCACCTGCTCAGCAAAGCCTTTGTGCTGTCCTGGGAGCAACGTGCTCTTGGTTGCTTTTTTCATGGCCTGCTGGGTTGAAGAGGCTGTGTAAGCCAGGGTTTCACATTGCTGAGCAGTGATAATTAGAGATGCCTGACTTTTCTTAGGGGAAAGAGGTCATATTTTCTTGAGTTGGATAGAATGTGGACTTTGGACTAATATTTTCTGTGTTAGATGCAGCCTGTCCATTCCTGATGCTGGCTTATTCTCCAGCAGTGTTTTGCTTAGCCTCTCCAACTCTGTACAGTCTTGTAAGGCAGAGGAGAAATCTGGGAGCAACTCCCTGTGCTGGTGGGCAGATGTCAGCGTGTTGGTCAGTGAAAGAGGGAGTCGCTTGATTCAACCCAAACATTTTTTCCTTTGTGCCACTACCGTCCCCAAAAGCTCCATACTCTCCCAGGCCTGATGGGTCAGTATGATCAGAAGTTAAAGGTTGCCATCTAATGGGGAACATACATAATACAATCTTCGTGGGGTTTTAGCAAATTACCTCTTCTTGTCCTTCTGCATGTACCTGTAAGTATTTTCTTTACAAGGCACTAGAGGAATGAGAACAACATTTTATTCAGATTTTACCTGGGATGGTAAATGATACTTTGTCAGTAACAAGACATTGCAACCCAATGAGAAAATTCAATCATTCACTGTAACCTGAGTAAGTCAAATTTCCTAATGCTTTTTCTGTGAATTCAGATATAGATGAGTGTTCCTTTGAAAGGACCTGTGACCACACCTGTATCAACTACCCTGGAAGCTTTGAGTGTCTCTGCCACAAAGGCTACACCTTGTACGGACTGACGCACTGTGGAGGTTTGGAAACTGAGTTTTGCTTGCATGTGTGTTTGTTTGCTTTGTGAACTCTGTACAGAGCCACACATTCTTTTAGATTAAGGTTTTATAACTCAAGATGATAAAGACGTAACATTAAAATAAACTTAAAATATCGTGAGCTGGATGTGACTAAAATTTCAGCATCTCAAATTTGCTGAAGCATTCCCAAGAGAAAAGCACCAATGAAAACCAGTGTCCCACCATTTTTTGATCAGTATTTCCACAGGAGTGAGGTTACTCAGAACTGTTAGGAGGCTTCATACGATGGGCAACAAAGAGAATAGGGGAAGGATGTCCATTTTGAAAAGTTTATGTATTTAGGCTCTGTTGGCATTTGTCCTTAACAGTCTGTGACATAAACTACCTGTGAAATGCATAACAGAAGGCTATAGTGGATCTTCCTCCCATCTTCTGGGGAGTTACTTTCAACCTTTTTGGTATGACTGGAAAGAATTGGTGCTGTAATGTTTCATTATCTAGGGGAGGGATATTTTTGAAGTGCAGTATTACCCCAATGACCAAATTAGAGGTTGAACTGATGTAGCAGAAACAGATGCTGGCCCCTCACTTCTGAGGACTGAGCTCACCTGATTTTGTAATGTCAACATGAGGCACTGCTAATGGTATCTCTGCATGGCTTCTTTTTTGGGAGAAAGGTGTAGGAGGTGTATGCTGGTCTCTCTTTTATAGAGAAGTATCACATGAATTCATGGTAAGAGTAGAGGCAGGCAGGGAGAGAAATAGGAGTCCATCTAAGGAAGCAATTTGGGATCAGACTCCACTTGAGAGCAGTTGTGAAAGCAAATTCAAAGTCCGAAAGTTTTTGGGATCTGTGTTATGTGAGGTGTGGACAGACTGATCCTTAGTTTCACTGTTAATTCCTTAATGACTTAATGTACTAGTTTAGGGAAAGCCTCAAGGTTTGGGGTTCTGCTTCAGTCTTTAAATAACCTTAAGCCTCAGTTCAGCTTCAGTCTTTTCAATAAGACTGAAGAAGGACCAAAACTCTAACTGGAAATACTCAGTGCTGAACTTTGAGCAAAAACATAACCAGATCCAAACCTCCTGCTTTTTTCCATTATGAGCAGATACAACATCACAACTCTGAATCCAGATTTGTCCAGGCCTCAAGTTTTGCCACTTAGGCCTGTCATTAGTTTGAGTCCTTGCATGCTTAATTTTGAAGTCTACCAGTGAGCCAGAACATTAGAAATTCTGTGTATCTCCTGTTGATTCGGTGTCATTTCAGCTCATTAAATAAATAAACATCCTCCTGGTGGTGGGAAGAGAGGAGATGAGAGATTGCCCTTGTTGGCATAAGTACATGAATGATGAGTGCATGGACTGAAAAGGATCCACATCATACTGGCTAAATACTTTTCTAATGTCCCGAAAGTTGAAAGATTTTCTGTGGAATATCACTGATAACATATAGGATAGTTTCTTTGCCTTCTTGCAAGCTTTACCTTTTAATTTTATTCGAGGAATAGAAGCCTAAACTACACTTCATCTGCTAAGTTTCTGTCAAATGCATCATTTCCTCCTTCACCTGAATTTCTAAAAGAAAACTCTGGGAATCACTGTGTAAATTTATCTGCTTGTTTTGCAGAAGTGCTATAATCTCACAGAGGTTTATGCCTTTGACATTTTTCTATATAATGCATTATTGTCTAGATGCAGCAGAGACTTCTGAGCATGTTTTGTATCTTGTGAGTACTTCCAAGAATTTCAGTGGAACTAGTCCTGGCAAGTAAACTGTACCAGATGCATAAATCCGTGGGAGAGTAGGAGCTGGACAGGTTAAGGACAAATACATGCAATATGCACTGAAGTTGTTTGGCACTGTCTGTCTTTATATATTTTTATTTAGACTCAGATGTAAAATGTACAGTAGAAATAGATTTCCTTATGCAAATCATATCTTAATGCATGGTACATGTGTGTACACATGGTTAAGACTCTTCACAACTTTAAAAATGTTTTCAGATATTGATGAATGCAGCATCAGCAATGGTAGCTGTGACTTTGGGTGCCTTAATACCATGGGAAGCTATGAGTGTGTCTGCCCACCTGGAAAGAAACTGCACTGGAATAAAAAGGACTGTGTTGGTAAGTGTGGAAGTGAGACTCAGAAGAGACTGTGGTGAGGTTCCTGTTCTCCAGGAGGGTGGAAAAGCCCATGGTTTTGCTTGAGAGAGGCTTTGTTTTCACAATCTAGACCCCCAAATTACTTTTATAAACTCAGGTAACACCTGATCCTGTGGAGCTCCATGGGCTAGGACACAACTGCAGGTCAATTAGTGAAGGAACAGTATGTTGGATTTTATTTGTGTGGAATGCTTTTTTTAAGCTTATGAGTCCATTCACAGAAATCTAAGTATTGTTATTATCTTACGTATTTTATACTTTTGTCCTTAATTTGCCCTTTTCCCATCTCTGTAATGTCACCTGTTCCTCTGTTTACCTCTAACACTATTTAGAATATTCAAAATATTTAACTGTTTACAGGTAAGACATGGTATTCATGGTATAATTGGGGTATTCACAGAACCATGCACCAATTTTTCAAATTATCTCTAAAGGTATCCTGCCTCATATAAAGTACTGATACTAGCTGAGTCAAAAGTATTAATCAAATGAGTACAAATCCTGAGACCAGGAAACTTCTGGCACTTGCTGCTAGTGCCACTTTGTGGCAGACCTGAATTTCTGTATCCTTTAAATAGATTACTTCTTTTCTGGAGTCTTATTTGAAGCACAGAAAATCTTGGTCATGGCTACAGCCAAAGTATTTTCTGTGAGATTTTAATTCTGGTTTTTCATTTTTAATGAGAATGGCATACCTGGGCATTTTATGGCCAAATTTTTAACCACAAATAACTTCTCAAAAGGCACATTTGTATTCCTGTTACTAGGGGATGATGCTTAATACCTAACTGGGAGCAAGAAAAAGGGGAATCTGCTTTCAGGGAATCTCTGCACATACAGAGAGAAAGCACTTCTTAATCTGGAGTAGAGAGCACTGCACTGGCCTCATGTGATCACGCAATTGTGGCATTTTTTACATGGATACAGCAGTATGGAAAGCACTTTATAACCAAGGCGGGGTGGGGGGTGAGAGCCTCAAGCTGAATTCCAGCCTTTGCCATTATGTTCTTCCTAACCACAATTAAGTGCTTCACTTTCCTGCTTACCTGTCTGTACATTACCTTCCCTGCTATGTAGAGAACTAAGCATTCTGACAGTAAGAAATAGCTCACTGTTATTTGTAGTTATCCACTGGGTCTCCCTTGCCATATACCAGTTATTCCTCTGGAAAGGATTTTGTAAGTTAACAGCTGGGACTAAAATTTTTGGAGGTCTAGTATAAAGTTAGACTACTTGTGCAATACTCCCTCTCAATGTACTAAGAATGCTGTTCCCATGGTAAGAGGCTGTATTGAAAATATTTTCCTGGTTGTAAATTTCTCCTCATTATTTAAAATGCTCAGCTGGAAGATGGAAGTAGAATGCTCTTGTCTGTTGATGCACACTCTAGTATTTGATGACTTCAGTGAGGCTTAAAATGAGTGTCATCTCCCTGCTGATCACCTGCCTTTATTACCAACATTTTTGAGAGGAAACTATATTCTAAATTGTTACAAAAGCAATTGTAAAAATAAAAAGCAGAGGAATTGTATTTAGTGATCCTGAATGCCACGTGATTTGGAGACATTTGCAGTAACAAAACCCTCTCTTACTGAGCAGTGGAAATTTGTGTTTTGTTGCCTCCTCAGTCCAAGGAAATAGTTCCTTTAAAGACATCACCAGAGCAACATAGAAGACTTAGGAGGGAGATAAGTGGAGGATGATTATTCCCATATTTGAGATGTGAACATCAGGCATGTTTATGGGACTTGTATATATTTATATTTAATGACCAGCGAGGCCAGGAATACAAACCAGCTGGAGGCTGCTGGGACTCTTCCTCTGCACTCAAGCCAAGACAGGCAACACTCATTCCAGCTACTGCATTGGAACTGCTTGGTTTCGTGCTGGTTTTACTGGGCTTTTCCCAAGCCCTGGTAGACCCAAACCAGTCTAGCTGCTACAGCTCTGGTGTCAGAAGCACCCCCTACCTCGGTGTGGTCTGCTAGTGAGCTGACAGATAGGAAAAATGACATTTGCAGTACCACAGTCAGCAGTGAGAAAAACAAATGTCAGCCAAACCTGTCTTGTAAGGTGAGCAGGTTTGGAGGAAACAGTTGGAAGAAAACAGTAGCAAGAAACATTTGGAGAAAAATCATGTACTTGAAACAGCATTTCTGTGAGGCTGAAGCAAGAACTGCCCTTCAGCCACTTGGCTGAGATTTAAGCAGCTGCTGCAGAAATAGCTGCTTGAAGAGGTGCCCAGCTGCACTTGATAGGAAGTCAGTGCAGAGGGGAACCTCTGGGGAAAGGAGGGAAGCAGTGAGGCCTCCTCCCTGTAGGAAGTGATGGCATGTGCCAACAGCAGCCGAGAATGAACCTTGTCGTTTGTGAGGGAAAAGATGTACTTCAGTAATATTTCAATCCAAAAGGATGGCAAATTAAAATAAATGCACGTTTATGATTATCAGTGTCATACCATCATCTCAGGATGAAGCACAGAGACTGCTCCAACAATTAACAACAACTTCATGTGCTTTCTGCTAAAACACAAGCACTCCCTTATCCAAGTACAAAGAGTCACTTGTGAGACCTGCAGGCTTCTCTGTCTTCATCCTGCCATGAAGTGAAGATGAAAAGCTGGATTTCTCCTTCACATGAGCTGCACTGTGCCTTATGCTGTGGACACTGATGTGAAATGGCTCTGTGATCTCTTTGTGTGTCACAGGGTCCCTTCTAGCATTGTTTGGGGCATTTCAGCAGTGTCTGAAAGGACCAGCAGGACCATCCATCTCCATCCCAGCATCTCCTGCCTCACTTCTGCCTGGCTCAGAAGGTTCCTAGCTCCAGAAGCTAGAGCATAGAGCTAAAGTTTAAAAGTCTGTGAGAGTTAGAGAATTAAAAAATACCATTTTAGTGGTCATCTAAACAAACAAATCACTGTGCACAGTGTGTAGTTGGTCTGTTAAAACAGAGAGCTCTGCCTCCAAAAGGGGGAAAGGAAATCTCAGGGCATTAGTGTTACCTGTTGCTTCTGAGATCGAGATGTGCACACAGAATTGTGCTCATAGAGTCACCTGCCTATCCAGATCCCAAAGTAGAGGATAGGAGGGAAAGACTGGTCTAGAGTTTAGGTGTAAAAATGTGAAGGAGTTTCATTTTCAAGTACAAGCTCAACATCCAAATCCAGACGCTCTCCCTTAACACGTGCTTATTTCAGAAATACGTGTATCTGCCATTATGGTTTTTGCCCCTTCCTGCCTTTTCTCACCATTGTATCCAAGTGTGCACACAAGGTTCTGGGTTGGGCAGCATCCGATTGTTTTATATGTCTTTCTTTTTTTTCTCCTCAGAGATGGTGAAATGTCTCCCAAATGCCAAACCAGCTCCCAAGGCTCAGCTAGTGTGCAGTAAGACAGGAGGCATAGAGAGCTGCTTCCTGTCGTGCCCATCCAATACTCTTTTTGTTCCAGGTTTGTACAAAGTATTTGTCCTCTTACGTCTAGGGTGTGACTTGATGATTTTTCTCTGTTAATGTATTCATGATTTTTGCATTCATTTTTTGATATGGACAACAGTAAATGAGCAAAACATCACTATAAATTAAATCAAGAAGAGCGGATTGTCAACTACACATGAGAACTTTGGTCCTTCATTGCCTAATTTGAGGTGTCAGTTGCGAAGGTGGGAAAATTCTAACAAAAAGCTTGTATTAAAAAGTAACAGGAATTCACTGAAATCAGCTGTTCATTTTTGCCCTCCCTTTTGTCACAGCAATTCAATATATAACAACATTTTTCTGCACCATCCTGGTTAAAGTGGATGTGTCTCTCAGTCCAGCTGAGTAGTATTTATAAAAATTTGGGCATTTTGTTCCCTTCTCTCCTTTTTTTTTTACCATTTGCTACTGGTAGTTTTCATCTTCACAGTTTTGCAGGGAAGGAGGGGGGGATTGCTGCTGCTTTTTCATAGATGTTCTGGCACAGGATTATTTTTGAGTGTCTGCTTTTCACGTTTAGTCTTGGCCCTATATGCAGTCAAGCTATTCAGACTTTATTTTCAGTTTAGCAGAGATTATGGAACTGTGCATTTCCAGGACACGGTTTTATCTCTGCAATATGTAGACACTGTTCTGGTTCTAAGTATGCCATTTTTGTTTCCGACGAGAAATTCTGTCAGAACCTAAAGCTAAAATTATTATGAAAGTACATGGTTTATTTTTTAAATTATAGGGGTGATCAAAGCAGAAGGACTTCACCATGGACAATCACAAAATATTTTTTACATGTGCACAGCTAACCTTGTGCCAAATCACTTACAAAATTATCATTTCAGTGCCGGAAGAAACAACTCTTGCCGTCAACACTGTGAAGTGTTCAAGCATCTGGCGAAGTATTTCAGCCATTTAAAACCCAAGTTCAGCACTTACGATGTCTCCTTGTTTAGCAGCATTAAGAAGTTGAAGCCTCAGGCAGGTGCTTTGTGAGGCTGTTGCCCGTGTGCTGACTGTGTTCTGTCCCCCAGACTCGGAGAACAGCTACACGCTGAGCTGCGGCGTCCCCGCGCAGCACGGCAAGGCGCAGCCCAGGCGCAACGCCACCCTGCCCAGCTGCTCAGGTGGGTGCTGCCCTGCTGCTGGGCCCGGGGAGGGAGGGCATGGACCTCCAGGGATTGCAGGACATCAGGCTCGTTCGTTAGGTAAGGCAAGGGTTAAGGTGTTGCCCAATAACAAAAGGAAAAACCTTGCAACAGAGTTAAAGTGTTAAGATAGAAAAGCAGCTCTTTAATGAAAGCTTTCAGGTGTGCAAAGTACGGCATCGTGCACGTGTGGTACAGGAGTTCTGTAATTCTCTAGGGTTAATTAATTAGTATATCTGGCTGGGACATCCAATAGGAAATCAGTTACCCCAGTAACCCACCCTTGGGTCAGCCCCCATGGAGTTTCCCTACCCTATTCTCTTGATATGTCTCTTAAGTTCTGGTAGAAAATACGATGTCCTTGTCAGGAATTCTCTTCTTAAGAATAAGGCTAAACATAGTAAAAGACAAATTCACCCAAAATCCGACAAGATGTGCAGAGCAAGCGTGGTACTAGCACATTCACTGATCTGTGTGGGCTCAAGGGTAGGTACTCACATGAAAAAAATGTACTTGTGGCAATGAACCCCCTTGCACAAGCTGTGTAATTCTTGGGCTGCCTCTTTTCTATGTCACAAGAAAGCTTTTGAGTCTGTTTTTAAAAATAAGTTTCAGATCTCATTTCATTTCTGTCCCAGTGGTAGATTTTTTTACTTTACATCAACAGATTCCCTGGCCCCTCCAATCAAGCAGAAAGCTCGTTTTAAAATCAAAGATGCAAAATGCCATTTACGGCCTCGCAGCAAAGAAAAAACAAAAGATTCTGGGAAGCAGGCTGTTTCAGGTAGGTGGTTTCTTCCAGCATGTAAACAACACTTGTTTTTTTTTTTTTTTTTGCTTGTTCATTTGCATGCTTTGTTTTCACATTGCAGACAGGAAAAAAATCAGTCGGAATTTAAGTTCAGGCCAAGGTTCCCACTCTGGCTGAACAGTGCCTTGGGTTGGATCTTGGGTGCTGAAAATCTCACCAGTTGCTTTGAAAAATCTTTGTTCAAAAGTACATGAGTTGGGAATTAAGCTGATCCTTTTTCTGGCCTTGATAATGGCAGAAATACCCTGAGACAAAAAGCTATGACTAATGCAAAGTTATGTGAAACAGGGCTGGTTTGGTTTGGTTTGGTTTGGTTTGGTTTGGTTTGGTTTTCCCAAATGAGTTTTTTAAAAGAAAACAAAAGCTGTTATTTGTTTGGTTTATGCTGGATTAGTAACCTATTGTGGCACCAAAGAAAACTCCTAAGAGGGAAGGTTATTACAAAAATCTGATGTTACGCAGCCTCAGATCTTTTGTTATGAAAGAGTGAGTAGTAATGATGTTAGAAAAAATATTTGTAAGATTTAGATGTAATTAACAAAAATGTGGTGTTAAAAAAGCTATATTGCTGCTTAAAATACCAAACATCTACTGGTGATCCATTCTCTGTTGTGAATTTGTCTTACCACCACTTTCACTAGTGAGTGTTAAGTCTTATATGAGCCCAGAACACAGAAGAGTAAAAATAGCTGTTTTTAAAAAAAGTGAATGGTTTAAAAATTTAGACTCATATTTCATCTTTACCCTGCAATCTACACATTTATGCCTCTAATTTTGCAAGTGTTGACTTAGGTCTTTGTCATTAAGATGCTTGCCCCTGTGAATAGGATGTGATTATCAGATTCATTTTTAAAGTCATAGAAGCTGAATTTAATTTTTTGGTCCATACAATCCCTTGGATGCATTTCCTTGTCCTTTGCTTGCTTTGCTTTGTGTTTATGTCATCTGAATCTCTAACAGTAAGATTATACCATACAACCACACCCTCAGAATTAAATCCTTCTGGTGGCTTGAGTGCTACAAATTGCTCCCTGACCTGGAAGGTCTATCACCTGTGGCAAACTATGATTCCTGCTCAGATAAAACCTTCCAATACATTTTCATAACCTCACAATCAAAGCCTTTTAAAGCCTTTGCTATCCGATGATTGTCACTTCTGAAAGGGATGGAATACCTGCTGATAGTTTCTAGAGGCCCAGGCCTGACATTCTCATAGATTTATGAAATTGACTCTCTAGCCATCATCAAATGTCTGTTTATAGTATTTGCTGATTTAAAATAATTTCTGTAAAGAGCTTTCTAATCCTTATGCAGGAAAGGGCTGGGCAGTTTTTAGGCATTGGAGGTAGCACTGCGCAGCTGAGCATCACCAGACTGTGCTTATGCCTTCTGCATTCCCTGGCAAAAGAAGCAAACCCAGCACTGCCCAGAGAAGGAGATGTCTCACAACACACAGGAAACACTACGAAGCCTGTCACTGCATTCATGATAACCCAGTGAGATATCACTTGTTAGCCTGTCACTTGCCACTTTCCTACTTGATTTCTTTTCTGTGTTGCTTCTCTCATGCAAAGGAGGTCAGTTCTCCTGTACAGACAACTGTCAGGTGACCTTTGTGAATCTCAAGTGCGATTCCTCCAAGAAAAAACGCAGAGGCCGCAAGTCACCATCAAAAGAAGTGTCCCATATCACAGCAGAGTTTGAAGTGGAGATGAAGTCTGAAGAAGTCTCAGGTTTGTGAAAGATTGTTCTACGGAGAGAAATCAGAATTTACTTCCTCAGTGTGTTGTTAAAATCTCTTTGATGCTATTTCATCCAGCTGCCATGAACACCTTTTAGCACAAGCCTCACTCAGTGGCCTTTCCAAACTCAAAGTTTCAGAGATTTAATTGAAAAGAACCAGGGATGAAATTAAGCCAAAGGAACAAAGATTAAACCTGCGTCCAAATTCCTTCAAGGCCTTGAGTTAAGTCATGTGCTTTAATTCAGTCTGATTTCTTTAAACAGCAGAAGTGCTAATTGATATACAGGGAACATAAAGATTAGGTAGAAGTTCTGCAAAAATGATGGTAAAAATATCCTCCAAAATGTAAGTTGCTGAGTATTTAGTCTGTGAATCACACAGTTTTATCACACAGTTGATAAATTCATGTTTTCTTACCAAACTTCAGGAATAAAACTAATTGATTTAAGTTCTTAATGAGATGGAATATTATCTTATAAATTCCAGCCAAAGAAAATGTGGACTGAATCCTATAAAGATGTCAGTCCTCAAAGGCAGATTTCTTAACCTTGAGGAGCACCTCATTAGCCAAGTGATTCAAACAGTAGTCGTGCATGAAAGCACCTTTCTTTTTGTCACTGACACGAAGGTGTTTAGGTCAGGGAAGTGGCAGGAGTTCCTAATCAACTGAGAAAAGCATGGGCAGTGAAAATTCAGGAACATTAATGGTGGCAGACTGAACACACCTGGAAGGAGAACACATTGGGATTGTCGCTTTCTGCAGTACTCAGCATGCACTTGTAGGCCATGGAACTGTTCCATGGACCTCAGGATACTGTCCTGTCCCTTTGAAAGGCCTGATCTTGAATGCAGTGAGCTGCTGCTTCAGTTTATATGGACAAGACAGTGAAGCAAACAGAGGCGTCACAGTGCAACGCAGGCTAAGCTTTTTGTTAAGCACCTCTTTTAAACATGAATCTCAATTGCTTCTAGTTTTGTTATCATTTCCCATCTAGACACCTGTAACATTGACTGTGTTCGGAAAAGGATGGAGCAGAAGCTGCAAACTGCAATCAAAACATTGAGGAAATCTATTAATAAACAGCAATTTTACATTCAGTTTTCTGGGACAGAATATGAAGTGGCTCAGAAGCCAGCTAAAGCTACTGAAGGGCATGAAGCGTGCAGTACGGGGCAAGTACTGCAGGATGGAAAATGTGGTAAGTCCCAACAGCTCAAATATTCAGTCATATCCCCCAAAACAAGCAGTCCAAAATTACCTTTTCCATGGTGAACCAGGGAGGAAATCTCTGAGATAATGATTGAGAATTTAATACTCAGTATATATGCATGGACCATAGATGGTTCATAAGACTCTGAGGGGAATTCATTAGATGGTTGTAGGAAATCAAAAGCATAAATATGGATACATTCCCATGCTGTCAGGTGGTAGGTATCAAAACCTGCCACAAGACAATGTTGGCAATCAGTTCCCAGTTGCTTCCATCTTATCAAAATATAATTACAATTCTGTAAAATAATAATATGATGTTTACCTCGTTGCTATATATTTACTTTTACACCACCACTCTCACTCACCTCACCACCAAATAATGTGTGATCCATGGATATGTTCTATTTAATGCTCAAGAGGTCCAGTTAAAAAAAATTGTAGCAATCTATTTTATGTAAAATACTTAATTTCTTTAAGCCTTTTCACATAGGCACTCTATGCGCTTTGCTGGGGACAGTGTGCTTGTGCAATCTTATTAATGGCAGTTCGCAGCACTGCAAGCTTTCTAATCACTTATTCAAAAATCATCATATCTATTTCTCCAGCTTTTTAGACACCAAGTGATTTACAAGCCAAAAGAAGTCAGATTTGATAGGTGCTTCCAATGAGTGGGTTCAGAGGTAGTTGTCATCATATGGGAACAGTGGTTTATAAACTGTATTTGAAAGACTGTTGCTATTAGTTTCTAGAAACTCGGGCATTTTAACCACCCCTATCCAGCAGAGAAAAATGTGTAATGCAGTTACATGCCCTGTTGTAGCAAGAAAAGCTCATGTATTCATATCTGTATTTAAGATGCTGTACAGTGGGGTATCTGAGTTGCAAGAGACACAAATTATTACAGGGAATACATTGCCCATGGAGAAATCTCTAGAACTGATCTCAGGAGACAGACTTTTTCTAGTCATCTGCCATAAACCCAACTTGTAACTGTACCTGGTATAAACTAAAAGCTCACATTTCCCACACTTTGTGCAGCACTGCTTTAATGAACTGCAAGATACTGTTTTAAGACTGCACCTAGTAACACACGTGTGAGAAACACCTGAGTGCATTACAAAGCTATTTAATAGTTTGAACAATAGAAGTAGGACCTCACCCTGATAGAAATTGACCTAGACCACAGTGGAGATGTGGTTTACACCAGGTGAGGATCCTGGCCTAACATGTGCGAAACATGTGCCATCATAATCCTGGGGCCAAAGACATCCATCTTCTCTAAATGTTTGCTATTAGGACAAATAATGTGATCAAAATGAACATCCTTACGTAGCCTCCCCTTCTCTTTCCTCAGTTACCTGCAGCACGGGCACCTTTTATAGCGGAGAACACAATCAGTGCGTTCCGTGCTCGCCAGGAACGTACCAGGACACAGAAGGTCAGCTCACCTGTGAGCCTTGCCCCAGTAACGATGGCCAGGGAGTGGCGGGCGCCCGGAACGTGTCGGAATGTGGAGGCAAGTTGAACGTGGTTATAAAAGCTTTAGGTGTTGCCACACACCCTGTGAGGCAGGGAGGCTGCGAGAGGAGAGAGCCTGCCACACTTCTGTCTTGTAAAGGTAACAGAAGAAACCTCTGTGCCCTTACGAGAAATGGAGGGTTGGGCTTGGGCCGTGCACTCACATTGCTGACAAGAAGATGGGATCTGCTACAGCAATGTGAGTTGTGGTATGGAAATGACCAAGCCAAGCAGAGCACTTTGTGCTTCAAGTCAGGTATGGAAGTACCTTGACTTGTAAGGATTCATCAGTATATTGTGAGCCAAAGAAATGGACTACTTTGGACTGGTATTGGTGAGTCTAATAATGAACCCACTGATTTAATGTTTTGCATGAGATGCAGCTTACCTGCTCTCATTAGCAGCAATTATAAATTTGAGATAGTTATGCTGCAAGGATCTGTAAGCCAGACTCAGAACTAATGACTGCAACTTTCAGTGCTGCTTGAATGCACTGTAGCTTTTGGCAAGTGATGTAGCATCTCTGATTCAACTTCATGATTTATAAACTAAATTATAATGATGATAATACCTGGTGCTTCTACTGTAATTTGATCAGTATAAGTTTTTAAGACAAAAAACCTGCTAATTATTTTCTTTACCTCATTTCATTACAGACTATCAAAATCTACTTTGTAACAGATACATTATCTGACTTTTAAATAAATCTGTCCTATCTGCTGCACAAGTTCTAACTTGACAACTCATCCATGCAATTTACATTAATGCTTTCTTCAAGGACATCTAAAGTGAACACGTGGCAAATGTCACTTGAGAAACTGCTACTTTTTCCCATCTGCTGAATAAAAAATAACTGTAGTGTCTCCAGTCCAAACATATAAATTTTGCTGATTTGCTGTATGAAGGAACTATCAGAGGAAAAATTTGAAACACCTGTGCATCTTTGCTATGCTGATTTGTATTTATCCAAAACACAAGAATAGCTTATCAAAATACAGTCTGAGTTTATAAAGATTGACTATAGCATACTGACAAAAGCAGCATAGCAACTAGAGGAAAAAGACTTTTGTTTCAAGGCTTAAATTGGAATTACTGTTCTGTACAACAACAAAAAGAAACCCTTCTGATTATTTTTGCTGGATGGATTTATCTCCCAATATTTACTGTCAGATCACAACAGTGTTTTTCTGCTCAGCTCTCCCCTTTTCCTCTGGAAGTGGCAAGAGAGAATATGCTTTGGACTTCATAAATTTCCCTGTCAAAGATTTTATCAAAATTTGTGTCAGCACGTGATGAAACAGTGTATTTTTGATAGCCAGACTTTGTTAGAAATGTACTCACTGCCGGTAATCAATAGTATTTTTGCATCCTATCTTCCAGAGCAGAAATGCTTGTGCAGTAATCAATTAACTTTTACTGAAATCCTCACTGCTAAAGGTGAGGTATGTACATTCCACAAGTGTGTCAGAGGTTTTAAGTGCCTGTTGTGCAGAAATCACTTGTAGCTGCAAGTGAACTCCGTGCTGGGGGAGTTGCCCCTGCCTGGATGCCAGGCACCCACCAAAGCTGATCTATCACTGCCCTCCTCAGCTGGAGAGGGGAGAGACAGGAAAACAAAGGTTCATGACTTAAGGGCAGGGAGAGACCACTCACCAAATATCAAACAGACTCGAACTGGGAAAATTCAGTGAATTCATTACTAATCAAAATCAAAGCAGGATAAAGAGAAATAAAATATCTCTTAAAAACACCTCTTCCACACTCCTCTCTCCTTCCCAGCTCTACCTCCTCCCCCCCAGCAGCACAGGGAGATGGAAATGGAGGTTCTGGTCATTTCATCACACTGATGTTCCTGCTGCTGCTTCAGCGTGGGGTCCCTCCAACAGGAGACTTCATTAACTTCTTCAATTTGACTCCATCTCATGGGCAAGAGTTCTCCAGATGAGTCACTTTTCCACAGGGTCAGTCCTTCAGGCACAGCCTGCTCCAGCATGGGTCCCCCAGAGGGCCACAAGTCCCGCCAGGAAACCGGTTCTGGTCTGGGTTCCAGTAACTGATTGGACCAGGCCAGGTACACCAGTTTTGCTACTAAAAACAAGAGCAGAATTGTCTTCAAATTAGTAACATCATAATATTTCTCTGAGGTCTGTGTCACAACAGCCAGTTTGTACAGTCATATTCCAGCCAGCTGGGATGGAAGAACAAGTAAATCCTGGAGATCCTGGCCCCACAGGTGTCCACAGGAGTTTGGCTTTTGGGGGGACAGAACCTGAACTTTGCTTTCACTCAGGGGCTCTAGTTCATCCTAAGAACCAAAGTTCCTTGTTCATGCCAAGCACCCAAGATACTGAATGCCCCAAGCATTTCCCAACAAGTACCAGGGCTCTTACGAGACTCCAACAATACCTAGAGCTCTCAAAACTTTCTTGTTTTCCAGCCAGTTGTTTCTGTCTGCTGTGCAGTTCTTAGGGAAGCTAAATTACAAAGTCCTGGGATTAGGCAGCCTCAGGGAATATGTAGCATCTCACAGCGCTGGTGTCCCCGTCTGGAGTGGTGTGAAGATACACATTCATGCCATAATCCTGAAAAACCTGACATCCTGCTTCTCAGGTTGTCACAGAGTAAAGTACTCAAGCTAGCGAGAACCAAGCCAAACAAATGCCTATCAGAAACTGCCTGGAGAATGAGTTTGGAAACTTCTGTCAGTAGATTCATTGACAAAACAATTTGCTTTACACAAATCACTACTTCCTGGCAGAGGAGCATCTGACAAGCACTACTTTTCACAACTACGTGGAAAGCTGCTAGTGTTAGGTATTCTCACAGAGAAGGTGCTGGACTGGTACCATCCCATCTCGTAAACCCCATGATCCACTGTCCATATCTCTAAAATGGAGATACAAAAATTTGCTTCATAGGCATGGTGCAGTTTCATTTTTCCCTATAAAAGTGCTTTGAAATATTGAGATGAAAGCCTTGGTGTAAGTACAAAGTATTCTAATGAAATCTTAATAGACCTATTTCTAAAAAAACCAAAACAAATTTAAAAATTATCCAGACAGAAACGTAGTTGCCAAAAAGCATATTATGAAACTGGTTCTATTTACTGGTGGTAGTTTTAAGAAGAAGATACAGGAACAATACAAAATTTGCAGGTAAGACTAGAAATTGATCTGCAGCTGTCTTGATGTCACATGTTCAAGTGAAAGAAAGCCTTGCTAACTACTACTGGGTTTTATACTCCATCCAGAAAAGTCAACACACTAATACAGTTTATAATTTTCAATTTCTAGGGCAGTGTTCTCCTGGGCACTACTCTTCAGATGGTTTTAAACCTTGTACAGTCTGTCCTCTTGGTACATATCAGCCTGAACCAGGAAGGACCCTCTGCTTTCCCTGTGGCGGTGGGCTTGTGACCAAATACGAAGGTGCTGTTTCCTTTCAAGACTGTGAAACCAAAGGTGAATTCAAAATCTTTCCACAATTCATCTTCTTACTTCTGGGCCTTTGGTTTATTATCATTAGTACCAAGGGGCTCTTGAAGGCTCCAAAACAAACATTGTCACTGTATGGGCATGTGATTAAATGAAATGGTCAAGAAATCTGTAAACTGGGAATGGTCTCCCAAGGTTGTGCAGACTGAAAAGGATTTATGGTTTTCTCTGGAATTTACCACAGGCAGGTATGGGGTCAGCACTGCAGCTGGTAAGGGAATCAGCCCCACTGTGTGGCAGTAAATAACACAAACTTGGATTAGACAATGCTTTAGCTTTCTTGTCCTGTATATTTTTATTTACTGTGTCAAAAATACTAAACACTGCAGAAGTTGTATGAAGTTACAGATTGATTACTCATGGGCTAGGCAGAAACTGTAAGCATACAACGCATTCTGTATTCCATAATATCAACTTCCAGTGCCAATGCTGAAAAAGGAATCTGCCCAAATGCATTTTGGTTTAGTTACTGGAATGACATGCTGGTCCTGGCAAACATACACTAATGGAAACTTCTCTCCTGCAACTGTGAAAGTAATTTTTCTTGTTGAGGTGGATTTACATCCACTTCCTTTTATTACAAATATATTAAATACAGTGAGAGATGTGTATCACACATTTCTAAGTCATAAGGGTTCAGCTCTAGTCATGGGGTTTCAGTTGGAAATACTGGGAAATACAGGAAGCTGGTGTCTGTTCTGCCCTTTATGGCCTAATGTTGCAGACCAGGTATGTCCAGGGCAGAGGAAAGTTCTCTCAGCACTGGAGGTTGCTACTTTTTGAAAATAATGCACCTCATACCTTGCAGTTCACTGTTCTCCTGGACACTACTACAACTCCACAACACATAGATGCATCCGGTGCCCTGTGGGAACATACCAGCCTGAGTTTGGTCAAAACTACTGCATCACCTGCCCTGGCAACACCAGCACAGATTTCGATGGCTCCACCAATGTCACGCATTGCAAAAGTAAGTTACATTTATATCAGTGACACAGAGCATGTCTTTGGGTCTGAACTGCAGCTCGAAGGCTCCATCTGTCAGGCTGGACTTCAGTTTTGTATTTCCTAGTTAGCACATATCTGCTGCCAGAGAGAATAGTAAAAGTTGGGAAAACAAGGAGGAAAAAGAGTTGGGAAAGTACCACTTGATGCATATGAGTGTTTTAGCTTTAATATGATTTCACAGAGTGCCAGCTACAAGTTAAAACTACAGAGCCTTTCATTTCCCAGATCCTGTAGCTTGTGTAACAGTGATTAGTATTTCTCTGTGTCTCTGTAGACCAAAATATCTTCTATCAGAGTAACTGCCATTTTAGAATAATTATAAAATATTAGAAGATACGGTCATGCATGCTGCATTTGCCAGGAAATCGCTTATGACAGTGAGATCTTCTTGGAGGCTTTTTTGCAGTACTCAGTCTCCTATCTTAATTACCATTTTAAATATCCCCAAGGATTTCAGTGCAGTGTTGTTTGATCTTTTGTGAATGACTGATTATTTTAGGCAAGAAATTTTTTCATCTCTACCATGCTAATTTAAGAGAATGTTTCTATAATAATTAAGCAATGTCATCTAACTAACTATTGATGTGCAGATCTACTGTAAATTTTTATTCTGATTATGTGCCATATGTCTTTTAAGCCCTTCATAATTTCTAATGTCATTTGAGTAAATTATATGTTTGTATGGAATTTGAAGAAGTTTGATGATCTTCCTGTAAAATAAAACCACCCTTGTTACTTTGCTGTCTTAGATCCTCTCAGTTTTCAAGCCAGTTTCTGACCTTGCATGGTATTTGAGGGTTGGATTAAGCAAAATATTTAAACACGTATCTAATTTTATGTGGATGAGTAGGCCTGGAGAGATCAAGCTTAAGTAACTTGTGCCAAATTCAGTAGGAGTTTTGAAAACTCAGAAAGAAAACCTGATCCCTCAGTGGAGATTCTTTATTAACTGGTTTAATCTAAGATGAAGCAGTGCAGATCTGTAATCAAGTAAGGCTGGCTATTGGGACCAGCACAAACCCAGTTAAAAGCCAAGTAAGTTAAAGCAGAATATGTTCTGCATGTCAGCACGGTATCCATGGTAACCACAATCAGATCATGTTTATTTACCTGTGTTTCTCAATCTAATGTTAAAGCAGCCTGGATGAAGCTTTGAATCAGTTCCTGCACTGGAGATTAAGGTTTTGCAATCCGTTGGAGCAACCTTGTGGATCAAATACTCCTTTACAGCAGGACAATGCGTGCGTTTCTAAAGCCACAAGCACGAGTTTAGACTTGCTGGTGACAGATCTAGGAAAACATCTCAGATTAACTAATCAACTAACACAAATGCTAATTTATGTTTCTCCCCAGACCAGCACTGTGGAGGAGAACTGGGGGACTACACTGGCTACATTGAATCACCCAACTATCCTGGAGACTACCCAGCTAATGTGGAATGCATTTGGAATATAAACCCACCCCCAAAGAGAAGAATACTCATCGTAGTACCTGAGATATTTCTCCCGATTGAAGATGAATGTGGTGATGTTTTAGTAATGAGAAAAAGTGGTAAGTTGCCATACATGGGTTATATTTTCTGCAAACTGATGGAGTGAATAGTTCATATTGAAGGGATGACTGTCTTCAGTGCAGCCAGTGTTTCTGAAAGGTTTCTTGAATGAAGTGGCACAGCAAGTTAAAACAGAACACTGCCAATAACAGTTAGCAGAGTGATATTAATTATTCAAGTTTATTGTCTGAATCACAAAGCAATTAATGGGCTTCTGTCTGGCTCAGTTACCACAAGGGATAAATCACTGCCGCTCTCGAAGTCAACAATGCTAAATTATATTTGGAGAACTATCTCTGTAATCTGTACAAATTGTGCTCTCACTTACCCTTTGTAAATATATATATGCTGCAGTTATTGCTAAATCTGGGCAGTGGGTTGGTACAAATGACACCCTCAAGAAATCCAAAGTTATCCTGCTTTTCTATGGAATGGAGGGGGTGCATTGTGTCTTTGATTATGAAGTTAATTCAACAACTTCTGAAGTTAAGATCCCAATGAGATGCATTCTTTTGCATGGAGGATGTGGGCATCCTTCTGGTGATTTGTTGCTAAATCTCCAGCAAGCACCAAACCTGAAAGGCAATTGTTTGTATGGAGTTTTGTTCAAAACAGTGTATTTACTCACAAAAATGGTGTCTTTTATTTGCTAAAACAATTTTCACAACTTTTTATCCCTGAGGGCCTGTGTTGACATTTCTGTATATCAGAAGGAAGACACCTGGTCACTATAGATGGAAGGAAATTATACCTGTCCAGATGAGATTTTTAAAAGGAAAGCACTTACTATAACAAAACACATCAGTTGTCCTTCTAACCCCAAACTGTGGTTCCAACAGTGACCAAAGCCAGTCACATCAGGGTAAAGCTACACTTCAGGCATGATTTGCCCTTCGTGAAGCTGTGTTGGCTGTCACCAGTCACCTCCTCACACGCAGGTTCACTGTTCCGTGGGTCACTGACTCTGTCAGTCTTTTGGTCAGAACTACTACACCAGACATTACATTCTGGTTTTACTGTGTTTTTATTTATAAGTGGTTTATTGCTATCAGATGAACTCCCCAAACTGGGCATGTCAGGGGATGGTTATCATGTCTACCTGGCATGCAGCTCACCTGTTCTTACCTATGTGGGACAAGCATATGGGAACTCTGGGATACAATGCTAGAGTAGTAAAAAAAAATAAGTAATATTGATAATAATTTTATAAACGTCAAAAATGATACCTCACCATCTGCTTAAGCTTCTTGCTGGGGGACTCCCATTACCTTTATGGAAAAACCTCTTTATAGGCAAATAAGGACAACATCCATTCTATCACAAAAAACTTCTGCTCTCGGGAATATGGCAGCTGAGAAGCATCTTGTCAATTTGACGTTTCTGACCTCTAGATGAGGAAGGGTGCAGAAAGTTATTTTATAAAGAACATCATTTAACTTTATTTCCAGCTTCTCCTACTTCAATTACTACATATGAAACATGTCAGACATATGAGAGACCTATTGCATTTACCTCAAGATCGAGGAAACTCTGGATTCAGTTCAAGTCAAATGAAGGAAACAGTGGCAAAGGATTTCAGGTCCCCTATGTGACCTACGATGGTGAGAATAGAATTGTTTTTCATCTTTGTGTTATATCTGAATTACAGAAAATTTTCCTTTAGAATATCTCTTACACTGCTTACAGGGACAGAAGAATGAGGAAAAACTTTATGTGACTCATTTAATTTTAGTTGCAAAGACTTTGAAATAACATACATATATGTAATGTTTGAAAAATGATTTTGTATCCCTGTTTCTTCATCTCTAGAGTGGAGATAATACAGCATTATTATCTGGAGGGAGTAGGGTTTTTTTGAGGATGTTACTATTTAGAGGGATAATTCAAAATCACTGTTGTAAAGAAATAGAGAATTTTAAGGTTATTAAATTAGAATTCAGCAGCCTGAGAGACACTGAATAATTAACTGGATACAAAATTTCTCACCTCTGTCTTCAAGAGGAGGTCTAGCTCATGTCTGACTACTGCCCTCCCAACAGATGTCACAGTCACTCAACTGACCTTTATTTTTCAGAGGATTACCAACAACTCATAGAAGACATTGTTCGAGACGGCCGATTATATGCGTCAGAAAACCATCAAGAAATTCTCAAGGTAAGATATTTCTGCTTTCTTTGAGGCCAACCAAGAATTCCTTCTCCTACACATTTTCCTAAAATAGTTCTTGTTACCTTGATAGAGTCATTATATTTAAAGCTCAAGGGTGACCCCAAATTCAATTCTCTGTCTTCTGAGGATGATGCTGGTATTTGAAGCAGCTCAAAATCAAGTAGCTCAGTTGGGCTGAGCACATGCTTATGTCCTTTGTGGAATCAGGAACTAAATGAAATGTTTGCTAATATGATTAATAAGATTGTATGTTAGAAAAATTAGTCAGCCAAGAATGAAAAATGTTTTATTTGAAGAGCCCTCTTCAGCCTCAGTCTGACATTTAAATGTTTAAATGACTCATTAAGTTTGCTGTGCATTAAAAAATCTGTTTACCTAAATCACTATCTTGCCTCAGTAAGAAATGGCTTTCCAAAGGTACAAGCAACACCTGTAACAACTAACTAATTAAAGTGAAAAAAGGCTGTTCAGAGGGGAAAATTGAGCCATATAAATGAAGGGCTTGGAAGGACAGGAGCTGAGGAAGAGCCGGCTCCCTTGGCCATCCCTGCCCAGCGCTGCTCTCTCACTCCAGCTTTTGGGTTGCTCAGGTCCCAGCGGCAGTGCACAGTGCCAGGCACAGGCTCAGCTGAGGCTCTGAATCAAGGCTTTCCCAAGGTACAGGGGAAGGTCCTCAGGAAGCTCAGCATCACTGAGGACCAGCCTTGTCTCCCACCCATGGAGGGAAGGCCTGGACAGCAGCATGGAACAGTCTGGAAGGACAGTCAGAGGCAGTTTGCAGTTCTAATGCCTGACATCTGCAGTTTGTGGTTAATTCAGTGCTGCCCTCCTAGGGCAGGACCTGCCAGGAGCACTGCAAAAACATCCAGCACAGCAGGTAGACTCATCCCTCTAAGACTCCACAGCACCATGGAGCAGTTTCCTTACACTGCTTTGCCCAGACTCACAGACCTGATTGTTACTCAATTTTGACACCTGTGCCAACACTAAATCTAAATCCTGCTTTTATCTAACGTATCTGTGTTGTCTTCCGTAGGACAAGAAACTGATTAAAGCTCTCTTTGATGTACTGGCACACCCACAAAACTACTTCAAGTACACAGCACAAGAGTCAAAAGAAATGTTTCCAAGATCATTTATAAAGCTACTGCGATCAAAAGTTTCCAGGTTTCTACGACCATACAAATAGTCTAGCAGTATTCAATTTTTGGTTACTTTGCATTCCTGTCAAATATCGGCTTTCCTCCATAGTAGAAACATTTGCTAATTTGAAGGCTCTTTCTTGCAGTCTTTGTTCTCAATTGTTACTGAAGAACACCTATAATGTTTTATAATTGTTAAAAGTCAATGTTCTGAATGGGATTCTTACTACAAAAAAAACATTGTGTATCCCTGAGTGCATCTAGTTGTAGATCCAGATTTGGGCCTGCACTGGCGTATCCTCACTTTCCATCTGAAATTTCACTATGTAAAAATATTCTTTCTAGCTTTTTATTTTTCATCAACAATAACTTTTGTCAAAGAAAGGAGGAATCTATTCAAATATGATTAAACTACCTGCAGATAAGTTCTGTTATAGAAAGAAGTATGTAGTATAAATAATACTTGGATTTTGAATTGCACTTGAAGTTTATATTTGAATCTTTAGAAGGAAACAAAACAATCTAAATTTTGTTATTTCTCATTTGTGGCTTGGTGGAACCTCTGTCCAAGTAGAAATCAAAAAGGAAAAAAAAGAAGAAAAAAACTGTATAATTTTGTTTTATGAATTACATGAGATTGAGTCCCATGCCCCAATGTCCTAATGTTTTTATCTGTCCTCTTCTAAACTTCTTCAGAGGTTTGTCACTGTCAATTACTTAATTGAAACTGATTTAGCTCTGGATTTCCACTCATCAGTTGGTCTCTTTAAAGACATTTACAGTAGGATATGTGAGAAATGAACAACAACACTAGTAGTCTTGTTTTTCTTTCCATTAAGAGAGCATCTAATTAAGTACAATATATAAATATATAAATATATACTTCTATTTGTGGGTACATTAGTAATGTTATCTCTAGTTACTGTAAATATTATTCATGCTTAAATCTTTACTCCCACACACCCTATTTACTCATATCTATATGTAACTTTGTGTAGACAATTAAATGACTTCTCCAAGTGCTTGTCACCTCTATTAACACCCAACTGAAGCCTTTTGAGGTTTTATAATACCGGATAATGGTTTACTCTGGGACAATCTCTTTCAATATGTATTGTTCCAGGAAAAATAGCATCAGTGAAGATGCAGTTGCTGCCCAATAAAGGGTCAGCTATTGCCTCTTCCTTGGGAACCCCCCCCATGCAGACCAACAGTTACCCCAGACTGCCAGGGGCTCAGGGGTGAACAGGACACAGTTTTGCAGAAGAGTTGGAGGGCAGGTTCTGTTTTTCCAGAGAACCAGCTCTCCCTTTTATTCCAGGTTTGTAGCCACAGGGCCCATCAAGCACAGGGACTGTAGGAGAGCTTTAGCCTTGTGCTCAGGCCCTGCTCGCAGAGCGACAGTGGCTTTGCCATGACGATAAATCCTGGGTTTCCTGCTGCTTCCTGGCACAGAAGCTAACTCAAATGAGAGAGGAGCCTTTTCTTTGTATTAGTATTTCAGCCTCTTTCCTTTTCAGTCCCTTCCTCTTGTGTATCATTTTCCCTTTTGATTCTACAAGTTTACTACATGGAGAAATGAACTCTCCTGGCAGCATCCTTTCAGAAAAAGATTAACACACAGTTTTGCTTTGCTGCATTTTTTTTGCCTGTCTACCCTATAGTTTAACACATCCTTGGATGTTCTCAAACACATATATTAGGGGTGGTTGTGGTTATCTTCTGACACTTCTTTTTTTGTCCTTGAGCAAGTACTGCCTAAATTTACACAGTTGTTTTCTGTTGACTACAAGTGGTTGAATATTCCATTTCTATGAGAATATACCTTAAGTATTCTGTTGAATTAATTCTGTTGAATTTTTCTACTTAACCATCTTGTAATTTTGCTTGCCTTTTTTCCTTTAGTGTTGAAAAATATAACTTTTTCTTTCTATGCCTGAACAGCCTGAACTTATAGTCTAACAATTCATTTTTTTCCACTCATGGACCTCAGATCTTTGGTGAGCTTTCTTTTTAATATATACATTAACCCTTGTTAAAAAATGTCACTTCTCCATAAAGGTCCTTTGTTAAAGGCTGTTAAACCTAACTTTTTCTTGAGGATGTTCAAACTCCTTTTATTTATTATTCACCAAGGGTCACTAAAGGTGGACAAAGAACATCTTATCAGTCCTAGATTCATTGTGTGCCTGGAATGGAAAAAAAAATTCTTTCGTTTTTTCTTTAACAGTAGTCATTTGTACCAAAAAACCAAAATTTTAAAAGGCAAAAATCCTTTCAGGTACTCAATTCTGTAGAAGTATATAGCTACAAAACTACTTCAGCCAAACAGTAGTTCAAAATCTGATAGGTTATTCAGAGTTTTATTCAGATCCATTAGAATGAGTCAGGATTGCAGACATCTCCTGAAAGATATGAAGGAAAAGAGATGAAAAATATGGAGAAAAATAACTTCCTCACTTGGCAAATGATTTACAGTAATCTTTAGACTTCAAACTTGAGTGAGCAAACTTCGGAACCTGGTACTGTACACTGAGTTTAGTACAATCCTTGCTAAAATATTTGTTTAACAACCAACATGTTTGGATGTAATACCATTGTATGACACTGATGCCAGAGCCCAGAAACCACTGGCAGCACTGTAACATTTTCCAGGTTCTTAGCTCCATGGGAAATCCAGTGCCAGAGAGAAACCGTAAGAGGGACATGTCCCAGTTCTGGGCACTGGTAGTGGGACCTTGGTAGAGCTGTGAGAGGTGAATACAGGTGAGAGCAGTTGCATTTGGCTCTGGTACCACTTGCCCTGACTTAAAACCACACTACACAAAACCAGAATTTGTCCAGTTCATGCTGACAGACCTGAGAATGAGGCTCATATTCCCCAGAGCCACGTCAGGGCAGGGACTCCACAGCCAGGACAAGGCACTTGTGGACTCCTGTGGCGAACACAGGCTTTGTGTTGCTGAAAGCATGGAAAGAAAGAGAATAATTTGACCCTCAGAAGTTGACACTTAAATGCTTGTGAACATACGGGGTGTTCATATTTGATATATTTAGAAAATGAGTTGGGCTTGAACGCCTGCCACTCTGCACAGAAATGCTCTTGGATGTGCAAATTTCTAATGAAATAAGTAATGGCAAGTGGTATATAGGGCAGTCTGAACTGGTTTCAGTTGATTTGTAGAACAGCACAGAATTTTTATATCAGCTCTAGAAGTTACAAATGCTTTGACTTTCATACTAGATTTATAGTTACAGAAACTGGCAGTCACCAAAGAGGAGGTGAGTTCAGCTCTTCATCTGTTAGTATAGGATGCCTAGTCAGAGAACCTGTTGCTACTACACAATAACAGCACAACAACAAAGAATGTCTTCTTCTACAGAGAAGACCTAGACACATTTGGCAACCAAAAACCACACAAGAAGAAATACAGCTGCCGTTAGGCAAACCGGCTTTGGGAACATGGGAGAATATAACATTGTAGCTTTTACCCTGAATATGAAATACTGCATTTGAACATGTCAATAAATACAGCCTTGTATCTGTTCTTACGAAATTACACATTGTCTGCAGGACAGCTGCAACAACACATTTATGTGTTACTACAGGTAGACTGAAGAAGTGCCCATGCGTGATTGCCCAATTCCGTGGCACAAACAAAGCTCTTTATTTTCAATTTGCAAATGCCTGTATGCTTAAAAGCTGCACCTGCAGCACTTACCATTTTAAGCCTCTCCTTCTACTTTAAATACTGCACTTATTTTTAATGAGGTGGTAGTGAATCATCCCTAAACATTCTCACAGGCCACCAAATCACTGCCTGCACACCTGCTGCAGTCCAGGACACTGCAGCAATCACAAGTTGCTCATCAAGCCCTGAGTTGTGCCTTGAAAGCACTGAGGACAAGGTGCCTCTGTGTATCATTTGAGTACAGGGAGCAGTGGGATTCTATGTTCAGTACATTGCCACCTCTTCTGCCACACTGCATCTTCCCTTCAATGACAGGATTTATTCTGCCTGGAGATTTAGCCCACTGATGGATTTAAAAGTCCTGGAGTCTTTCTTTCATCCCATTTTCTTGCCCTGTCTTCCTTCTTCCGTCATACATTAGATTTTTACCTAAAGACCAACATTTCAAAAGACATTTATTTCCTCCTTGTGCCTCCCCCATAGAATAAAGTTATGGCTACTTAAGATTTAGACTAATCCTTCCTACACAGCAGCTTCATTCTAGAGTAAGCACACTTAAAAGTAAATAAGCTTACTTAAAACTAGCTTACTTTGTAAGCCAGGTTTACTTTAGTTTAGTTTTAGACTAGCTTAAATAAATACAGGATTGGTCAGAGAGTTTTCAGAGGATCCCTATTCTGAGTTGTCAGCGTGTTTTAAAGAGCACAGCTCACCTGAAGTCCTGTCTGTGAGCAGAATGCAAGGATGCTGCCACACGAGTGAGAAACATCCTTTACATGTGTTCAGCATTCCAAAAGGACAGTCAAACCCCACCCTGTGCCTTTTTATAAGCCTGCCCAACAGATTCAAATTTCTCAGATCAGTCTTACCTATAAACAACCCAGTTTTAATATTGCAGATAGCAGGTTAGGAACTTCAGGAGCAAAAGTAGTGCTGTGGTTCTTATACAGGGTCTGCTGACAAGTGTTTGACAGCAAAACCCACCTGCTCTATGACAGCTCCCATGTCTGGACTCTAAATACCTTTGAATGCTCTTTAAAACTTAGCTGGAATAAAATCTTCAACAACTGGACCCAGTGGCAAATTTCTCAGTCACCTGAGGGGCCTGGATGATTTTTTAATGATGGGAATGAGCAACACACACAGTTCCTTATATCTGTCATGAGTTCAAGGAGTTGCATTTTTTCATAGTTGAAAACCACTGATTGACAGGAATGGGAGTAACTGGAGGAGTTCTTATAGAATCTCAGTACTTTGGGACTTTAATGAAATAGTTTTCTAGAATGAGAGACTGTTGTAAGCACTTGGGAAAAGGAATACTTTTGTCTTCCATAAGAATTTATGGAAGAAGGGAAATTTCTGTAAGGTACTATGAACTTACTCCTCAGCGAGAGACTTGGATTCAGAGACAAGTCTCGTGTTTCATCTCTCATCTGAATAGAAGCAGACTGGGAAAGAAACAATGTCAACTGTTATCTAAGGATCTGAATATATACAATTCCAGTTTGTTATTTCATTTATTTATTCTTGCATCATAAAGCTTTTAATCTATAAAATTAATATGTAATATACAAGAGTAAAATGTACAGAAGTACCTTTAGATGTAATAATTTAAACCATCTGTATTCAGAGAGTGGAGATAACAAGTTTAAAGATATACAAACAATTGCAATTCAATTTTCTCAATATCTAGAAAAAAAGTGGCTTTGATTAATTAAACTTTATTTTAATTATTGTGAAAATATCTTTTTTAGAGTTTGTTTTTGTTACTTTTTTAATTAAAATTATTTTGTAAATATTGTTTTCTATGTTTTATAACTTAGAAAGGCCATTAATTTGCATTGAGAGCAGCAGGGACTCAACATGTTGATTATAAAGATACTTTAGGAGACTGGGGTGGATGTGAGCAGTTGCCAGATTTATCATTCCAATAAATACAGATCCTGTTATTTCTTCAGTCTCACTGGCATCACAGGAAGCATTTTGTAGGGCAATTTAATGTGCTAATTTAAACAGAATTTACTATCCAGTGTCATTCTCAAGTGCTTCCCATTTTCATAACATACAAAGAATATGTATTTTAAAGTTAGTGCTCGTACTTCTTCCATTGTTAGGATAAGAAACAACACAAAACTCAGACATAAAAGGGAATTTAAGAGATTACACCCATGGATAGTGGAAAGATAAGGAAAGCTGTGGGATCTCTATGCTCGTAGGGAGCAGTGGAATTGATAAAACCTCACATTGGAGCAGATTACAGAGCCTTTTTAGGCAAAACCACTGAGCCCAGTGGTACTTCCACCTGCAAAAGAGTTCATGATGATCATATCCAGCACCAGTTTAAGCAGGAGTTTCTGGCAGGCTGGATTTCAGGGGGAAGCACATGGAGTGTAATACTGGTTTCTGCATCAATTTGCTCCACGTAACCACTGCGCAGGAGTGAGATTTTAAACGGAACTGTTGTAGATGCTGCTGGGACTTCTAAGCTTTATTACCAATGTAAATTGTGTACAAACAGCTATTTCCATATGAAGTGTACGATAATAGTTTAGAGCAAGGGTAGTGAATAACTGTACAAAATTTGATACTTAGAAAATAAAATACAGTGCTAAGCTTTACCAATATTTTAACAATTCTGTCAGATTTATAGTAGAAAATGTTGTTGTAAATGTACCTTATAAGAAAATACATTTCCTTTTGCCTCTGTATATTAATAGCTTTGATTGCTATGTCAAAGTTAAAAACGAAGCATGTAATAAAACTTTTGTTAAAATCACTTTCATAATAAACATAAAATGGAACGGATGCCCCTGCCTGCCATTTATTTGTGTATATGGACAAGGCTTCTTGCACAAGTGTGGACAAGAATCAGAAGAGAACTTTTTTTTGATAGCATTTACATATTTTGGTCTAATTTTCATCCTTAAGCAACAGAGAGCTTTTTCTTTCTCATCAAACCACTTGAGTTTTTGGGACACTGACATAAGTTCCCTCCAGACAGGCTTCAAGAAGAGTTTTTCAAAGAAGAAATCCTGGCCACAGTGAAGGACCACATCACCAATATCCCTCCAGGACCTTTTAACTACTTGTTAAACTGGTAACTGGTGCTACCATGTATAGCTCATGCAGCTTCCCTTTGTCACACTCCTCTACTGAGAAGCAGCCTCAAAGAAAGAGGAAGGAAGCTCCCATGTGCCAGCATGGCACGTGCCATTCTGCTGCCATCCTCACATGAGCAGCTCAGCTTGTTAAGAGAAAGCATTTACGATGTGACAGTATCAGCTTCACTGATTTTATATACATTGTTAATTGTATATATCCTGTCAGTATGACTGATGACTCTCGGTGTCTCTGGCAGGTTTGAAAGGCATCAGGAAACCGGCTGCAAAATATCAATTACTGCCTTTTTCAGCTGGTAGTAATTCACTCAGGTAATCTGGGCAGCTGTCCTCACTGCATTCCACGAACACACAACATCACTTTGATGGGACTGCAGACGTGCCGTATGAAAGGGCAATCAGCTGTCCTTGTGGCTTCAGAGCTTTAAATGAGTAGCAAGAAAAGTCAGCTCCTATCAGAGACAGAGAAGCTGAACCTCCAAGTTCCTAAGAGTCATTGGAAATCAAGTTGACTACTGGTAAGGAAGTATCTGTGCACAAGGACAGAATCTGGAATGGGAATCTGGAGAGGTCCCAGCTGACTGGAAGCTGGCAAACATTGTCCTGATTTTCAAGACAGGCAAGGAAGGAGGACTCCAGAGACCCCAGGCCTGTCAGTGTCACTTCAGTGCCTGGTAAAATCATGGAAAAGGTTATTCCAGGAGGTATTGAAAAACACCTGGAGGACAACACAGGCATCAGTCACAGCCAGCACAGCTTCATGAGAGTAAACCCCTGCTTGTCAAACTGATTGCCTTCTACAACAGGGTAGAAAAGGCTATTTGATAACAGCCACTTAAGTTTCAGCAGTCGTGACAGTCTTCATTTGAGTACAAGATTCTCGTTTACTGAAACAGACATTGCTTGGTGACAATTGCAGAGGGGTCCATTCTCAGTTCCAATCTTTCCATAACTTCCCAACAAGTATACAAAACATAATGGCCTGAGGAACAGCACTCTGGCACAACCTAGCAGGTAAGTGAAGGCAGGCTGGGCATAGATTATTTATTCTTCTCTTTGTCCAGGAATCAACATCAGCTGACTCCTGGTGTCACAGAAAGGGCCTGTCCTCTACAACCACCACAGCTGGCTATTTTTGCCTCTTAAATATAACATCTAAATGGGCAGTCAGCACAGCATGAGATATGCTACACTCCAAAAACACTTCTTCAACTGTAGAATAACAGCACCTCCAGCTCACTTGTATTGTGTGTGTAGAACAGTATTCCTAAGTAATGCTCCAACTGTTATAAAAGTAATATACTAGACAGCATGCTATGTAGCTCTAAAGACATGGGAAAGGGAAGAGCAGGGATCTGCCTTTCTGAAGGCACCCAAGCAGCTGGTGAAAAACTGCAGCAGTGGCTGTGGAGGTGCAGCAGGATGCCTCAGGACTGAGGGCAGCATGCTGAATTGCCTACATGGACGAAAGATCCTTGGAGTTTCCTGGCAAGATGTTTTTTCATGTTGTACCCCCAGAATGGGGACAGCCTCCCTCCACCCCAGTACTGCATGAGCAGTGAGAGAGTATCTTTGAAAGTAAAACACCTGCGCTTGTCAGCATGAGTTATGTCAGCGCATAATGTGGGTGCAGTAAATGTGTCTCTTGGGGAAAACACACAGTCGGAGTATTGCTTGTGCCAGACAATTTGTTTGGTTCATTATCCTTAACACACTGATCTCTTGCCAGACTTTTAGAGAGGAGGCTGAGTCCAGCCTCCTAAGATCACTCATCCACCTGCAGGGTGTTCTCCAGGGCTCTTTCCAAACTCCACGCTCACATGGGCGCCCATTCCAAGATCAAAACATGGGTTTCCCTCCTCACTCGGGTGTCCATCCAGGCACACAGGAGGACAGTACAGCCCCAGTGTCACATGGTAGCCAGGGTATAGGAGAGACCTCATACAGACTCCAGCTGACAGGTGGGTGTTCCAAAACCTTCCCCAAAATTGTACCTGTCCACAAAGCAAGCAGGCAATATCTATACACAATAACTGCTATTTTGATGCAGAAGAATACATTTTGCCTTCTTAAAACAGCCTTCTTACAAACCTCTCTGAGGTTTTAAACTCACATATACAGCTATGATAAAATATTTACACCAAAGGATGTTCCTCTCATCTGAGCCCCTATCACAGCTCTCCAGGCTGTGAAGTTCTAGTTTTACCCTTGAGAAAGCTGTTGACTTGAAAGCAAATGGCTTCTTTCATAACATATTAGAGGGTTTATTGTCAAATGCACCAAAAATATGTCCCTTCACCTCCTTTTCACTATGATGTTAAGTTTTCTGCCCCTTATATCCTTACCTCTCTTCACGAGGTTTCCATGCCATGTTGGCAAAGAGGAAAGTGCTCATGTTAAAACAACAGGAATGTGAAGTGAGGAATGCATGTCAGATCTATTTGGACGAGATAGCCATAAACATTTGGAATAAAGCCACAAACTGCCAGACTTGCAAAACTTTGAAAAACTCTAGTTGTGTTTGTTGGGGGCAAATGCTACTTCACATCTGCTAACTCATGATAAATTTCTGCTACAGACTGCTGCAGGGTGGGAACCAAATGTGGTGGTGGTGGATTAAGTCATGGGGCCTGCTGTGACTGAGAGGCTCGAGGGCTCCATGGGTTGGCTTCCTACGGACAGTGCCAGCAGGCTAAGTCCTCTTATTTTAGACTGGGGTGGTGCTAGTAAGCTCAGCCTTGCTGAGACCTTTTTGCATACTCTGTGAATGCCTATGTAAAGTAACCTATTAAATGTAACAAGCACATTGAGTTAAGGGCTGCACTGTTCAGGCACTGTAAATCAGCCACTCTTCCTCAGGAAACAATCAGAATAAAATACTGTGGTGACTTTCCTTTACAAAGATTATCCACAAACACCTGCTTTCATGAGAGGCTGGCAGTAGTATCCCTGGGCTATGGCTCTGGCATCACAGGTGATCTACATCGGAGTAGGAAGGACTGCTCCTAAAAGCCTCATGTTGCTCGAAGCAGTGGTAGAATGGTGAGTGCTGGCCCCCGCTCCCTGCTCCAGGAATTACTCCTGTTGTGGAAAACCAGCAAAAAAAGTAAAACAAGCTGCCAAGCACAGCAGCTGAGTAAGACCACATTTAAGTAAGTGCTGGACAAAGTCAGGGAAGAGCCCACGTACAGGCTTAACTTCAGTGATTCTCACTGTGTCTATTACCTGGAGTTTATCAGCAGCAGCCCCCAGACCTGGAAACTCACACAAACAGCCTGGAACCACAGCCAGCTGGCCAGCAGCCAGAACTCCCATCCAAAGTGAGGTGGAAGTGCAAACAAGCAGTGAGAAAGCACCTGCCTACACTTGGTGAGAAAAAGAATTATGTAAATCTCATGTTCCAACAGGATCACATTCCCCTTGCCTATGGACAACACATGATCACTGTCGCTCTACTGAACAAAGACAGGAAAACACCCCACACTTTTCCTCCCTGGTCTGTTTAAGGGAAAAAGATGGATTTTTCTTTAAGGTAAGTAAAATATTTGAGTTAACTACGTAACATGACAAAGACAGAAATGAGGGAAGGGTGGCCTTCTCAGTAAGTAAGGTCCCCAGGAGGACTAGTACGTGGTCAAATCTCCACATTTTACAATACTAGGGCAAGATCAACACCACAGCCATCCTCTTTCCCTAAACCACAGTATTAGCAAAAAATGTGCTCAAACTCAGGGTAGCAGGGTGGGAACGCAGTCAAGGAACACTGGAAATCCAACTATTTTTTGATCTTCTGCTGTTTAATCAGAGAGGTCTCCTTAGAGACATCCTAGTGGAGCCTTTATGCTGAGGAAATGTGGGAACACAGCACATGGTGAGGCAGACACAGTCTCACAGGAAAATTTGCCTGCATTTACTATTCAGATAGCCAACCTGGAGATTTGAGTTAGATCCTCAGATGCTAACTGGTGATGTATAGTTACAGCACGTAGGCACCATTTTTTCTCTCTTTCTACTTCCTCTCTGTCCGGCCAACCTACTGCAGCCCTTTAATATATAGACCGTTTTCCTGAATAATTCTGTGATTATGTGGAGAAGGGGATTGTTGCTACTCTTGGGTAGTTACAGAGGACACCAGTCCAGCAACTAGAGAGGGCAGAGAGCAAAGAGGTATTTCTTCAACATGGCACATTCTCCACTGACTGTAGTCTGTGAATGTGAGGCTTTCTTGACCAGCTACTAGATCCTAAAATCCTATTTCTTGACTATTTCCAGGGCTGTAAGGCACCCCTCCCAGCACAGTGCTGTGTTGCCAGCCCAAGCAGCATTGAAGTTGAATCCTTGATTTGAGGATAGGCTGGCAGGAAAAGGAGTTTCCACAGTTTCTGGCACAGGTAATTGTCATAGGTTAGCCAAACCAAACCACTACAGTAATCCACAGAGGGAGCCATGTGGGCACAGCAAAGCCCTGACCTGTGCTCTGAGCAGTGTCAGACACCTGGCCTTGCTCTTGGAGCTTTATAACCATACCTGAGGCAAGACCAAAGCTACCAGAAATGTTTAAAAATCCTCGGGTTAAACTGGCTTAGGCTGTTCCCCACAGAATCTTAGAATGAAGAGATTTTCTTAGAAATCTCTTCTAAACTAATCCAAGGAAGGGTCTGGGAAGCCAGCACTCTGCTACACGTGCTTGCAAAAAACACACCTCCCTCTTGTACTGACAGATATTTAAGACAGGCCTACATGTTAAAATTCCCTTGTTAATGTTCAAAATAAAAAAGCTTTAATTTAATAAATGACTGACACTGTATGTCTTCCCTGAGCATCACAACTCAGAGAGCAATTCCCACTGCTGTGGCCCGCAGTCAGCACCTGCCATGCCTCACACCCCGCGTCAGGGGCTATGGCTGGGGCCTTCCAGAAAAGTCCCTAAAACGCCGGGAAAATAAATTAAAAAAAAAAAATACTGTGGCCAGCACTGCACAACGAACGCTGTCATTTTATTAAAGCTCAAGGGCACGAGAAGAACAAAGGAGAAGCAGAACCCGCATCTCCTCACCAGACTGAAGCCTCCTCAGGCCCCTTTTCCTCCGCGGCGTCTGGAACCGACCCTGCCCTCCCGGCGCCCCCGACCCCCGGTTCCAGGGCCGAACCCACGCCGTGCTCGGCACGCCCCGAGCGCCGCTCCCGCCTCCCCGCCCGCCCCCGGCGAGGCCGCCCCGCCCGGCGCGTTCCGGCCCGGCCATGGCGGGAGAGGGTGAGGAGGCTCTGGCGGCCTTCGTGGCCCTGCACGGGGCCGCGCTCCGCGCATCGCGGGTCCCGTCGCGCTACTGGGAAAGCCTGAGCCGCAAACTGCGCGGAGAGGTGGGTGAGCGGCGCTGGGGGCGGCCCCGGAACGGGGAGAGCGGCGCTGAGGGAGCAGCCCCGGAGGGCAGCCCCGAGCCGGGGGAGAGCGGCGCTGAGGGAGCAGCCCCGAGCCGGCGGCGAGCGGAGGCCGTGGGACGTGGTCGTGGAGAGTGGTGCTGAGGGCAGCCCCTCCACGCCTGGGTGAAGAAGAGAGTCTGTTGCCTAGCAGGGAACAGTGGGAAAGGCACGGTGTGGGTTGTGTTACCGAAACTGCAGCTCGGGGCTGTAAAAGGCGTCAGGTGTATTGTGCATATCTGATTTCGTCTTATTGTTGTCGGCGTAAAGTTTGAAAGCGTTTGGAGATGCCGGTAACGAGAGATGCAGTACTGGAGAGACGTGATGAACCTAAAAAACCACAGCACTCTACCAGCTACTGAGAAAAAAATTAACTATGTCCCAGCCAAATGCAGGACAATGTCCTCAACCCTTTGCTTTTTATGCGAAAGAGAATTAAGAAAAACCAGCAACAGTAGTAGTATTAGACTTGGGATGTTGCCATATGTTCCATTATGGTTTGTGTTGGCTTTTACCTGATTTTTAGGGTTTTTTTCCCAGTTCACTTCCACACAGATCTGTCATTTTTAACTGTGCCTAGCTCAGTCAGCTCATCTCATGTGTTCATGAGTTACCTGGCTTGGGCAGTTTTTTTCAGGTGAAGCTGGCCCCTGGCCCTGAACTAAAGGGAGAGTGGAGGCACAGGCACACTCCAGGATGGAGTATCCCTTTTCACCTGTGTAGCAACCGTTGCTTCCTGGAGCTTTGTGATGAGAAAGGGAAGAGAAACAAAGTCAAGAAAAGGAGTGATTTTAAACAGATTGTAAAGACACGGGTTGTATTTAAAAATTTTCTTTTCAGTTTGCCCATCTGCAGCCCAGCCTTAGTGATGAGGAAAGCTGTCTTTGATTTGTGGGAGTAAAGGAACAAGGAACTGAGGCAGGAAAGAGACGCAACCCGAAACCATTTGTCTGGAGAGTTGAGAGTGCTTGAGGGAGTCTGGAGGAGTCGGCCTGGAGAAGAAAATATGAATGAGGTGAACTTCTAGTCCTAGGGAGAGAAAGAGATCTGATAGGGGGAGAAGGCAACTAGTTAGTGGTGGTTTGCTGGAGGGCAAGATAAGCAGTGAAGAAATGGGTGAGATGGGATGAGAAGTTTGAACAGGTAGTATAGGATGGTAGGGAAGGAGAGGGGGGCTGCAGTTCTACGCCCATGTACAGGTCAAGTAATTTCTAATTACCTGAATGCTTCTTTTCCCCATCTCAGCTTCAAAGTAAGGACAGGAGAAAAGCATTGCAAGTCATGATGTGAGTGTTTATAGTCAGGAAGGGTCTGCATGTGTTCCTGCTGCTTTCAATCTGTTGTCTGGTACTGTTAATAGCAGGAATACATGTTTATTACAGAGAAGATAAATCTACATTATCTCCAGCATATGCCCAGTCACAAACTTCATGTGGAATTACACTCCCCTCAGTAAGTATTCATGCAAGTGACCTGCTGCTCTGCTTAGGTAGGAGAAGAGGACGCTCTGCTTAGGTCCTGGAAGAGGACGGAACAGAAGGCTGTATAAAACTGCTAAGGAAACGCAAAGTTGAGAGGTGTGTGTTTCCACGTGCCAGTATGAAGCTGGAGGTAGCAAACTGAATCTGTGCTGTGACCTATTGCAGGCTTGAGATTTGTGACCTGTGGCTGAAATCCTTGCTTGTTACCAGCTTTGCTGGGAGGGTGTAACATTTAGAAGGTAAAACAATAGAGTGAGAAGAGACCCGTGGTGCTGATGTTTTTGCAGAGGCTGGGATGACGAAAGGCAGAAGGAAGAAAGCACGTTCCCTAAGGCAGCAGGCTGCTCCTGCTGCTTCATTTTACTTGCAGTGGTTGCTGAGCAGGCTCTTCTGTACTAAGTGTTCCAGTGTGTGTGGAAAAACAGACTTAATTATTTCAGTGAGCTTTGGAAGATAAAGTAAGCTGCTGAGAGTGCTTGTGTCTATTGCTGCAGCTTCTGGGTTTTGTCGAGAAGGAGGGCAAAAGGATATTGAGACGATTGGGATATCTAGGAGAAGGATATCTCACTACTGTGAGGAGTGCTGTGGACTGGGATGACCTCCTGAGGAGGTAGAGACAGAGCTACAGGCTTAGTACTTAGAACTGGACCATGCAGAATGGCTGGAGGAGCAGCAGTAAAGAAAGAAAAGGAGGCGAGGGGAAGGGCTGAAAACGTTTTGGGAATCTACATAATAAAGAATAACTGAGGGGGCAAAAAACCAGTGCAACATGGAGCATAGGATGAGTTTCCTTGTTTCATGAGTGACATGGAAGGAATTTTTCATTTGTCCTAACCTGCTGCAAAGATTAAAACTTTATAGCATAGAACTTGAAAAATTTGCATCCATAGTACAGATAAAAATATCTCTTGCATCAATACCTCTAGAACCCAGCCCGAGCAGCTGTTTTCCAACACTCTCACACGTGTTTCAACACACAGAGTGAATGCACCCTCCCTCCACTGAGTACAATAAAGCCTGTGAGAAGTGGAGGGTTTGGGTTTTTGTTTTTTATTTACCTTGGGTTCTGCTGGAGCAGGTTTCCTTCTGAGAGCATTATGTAATTGGATTGCTCATTCAAAACATGCTATAACTGCTAGACTGGTAAACCTGCCTTTATTTATTCATTTTGCATTTAGCATTCAGCATCTGTTGGGAGGAATTTTTTTTTTGTGTTTCTGGCAGAAACTTGAAAAATAAAATACATGCATGTGTAATCATTCACTACAAGTGCTAAAATTCTGTTTCTAGTGTAGTGGTCGTTTATTATGCTGTTGGCTAAACTATGTATAGTATGTTTATGAGCCTGGAAAATACAGTGCCTGTATCTAATTTTATTAATAGTATTTTTTCTTCTATTCCAGCCATACATTAAGTTATTTTGCAGGCTTCTCTGTATTGCAGGAAGATTTCTGTAGCCCTGAGATGTTGCTGCAAAAGACTGCTTAGAGTTTCATCCCAGTTAGAAATGGAGACAATTAATTACTAGAAGGAATGCAGCATGAAAATATTCCTAGACTTTTATTTTCCAGAGCAGTGGAGGGCAGCCTGTTGCTCAGAGGTTACCTGTGGCCTTCAGGGCAGTTTGCAGTGTGCCTTGAAAGAATTTGCTGGAGATGCCTGTGTGGTAATTGTCATGACATGTGCCTGCTTTGGTATCAAGTTCTCCTTGGGGTTGGTTAGGTTGGAACTGCACTGAACATGAAGAGGGAGGGATTTTGTCCAAACATGTTTTACTTGCAAGCAGTTGTGCCACTGGAATGTGTTGGTATTTTGTTATCTTCTAGAGGTTATTAGCTGCCCTGGTGGAATACTTAATGTGAGGTCTCCCTGTTCTGCTTCAAGCCAAAGATTACGTTTCAAATTGGTGTGTGATCTTATCCAGCTGGTTTTTGCTTAAGGAGCTTACTTAAGATTCCCTTAATGGAGTTTCTGTGTTAATAGGTTCAGTGTGACAGCCTGGCTCAAAGGGAGGGAGGAAGAGAGGAGACACAGAACTGTCTGTGTATCCACACTGACAACGAGGTGCTTCAGCCAAACCCATCAGTGCACTACTGAACTGCTCACAAAAAGCCACCGATTAAGGCGGTCTTGAGCTGCTGTGTGAGAAGTGTGATTTGCTTTGGGTGAGGGATGCATATAATTCACTTTTACAAGGTTATAAATTTCTCTAGGAGAAATTTTTCATTAAGCATAATTCTGTAAAGGTATTAAAAGTAGAGTTGTTTTGCTAAATGCAGCTGCTACAGTCTCATGCATCTGATGATTTGTTGGAGGGAGAGATCAAAACTTTGGCTTAGGGCATTTGGAATCCCTTCATTTTTTGAAGTCTTGGGATGATGTTTAATAAAATATAAACCCAGCAGCTTCCCCTTACTGTTGTGGAAGAACTTGATATTCATTGTGGGTGTTTGGTAAATGGGTGGAGCCTGTCGTGAGCGAAGGCTGAATCTGAGTCAGCCGCTGGCTCACCTCGTATCCCTCTCTGACAAACTCCTTAAGACAAAAGATAGTGTAGGAAAACACACGCAGTGCCACGCTGCAGCACATGTCAAGTGGCTCCCCTGAGTCACAGTTACACTTTTCATTTTCTAATGACTGCCAGTCACTTGGCTGCCGTTTCTTCTGCTGGCTAATGAGGTTGTTGAGGATGGCCCTTGATCCAGCAGCAGGAGCAGTGAAGTGTCTCTTCAGGGAAGAGTGGAACGTGTTTCCTGGCACGCTGCTTTTGCTGGCTGCCGTGGGCTGGGATTAGCACTTGTGCCCTGAACCAGACCAGGGAGCTCACCCAGCTGGGAGCCAACCTGACAAAAATTAATGGTGAGCACAGGGAAGAGCTCTTCCTTTTGCTGGAACCTGCCTGCAGCTACATGAATTTCAGTGACTACAAATTTTCAAGGCAACTGTGCAGAAACTTAAAGAAGCATTGGAGGCTACTATTAGAACAGCAAGAGGCTGTGATGCTGCTTACTAGCAACTGTAAAACTAGAAATAAATTCGAACTGCTATTTTGATACCTGCTGAAGTGAAAAAAACTAAGTTTCTGGGTGGTTTTTTTAATCTCTGGTCAGTTTGTTTGCAAAGTAATTTTCTTTACCCTAAAAAAATGCTTATGTGTGTATTAGCCAACATACTGTTAGCATCTTCTTAGCATTTAGCTAAGAAGCTGTTAGCTAAGAAGCTATTTGCTACTAACAGCTAATAGCTGTTAGCTATTGTTAGCATCTGGAAGGCATCCCTGCCCATGGCAGGGATGGAACCAGGATGATCTTTTAAGGTCCCTTCTAACCCAAGACATTCTATGGCTTTTTTTTCATCTCACCTTGCCTTTCACCATCCCAGAGGAAAATACCATCCCCTGTTCCTCAGAAGGGAATTTCAGATACTTACTTCTCCACTCGGATCTGCTCTGTGAACTGTGGTTTAAGATGAGAAGTAGCGGTTGTTTCCCTGCTGACTTCTTCCCTCTTTGAGCAGTTGTCTGCTTTTTCTAGGTGACCTTTCTTCGCAAATGTGGAGTTGATTTCCTTACCCTCCTGTTGAGGCTTAGCAAAAATAGTTGTCCTGAAGAAACACTCACCTGAACGAATAAAAGCTTGTTGCTGCTGCTGGGATTTTACGACTAATAAGTTGTCAATATATAGAAGTAATGATTTTTAGTAATCTGGCGTTGCAGGCTGTGTGTGACTGGGTTTGGAGTGTTGAACCAGTAACTCCAGAGCTCACACTTTAGACCTTTCTCCCTTCCCTGCTACTTTTTAGTCATATTAGATTGAAGCAAAGGATTTGTCGGCCCATGCCTGGTTTGTTAGGTGGTGTGTAAGTGACTCTAGCAAAAAAATAATTCTCTCTGAAAGAATTTCAACAGTCTTTTGAGGCTTTACATATTTTTGTCTTCCCAAAAGCATATGTTCATTTTGGAGTGATGAAAGTTGTCAGCAGGGTCTTGGTTCTGCAAGATATGCAAGCCCACTGTTTAGCAAGGGAGTCTTGTGTGGTGCCTGCCCTAATTTCTGTATGTTCTAGATGAAGTTGTTGCATCCAGAGTAGGCAAGAATGTAAACAAACCCCTTTCAGCACCTTAGTAGAGATAAGTGTATAAAACTTAACTTTATATGTAACTCTATAAGGAATCTCCCAATTTATCTGGAAGTGAGTGAGCACTGATGGTTTCTTTTATAGGGAAAGAAGAGAGAGGGAAACAGGCTGAGATTTCTTAACTGGTTCAGAACTCAACTGGGAAAAGCTCTTTTTCTTCAGGGACCTTAATGTACTTTAGTTGGTTCTGGAGCCTGGGTAACACCTGGTTTTGCAGGTCTTAAATTACTGATTTTAGCAAAGATTGAGCAAAGGTATTCTGTTTTCACCCTCTAAAATTCTTAATGAGGCATTAAACTAATAAACAATCATTAGTAGACCTGTTGGTGCCAGAGAAACCAACAAAGCTTCCTGCCAATATTAACTAAAGAAATTTCCCAAACAAACAGCTCTGTTAAAATGTGAAAGAATAAACAGTGTTGTTCATTCATCTCTTAAGTTAAAAATGCCAATTTTTATCAGATTGCAGGGGAAAAAATATCTACAGGTGTTGCATCGTGCATATCAGGGCTCTGTCTTAACCAATTGCATGATATTTGGTGCATTTTCCATCTCAGGTATTTGATGCTGGTGACTACTTTGGAATAATGCAAGTAGAAGAGGTGGATGAGGAGGAAGAAGTTGATGAAGAAATGGAAGAACAATTTAAAAAGAAACCAAATCCTGGAAATGGACCTTGTTTCAAAGTTATTGTAACAAATGAGAATGGGCTTCAAGCTTCTAATCCCGATAGGTGAGTTGTGATTTTGAAAACAGTGTTCAGTCTTTGAGTAGTGTGAAACCCTAAAATGATAGTGACAGTTTGCTTTGAGACTTGTTTGATCCTATTCAGAAATCCTCTTTTCCAACTCTAAGACATAGCTGCATGTTTGAGGAGAGATGTGTGCTGTGAAGCACACCTTGCAGAGGGTGCTGGAAGAGCAATTATCTTAATGTCGTTCCTTTTTAAATCGTGCTGGAAGATACTTAGAAATTGCTTTTAGTAAACTCAGGGAGAAAATAGGGAAAAGGCAACCTTGAAATGATTTCTGCAGAAATAAAACAAACCTTTGTATCGGCAAGACTCTGTGCCTGTGGAAAAAAACACTGAAGGAATACTTGTGATATCCACAAATCTCATGCCAAGAAGGTACTCACAGTAATATTCTGTGGGCTAGTACATTCCCTTCAGTCGGCTAAAGTGTAATTCAAGAGGGTGGTCATGTGCCTGCATGTATAATTGAATGTATCAAATTACTGTTCTGTTGCTTCAAATCAGGTTATCTGTCATTAATATAAGGCTAAGATGCATCTATAAAACTAGAATAAAGTTGTGTAAGAAACAACTTTATATTATAGCAGTGCTTTTTGTATTCTTACTGGTTTCAAACATAGAACAGAGTATTTAATAAAAAGCATTGAGATGAAGTCATCTCTGCTGGAGATCTAAATGCAGTTCTGCTCAGTTCTATAAAACTTCTGTGAGACCTTTCGTACTTTCTAGATCTTAGGTAAACATGCAAAATCTAAAAATTTAAACCAGGCTCGGTGTGTAAAACCAGCAAAGAGTCACAAGTATCTGCCTTTACATCCCTGCTTTACCCTAAGTCATCACCTTTCTAAATGTGAGGACTTAAATTCAAAACCAGCTCCTGTGATAATCCTGGGCTTCCTTGCAGCGTTTAGGTGTGTGAATGTAGGAGCAGAACACCAACGCACCTGTTTGCTGACGTTTTCAAAGAGCTTGACCTTACCATTCTCTGGAGCCTTTAATTTTAAAACTAAATGAGGTTTCATGTGTGTGTGGAATCTGGGATACAATAATTGTTCAGCCATACTTGCCCTACGTGACAGCTGACATGTTTTTAGCTTTCTGAAATATGGGTGTTGTGGAGGGGTTTTTGTGTGGTTTGGGGTTTTTGCTAGCAAGTAGAATTCAGATTTTTCTCTGTATTGGTTCAGTCAGATGATATAACCAAAATATGGAGAACCCTTCTGTTTGAAAAACTGTGGGTTTTTCTAAAAGTCATGCAGCCTAAACAAGCGTTAAACTTGTCAAGGGAAGCGGTGCCACATATGTATAGTTTTATTTTGGGTTAGATTGTAATTTTTTTAAACAGTGCATTTTTTTCTAAAAATAACTTGGTGACACACCCCACCCCACCAAAAAAAAAAACCCCAAACCAAATTGAAACAATCAAAAGTTTTTGCTCATTTTCTTTTAATAGCATATACAGGCTTCTGATGATCTGACTTGTCCACCTGGCTTTACAGATGACAGTAGATGTGACAGACCTCGTGGCTAACAAGGTCTTCAAGTAATTTTTCAAAATAATGTGTTGTTTCCCTGCTTCAGTGAAAATACCAGGTTGATGCCTAGAGTTAATAGTGATTAAAAGGGAAGACATTTGTGTTTGTGGCTTTTAAAGGGAATAAGCTCACGAACTGAGTGTTCTTCATTTGCTCCTCATTTCCATGGAAATGCTCACTAATGCACCATAAGCTTTCTAGAACAAAACCAGAGTGTAAATTGCTGCTGGAAAGTTGCTCCTACCCTGCAATGCCACGGTGTGTGCTCTGGGAGTGACTTTGTGACTAAGAGCAGATTAGCTATCGCACCATCTACAGGGAAATGCAGCCTTTATTCAGAGCATGTGGCTGCGTGTGCGTGAGAATGCCGGGGTGTAACAGCACCCAAACTCTCCTGCAGCGTGTTCCTCATCGACCACGCCTGGACGTACCGCGTGGAGCACGCCCGGCAGCAGCTGCGCCGTGTGCCCGGCCTGCTGCACAGGATGGCCAACCTCATGGGCATCGCCTTCCACGGAGAGGTCCCAGACGAGGGCAGCATCGAGCAGGTGCTGCAGGAAATGTGGAAATACAACCAGACCTACCAGCTCTCTCAAGGGGTAAGTCTCTACAGGATGCTAGAAATTTTGGGGTGAAGACGTTCCAGGACATGGATCTTAACAAAGATCCTTACAGGCATTTCAGAGTAAACTCCTATTTGGGAAGGAGAGCAAATGCAGTGTAGAGATAAAACACACAGCAGCTTGCTACCAGCTTTCTGATGAGAAATTTTAGAGGTTATTTTTTAGAGAGAGAAGAGTCTGCTGCAAAAGAAAGGGGCTATAAGTGGGAGGTCTGTTTGTATGTTATGTTGGGTTTTTTCCTACTCAAATTTTTTCATAGTGAAGGAAAGAACCTTTCATAGAATCAGATGTTTTGCATGAAAGTGTTTCAGCAGTGCTTGCAGTTTTCCTCACATGTGCAGAGTGCTTTACAGACCAGGGGTGTATCTACACTGCCAAGTAATTCCCTGTACTAATTACTTTGGACTGTGTAAATGTTCTCTTACCCTCAGGTGAGAACCAGCTGGCTTCAGGATGGAGCCTGAGTGTTCCTAGGCATAACTTACTGCAAGGGCTGCTACTTTATGGGTGTGTGGGTAAGAGCACACCAGGTTTGGTCACCCTGCCCTCTGTAGTCCTTCAGCACTGTACCAGTGTGTCTTGAGCCTTCAAACACCTTCAAGTGCGCACAGGACATTTCTGAGAGAATACAACCCTCAGGGTTCAGCTGAAAATCCTATTGTAGGGTTTGCAGTGGAGCTCCAATGCTTTTTTGAGGTTTTTGAATTAAAGAGGAGAAAGGTGAATTCTTTGGCCTCAGCCCTATGCAGAATGGGGAGGGCTAACCCTGAGCAGTGAGAGCATGATCAGATTGCACCTATTAGCTCAGGATCTTGAGGTTGTTCTCTGGACTGGTCATCTTTATCAATTAAGCTCAGACTTAACTCACAGTAGAATCAGGTCAGAAAAATCCCTGAGAAGCAGGTTCATACTTTTTCCTTAAATAAAAGGGAGATCTGAACAGTATCTCTGAGTATTTTCTATCCTATCTCTTTGTTTCTCAATTTGTCATGAATAGCTTGTGAGTCAAATGGAATTATCTGTGGTACCACTTGAAGTGTGATTTTCCAGAAGACAGTTAATTCAAGCTGTAGTTAAACTTGTCTTCTGTTCCCTTTTCTGGGATTGTGCTGCTTGAATATCTTAAGTCTAGTCTCTCTGCTCTATTTCTGCCTCTGTGAAAAGACCACAGTAGTGCTACCAAGCAATTCAAAGTTTATTATCTCATTCAGGACTTCTTCATGGCAAGTGTTGCAGGAAGGGGCACTTTGATAATGCAGCCTCAGCACTTGCAGCCAGCTGCAGGCAGCAGTTTTGCTCTCCTTCACTCTTAAACTTCAAACACTTTTTAGCTAATTGATTCTGATAAAAACTGAAGGAAAACTAATCCTACCAAGCAGCCTTCTGCTGGTTTAGCTCTCTTAAGTGGCTACTTTGGTTCAGGGAAAGTGGGTCTGGTGGCAACAGCAGTAGCACGAGAAAGAGGATGGGAGCGTGCAGTCAAGGTGGGAGCAGGTATTCCTTCCCAGCAGTGCCTGAGTGCTGGCTTAGCCTCAGGGCTGCAGGGCTGAGACTATTACTCTGTGTGGAGCACCTGCCCACAGTCCTGGCTAGAGCAGGAATCTGAGAAGTGGGGTAGGGGCGCTGCCACTGCCTCTGTCTCACGGAGCTTTTCCTGCAGTCAGCGTGTGCGAGATGTCTCCCTCTGTTTAATCCTGCAGACTGCAGAGGAAAAGGTTCCTGTCTGGTACATCATGGACGAATTTGGATCACGCATTCAGCATTCAGACCAGCCGAGTTTTGCAACAGCACCTCTGTTTTATATGCCTCAACAAATTGCTTACACGGTTCTCTGGCCTTTGAGAGACCTTGAAACTGGTGGTAAGTGTGTGTGTCTGAGGAGCTGGGGTTTTCTTAAATGCTTGCAATAGAAAACAGGCCAATTCTTAGAAATCACTGACCATTTCACAGTAGAACAAATGTTTCAAGACCAAATGGCTGTGTTCTTGTAACACTGTCAAATATAATGTTCTGTCTGTTTGGTGTTTCCATATTTTGACATAGAGACCTTTTATCAGTCCAAAAATGTTGCTGTTGTTTTATTGATAGAGAACCTAAATCTTGCATCACTGCCTTAGTGAAACTGCCAGTTCAGTCATCTGAGGATTTTTAAAAAAATCCCTTAAAGTCAGTGTTTATAGCTTTGAGTCAAATCATCAGGCTCTGAAAGTTGGGGAACACCAGGCCAATGATTTATTCCTGTAATCTTAATCAGGGGCCACCCTATGCCTCTGTCATGTGGAGAAGATAAGCATCCTAAATAATACTCTTTTTATCACAGTTCTTTAATTATCTCTTAGTTTTTCATTTAAAGAACAAAAGTTGTGCTGGTATTGACTGTACAGCTGTCATTTGAAGATTTGCAGTGGGAGATGAAAGGCAGTTCCTAAAGGTTCTCCTGGTTTTGCTGCAGATGAAGTCACTCGTGATTATGCTCACGGGGAAACGGATCGCCTGATCAGGAAGTGTGTTTTGTTACCATGGGTGCCTACTGAAGTGGTGGATGTCAGCTGTTTTACTCCAGAGCCACCAGATGAGCATTACCAGGTATGATTTTAACAAGTTAATTCCATATCTTATCTCCATTAAGAAGAGACATGTCATGGTTTAGCATAGTTTGGGTTTTTAGTTAAAGGAGGGGCTCCATGTCTAAAAAAGCATTGCAAGAATTCTGATTTTGCCTCTTTTTAAACTTAAAGATTGATTCAGAGGACAGCCATTAAATTAAAAAAAACAAATCAAAGCACAGTGAGACAAGAAATGTGCTACACGTATATGTAATATCTAAGTGTTTAAATACTGGAGCAACATAAATGAGTTCTAATATTTTATTGCTGTATTGCACAGCATTTTTTATAAGCACACTACAAGGTACTTCATATGAGGCATCCATCATCCAGTTGGATACTTGATACATGGTCTAATAGGCTTATTGATTGGATTTGTTATTGTAGCATTGCTGTTCAGTCTTGAGTTACAGAAAGATTTGGTTTACTATTTTAGGAAAAGTTACATTTTTCAGACTGGATACTAGGCTGTGTTGTGGTTTAGAACCTTTAAATATTGGAGCAGAGACATTTTTAATTTGATGGCACTTACAAAGTACTCGTTCAGTTTGTTTCTTTTCTAATAAAGGTTTGGGATATTTTAAGGATGTGAAATTAATATTTGGAATCTCCTTTTCATGAACAATGTCTGCACAAGATTCACTTCTTAGAAGAATGAGGAAACTGATACCTATGAGGAAGATGTACTGGCTACTAATAGTATTCACAGTACAGCTTGTAAAGATGAATCTGTATCCCAGTCTGTTTCTTTATGATGGATGAGAGGCAGAAAATGCTCTATCCAGCTTGTTATTAACAATATTTAGTCAGAAATGAAGTTAACCTGCTTCTGCTAAATAAAGGTATACACTCATAATAGCTAGGCTGTCCTGTAACCTAAGTCAGATTGCTTGGTTGGGATTTTGCATTTTTGGAAGAGCTGTACTTTGCATTAACAAATGAGGAACAGCTATGCACCCACAGTTTCTCTTACATGTGTTCTCTTGGCAAAAGTGCCTTGGTCTCAGATAAGGCAACTTTTTTGCCCATGTTTTAACTCTGTTTTGGTACTATCAGGTCAAGTTAATGAACTGTGTGTGGCAAATGGGTCCAGTATCCTCCTTTACCACTCTACCTTAAAACATCTTTTCAAAGTAACCTTTTTTTTAACTGTCTCTGCCGCTGAGCTGTTGAGAAGAGATGAGAGCCCTACTGATGCTAGAACCAACCAACAGAACTTTCTTTTACTCTAGAATATCTAGCAGTAGATGAAAGTCTCAACTGGTGACAGACCAGTGAAGAATAGCTCAGGGCATGGCACATCCCTAAACACCACAGGTGACACAGCTAGAAAGAGATACCGTGTTGCTGACAGTTCTCATTATATGTAAAATAACAAGAGAGTTGTTACAGCAACATGGTGGCTTAACTTTCTGATACCTGTTTTTTGTTCTTTTACCTAATTCTGGTTTCCAACACAGACCACAAAGGCTGTAACTTAAATGATACTGTAGCTGATGATGGGGCAATGATTGCAGAAACAAGTGTCAGGGGAAGCAGCTTCTGATGAAATGTCTGGGATGGAGGGAGTATCTCTGGGACTAGGGAGATGTCAACAGCTCCCTGGGTTTGATCTGCAAAAAACAATAATGCATCCTTTGATACTGTTCTGAGAATTGTAATCTTCTCACCTTAAAAGTACAGGCTCTCCTATTCTTAGGTGACTACAGGAATTATTTTGTATTTGTCCTGCCCAATCTGTTTTAGAAGGTGTCGCGGGTTCGGTTTGTAACCAGGCAAAAACACCAATTTAGTGTAGTGGTTTGGTCCAAAATACTCATTACTGTTTATCTGCTGTGAGATAAGAATTAGGAGAAATGCAAAGCAGGCACCAAACTGGAAAGAATATAAAGAAGTTTATTAACAGACCTAAAAGAAGAAGAAAAAAAATTATAACACCTTCAGAACTCTCCTCCTCCCCCCCACCTTCCTCCCTTCTCCCACTGACAATGTAAAAAGACAACCCTTAAGATGTTCAGTCTGTTTACCACTTCCATAATAACCTTGTTCAGTCCATTTAGAAAGAGAAGTCTCTTCTTGCTCGTGCTATGAAAACATTATCACAACGAGACAGCCGCCCACTTCCAAATATTGTTCAGTCCATTTAGGAAGAGGAGTCTCTCTGCCTGCGTGTGAGTCCTTTCCCCCGACTTGCAGCTTTTCCCACAACTGCTTTCGAGGGTCCAGTCTTGAAGTTTTTTGGGGTACAATTTTAAGGTTGAGCCGTTCAGAAACAAAAACAGAGGCCCTTCTCCTTCCCTGGGAGCAAAGGGTCTTCATCATCTTCATCTTTAGGACTATCTCTGGGAGCATCTCTAGGAACTGAGGTTTTCTCCTTTCCCGTTTGGAGCCAAAGTCCTCATCTGGTTCATCTCTCCCTGTCCAAACTTCTCACGAAATTACAGCTGCGTCAGCATCTGCCTATCTCAGTGCAGGTGCTTTTGCTCACGAGTTGAACACTCCACCCCCCATATCTTCATGGAATTACAACAGGATACTCTGATATATCATAGCTTCACAACAGAATTTCAGCTTTAAGCATCTCCTCTCTCTCTTCCCTCAGGTTTTCAGCTCTTCACAGCAATAAAAAGGGTTAATCTCACCTCGGCCTTGCAGCTTTGCAGCTGGAATGTTGAATTTTTCTTATCGCAGTGGAGAGGGGGGAGAGCCGAGCCGCTCCGGCTGCCCACGGCAAGGCAGTGGGGGGGTTCCACAGCTGGAACAGGTCCATGGCTTCAGGATGGCCGTGGCCCGGCCCAGCCTGGCCCAAGCAGGGCCTGGCCGGGCCCACTGGGCCCTGCTCGGGCCCCGCAGCCACCTGTCCCAGCGCCAGAAACGAGAGAGAGCTTGGAGGGGGAGTTTGTCTATTCTTAAATGTGGATCACAGAGGTGATCACAACTTTAAGTGGCTTAGAGAATTGTCCATATTCAAACTGGCCAGCTGATAGGTTCTATCAGTTCCCAGAGGAAACTGTAAGCACCCCTTAGCAAGGACGTCCCTTCCAGGACTGTGCTTGCTAACCTATGACAGAAGGTGATGTCTAAGATCTTCGATTACCATTGTGGTTTTGCTTCTCTTTCCACTTATGTAGGATTTTATTACCTCTACCAGCCTTAAAGAGGTGCCTCTGTGACTGGACAGACACTTCACCACTGCAACTTATGGCAGTCTGGAGCAGCTGGAATTCAAAGAGCTGTTGCACAGCAGCAGCTGCTTTTGTTTCTCAAGATGTACTTCTTCTATCCCAGAATATCTGTGAGCTGCTTCCTTCGGCAGGGCATCAGCAATGATCCAAAAGTGTATTTCCTTCTACCAGTCACAGGGGGGCTGTACAGGATGGAGAGAGACTTTGCAGTCATGGTTACTGCTGAAGACTGCAAAAAACATTTTGCCCGTTTTCACAGGAGCAGAACTGGCTTCCAACCTCCTATAATTTTTTTAGTCATCTGTAACAAAGCATCATAACTAAATGGTCGGTCTTCCATTTTGTTGGAAATACAGCAACTTTGTCTTCTATTGTATATGGCTGGCTGTGATTTGAGATTTTTTTTTAATGTTTAGGAGACAAGAATTTCTCAGGGTCTTTCAACAGTGTTGATGTGCCCCGGTCTTGAAGCCTTATTTCTCGTTCCTTTTTACTGATAGGATTTCCTTCAGCCTCTGCTCTTGTACTGATATTTTTTTTTCTGAACAGCATATCACACAACATAATAGAATTGTCAAAATGTCCTCACTGAAATTCACTTGTACCAAAGAGAACAGGCCAATAAGACATGCAATGGATTCTTTCATTCTGCCTAGAATTAACTTCTTGTGGTTTTCTGTTTTCCAGGCAATTTTAGCTGAAAACAAGGAAAAACTTCCTCTAGTCATAAATCCTCCAGTTTATGCCAAAGACAAAGTTTTCAAGTACGTATTGACAAACCAAATGTTTTCTTACCAGGATTATGTGCAGTATTGCAGTGTGGTCAGGCTGAACAGCCTTTTCCAGCTTTGAACAACAGAGGGAAGGTGAAGGTGTGGTTATATGAAGCCACTTGCCTAAGATTCTGACTTACTAGTTGCTCCTGTTGGATTTATTCTTCAGAGTGAATGAATTGTCACTTACAGAATTTCTAAAGAATAAATTTAGTTTGGTTTATTGGGTTTTTTTTTAAATAAGTGGCACCTTCTGGGTGAAAGAAAAGTTGCGTAATATTTTAATGCTAAGTTACACAGTGTTGTTTTCACTAAGTATTGCTAAGGTTTATAAGATAGACTAAAGACTTGTCTTTTGCATTATAGCATGTATGTCCACAGGGGTACCTGTGCTGCTCAGTGCTGTGTGAATATAACAGACTATTCCCCTTCTTCAGATGGCATTACCAAACAGGAATCTTATAAAAACCTGGGATGTTTTAAATTGGATATGTGTTTGCTACAAAAGCGGACCGTATGCTGTGAAACCATTTCAGAAGAAAGCTGGAAGAACATTGCAAAGATAAGGGATTTTTGTGAGCAAAAGCAGTAGTGCTGCATGGCCAGGCTGCCTTGTTACTGGTTTTATTCCAGAAAAACAAACCATCGCTTAGCATGTGCTGTGAGTTGCACTCCGGGGTGTTTGACACTGGGATCACAGTTCTTGCCTGAAACATTTTGCTTAAGGGGTAAAGTTGCACTAAAACATATTTGGTAGATGTACTCACACACCAGCTTCTTGTGTTGATTTGTTATTCCCTAGATCAACTTTACGTGAGAAGGACTACTGGAAATCAAAGTCATTTTTGTGTAGAGGCGTTTGTTAACTTGCCCAGTGATAGTCAAGATTCCTTTTGTAGCTGAAATCTCTGGTTACATGACTGTGAGGAAAAGCAAAAACTGCTTTTTTTCATCTGGTGTACTCAGATACAGGAGTCAAAGGCAGATGCATTCTGAGAGAGGCAGAAAGAAATATTGAGGATGTTGGGAAATGTTGATACATTTTTCACTGCTTACCTCTTTATTTTGTATCTTGTATTTCAAGTGAATGGCATTCACATTAGGCAAGGAAGGAGGGAGGGGGAAACACATCAAATTCTTCCTGCTCTTCTTCTAAGGAATTTAATCCATGCCCAATCGATGTACTCCTAAGGGTTTTCCTCTCTTTTCCGTTATCCTTTTCATATCTGGGCAGAAGGCTGTAGGATCCTTCTCATGCTCTGAGTTTTGTCTACTAAAGTTCCTCCATGAGTAGAACAGCATCTCAGAGTCCAGATGACTGACTGGGAGCTGCAGCCTTCCAGTGCTCTTGGCCTCTTTTAAAGCTTTGAAGGTTTCAGGGCTGTCACCATGGGCAGACAGATGGGAACATATGGAGCTGAGTAGATGTGTGAAGCCTGTTAATAATGTGTGTGCTCTGCTTTGTGAATTGCTGCTGTTTTAGGGGATTCAGAAGAAATTCAAGGCATGAGGTTGCAAAGTTTAGAACCTGGAACAAATTCTTAGTCAGCTTGTATCAAAGCAGAGCTAAGACTGAGAATGGAAGATGAAATAAATGTTTAACCTGAATTCTGAAAAGCAGGGGACTGAGTACAAGTAGTTTGATACTGCAAAATTATAGGTTCAATTAGGTCTTGTAGCATAGTAACTGCTGCCCCAGGGAGATTGTTCTATCCAGCTGTGCTGATTGCTGAATGGAAAAAAAGGTGAATCAAAGAACTAAATGCTTCAAAGACAGATTTATTAGGCAAAGTCTTTCCAGTTTGTGTTGGGCTTGATCATCTCTGTTTCTTTTGATCTTCTCTTTCATGTTTCTCTTCAGCTACATCAGTTATTTTTTTTAAATGTCCAAAGAGCTGTTGTTAGGAGACAACTCTTTGTTTTGGTTGGTCTTGTCAGCTCTGTGCTGTGGGAGTTGATTCTCATAACGGCTTCTTAGCTTTAAATACTTTGAGCAAATGAAGTAACATCTAAACATATTTACCTTACTTGCATAATTTTACCAAATATCATCTTTAATCCCAGACTTTATAGCATCCCTACCAGGACTTCTGTGAGACAAGGGGAAAAACCCCATCATTTGGGAAGTATGGTTAGCTGGCTTCATTAGTTCAGTGTGTCCCTGATACTGAATGAAAGGTCCAAAATGGCTTGGCTGGTACTACAGGATTGCAGTGTAGGTGCTCTGCCATCTGCCAAAGCCAGAATAGGACTTGGTGCATTTCTTACCTGTCTGTATCTTTTTGTGTGTGTTACCAGAGTAGACACAGAAATGTGTACCAACATATTTAACTAAACCCAAGGAAAATGCCATAGAAGATCCTATGTGCTCCTTAGATAGCAGCAAAGGAATTCCTCAGTGGCTGTCAGGTGCCTGCCCTTTTAGTCTGTGTTCTTCAGTGCAGAGACCTGATTGTTTCAAATGTGTGCCTTAATTCTGGATAGGCTGAAGAACCTGAGGGACTCTGACCACTAAACTCAGTGATAGATGTTGGCAGTGAAATACATTAATTTTGCATAGTGTTTCTAGGAGATTTGCATTCTCAAACTGAAATAATCTGCTTTCCAGCGCTTTTGACTGTCCCAAGACTTTATGGTAAGAGAATAGTGTACAGAATGGGTGGAGAAACTTAAAACTTTAGAACAAATGAAATGGACTTATTTTCCTTCTAATCTTAACCTCCCTCATCTTATTACAGTGATGTTCCTGCACTTAACAAAGATAGATTGAGCTCCCCTATTTCTTTTGTGCTGCACTTTGAACAAGTCTTCAAATACATAATCCTGAGTGCTCTGGCACTGGGTCTTTGTGGAATGGTGACTTGTAGGGTGTTTTTGTAAGGAACCAGTTAGAGGTTTTCTGAGCATCTTAAATTTTAGTAGTTCTTGTGCTGCATGTGTTCTTCCGTGCGTATTTGTGTGGAGATTTTGGATGCTTCAGGACTTCATTACAGCATTATATAATTGGCCTTTTATCTTCAGGTCACCCCTTTGATTTCCTTTTGCTTCAGCAAGGACAGACAGTTGCTCCAAACTAGTGTATATTAGGGGAGCTTGTGGGTTTGGCAGAACCTGCAACAGATCCAGTACATCAGATTTGGTATTACACTTTCTCCTAGTGTGCAGACTTACAAGGACAAGTCAAGAAGCCACAAATTGCAGGAAGAAATGCTAGTGGGACTCTGTGGAAATACTAACTTTGTTCTGTTGCAACAATGAGGAAGGATTGGTGGCTTCTTTCAGCAGGCTAATTCCCTTCATCCACAGTGAAGTCCTCTCTCTCAGTTACAGGCTTCAGCATAAATAGTATAACTATTGTAATATCTCACACATGGAGCTATGCAAAGCACCTTACATACTTTGCTTTTTAAAGAATTTATTTCCCCCTGTGACTGGGCTATTTCTGCAGCTCATCTTTTTAGATAAGTGTCTCTCAGGGGAGTATATATCTTCCAGTTGGTTAATAGTGGAGGAGGAGAGGAAAGTTCCACACCTGATAAGAATAGATCTGGAGAGGAGGAAGAATACAGTAGTTTCTCATGGAAAAAATTAGTGGTTGCTTATTCTGTTTAAATGTTCCCTTACCATGAGACTGATATAAAAAACAGTCTCACTTTTTGAATCAACATGCTGAATTCTGAATTAAGTGGCCTCCCTTTAAGCTGTAAAGTCATCAAAATAACCATTATTTATATCTGCTTATTTTAGCATCCAAGTTACTGGTTTTATTTGAGAGGGAAATTTCTTAAGATATGCAACAACTTGCTTTATTCTTGGTTACATTCTGAAATGTCTGTCAGGTTTGGGTTGGGGTTTTGTGTGATTTTAAATGGGAGTGAGAGGGAATTTGTATCAAACATCAAAGCCATGTGTATTTCCAGCATATACGTAATATAGCTACTTTATATGTTTGGGTTGTTTGACGTTCTGAACAAACAAAAATAATCTTCTGAAGCTAGTGAATGAAACTGACAAGATTTCCTATGACTTTCTTTCACGTGGGTGACAGCAGGTTGATTTTTAGAGCTCTTTCAGGAGTGAAGGTATTCACAAGTTCGCTCTCATTTCTGGACTATTCAGTGGATTCATGTTAGTGCTTCTGTGTCAGGGATTTAGTCATCATGAACTGTTATATTTGTGAAGCTAAACTACCTGTAAGATTTCTGTCTCAAAATACAATTTTTTAATCTATCCCTCTTCAATTGAAGTTGTTTCTGTGTATCAAGAAGAGATTGTCACAAAGTGTGTATATAGGAAAAGCATAATTCTTGTAGAAAGTCAAACTTAAAACTTTTTTTTCTATTCAAGCATGAGTTGATCAGTTTCAGAAACTAAATTGACAGTTCTCTTAATGTGCTTCTTTCTTCTAGGGTTTTCACAGACATTCAGCAAGTCCTCAACAACCTGACACATCCCCGTTTTGTATTCACAGACAACGAGGGAGAAGCAGACATCCTCTACAACTTCTCACACTTCAAAGATTATAGGTTAATTAATTATAGGATTCATTGTTCCCCTAATAATACTTTTTTAACATTTTTTTGCTATAAAAACTGTGTTCCCAAAGGTCTCCACAACCTTCCCCCTTCACCAAGCACTTGTTTGCTTTGTAGGAAGCTGAGTGAGGAGAGGCCTGAGGTAATGGTGAATCAGTTCCCATGTGAGAACCTCCTGACTGTCAAAGACTGCCTGGCATCCATTGCTAGACGAGCTGGAGGACCAGATGGGCCCAGATGGTTGCCTCGGACTTTTAACCTCCAGACAGAATTGCCTCAGTTCATCAGCTACTTCCAGCAACGTGACAGAAGGTGACTTGTGTTTCCTCTTCCTTAGGTGTTGTCCTGTCTTGATCCCACTTTCCTCCAAGACCAGGAGCCCACATTTTGGTCTTGGCAGCTGTTGTACCACCATGAGTTAGCTCTTGCTGCATTTATATTCAAGTGAATTTTACCTGAAAAGTGGGAGCTTTTTAGGTATTTTTTTTAGGTAAGACTATTTAAGCAATGCAGTTTGAAACCCAGAAACTTTGCTGTGATTTGAATACAGAGTTGAAGTCCTTTGCTCGTTGCCTAGTCAGGATCTTTCCTCTTGTGTTTAATGAATATACAAAGCCTCAAAATGTGTTTGCAACAAGTGTGGGATTTTTTTTTTCCAGGGCACAGTAGCTGTTGTTCTTGCACTTAAGCCAGAGTGGAAAATGTTTAAAGTACTTGGGTTCTGTAAGGTTACAAAAGTAAGATTTAGTTTTAGTGTTAGACTGAAGCAGTCAAGGAGCTTTAGGGTTTTAAATCCACACTTTCTGCTGCTGCAGCTCCCTTGAAGTGGATGGAAAGTATGATTTTTGTTTTTGTAAGGGAGAAAGAGAGCATTAGCTACTGCTGAATAACCTCTTCTGTCTGGCATGGAGTATTCTGGTTGAAAGGTTGCTGCTTTGGTGACACTTGCTTATTATGGTGATACCTGCCCAGGGTTTCATTGGTCATTATTTGCTGTACATAATCTGTTACGGACTGGCATTGACCAGGAGAGAGCACACCTGCCGTGTATCCCTAGTGTGGGGTGGCTTAATTCCTTTTGAATATCTAGGTTTGACAGTGAATGCAGTGTCTGTGTAGGGAATGGGGGAAGGAGGAGATAGGAATTTTCAAACTAACTAAACAGACGTTAACTGCTATCTTCAGCTCACTTTATGATGCTTTAATAGGTTGAGGAAAGGACATCAAACATCAAGCATTATCCTGTCCTGACTTGGAAAGACAGATGGAAAGACCGGCATATTGCTGGTTTTTCTCAAGGATATCTCAAAGAATTTTGCCCCTGGAGGTGTCTGAGTGCTAGAAAGCAAGACAATGGTGGTGTGCTTTCATTTTCCTGTAATGTGAGCTGTTGAGACACTGTGTGGTTTCTTCCCAAAGAGATGAGTTGTGGTGTCATTTAATGTGAATGATTTGGAGGTGTCAGTAGGGAACCGACTTGAAAAGTTGCACAATGCCCTGCCGGAATGTTCTCAGGCTCCTGGCAGAAGGATTCCACACCGTGACCTGTGCATGTTCGTGGTGATGCTGTCCTGTTGATGGGTTGTTTTCCCCTTTTGGTGGTGTGAGATGCAGAAGGAGATAAACAGTGAGATCATGCTAGGCCCTAAAAAAAAAAAAAATCTGTGAAAGGTATCATTGCCTTTTCTCTGCCTTATGCCTAAGACTTATGCTCCCAGGTGTCAGCAAAAGTCTTAATTCTTGCAGTGTAGCCCACAGCTTTATAAAGTATTTTTTCAGGAGAAGACATGAATCCAGTCAAGTGGATCTTCAGCCAGATGAACGAGGTGGATACTTATAGGTGTTGCTCTCTCTCTCTCTCTCTCTCCCAGAGGAGAAGACAATCACTGGATCTGCAAACCATGGAACCTGGCCAGAAGCCTGGATACCCACATCACCAACAACCTGAACAGTATCATCAGGCACAGGGAAAGCAGCCCAAAGGTGAGAGAGGATGGCTTTGAACAGGATTTAAAGGGCAGAGCTGAAAAAACTGCTTCATGGAAGGAGGTCTGAAAATACAAAGGAAATTCATTTTCTTCAAAATTCACACATTGTCCATAAGCATACAGTTCAGAATAGATTCAGTTTCAAATTGGTCAACTCCAGTTGTTGCAGTGAAGTCAGCGTGATGTTGTCTTATTTAAAAAATAAAACTTGCTCTGACAATAAGGGATACTCCAGCTTGGTGCTGCTGTAAAGCCAATCCCCAGGCTGGCAGACAAACACATTGGCTATAGTTAGCATTGGTCATCAATTTGGGAACATTACTGCTTTTGTGCCCTGATTGATTGTTTTTGCTCTGCTCAGTAGCACAAAGTACCACCTTTGCCAAGAAGAGATGAATCAGGAGCTTTTTACAGAGAGCCTGCAACATCTACCTGCACCTCACAGTGTGTGAGCACTGGAGCTCGCTTCAGCACCATTTGTGGGTGGTGTGTGGACTGCAGGTGTTTTCTGGGGTGCAGAAATGCACAGAGAATTGCTTCACAATTGTTGCAAAACAACAAGGTCACCAGAGTTAGAAATCTGTGATTTTTGCAAATGAGAACATGCTGACCTCCTTGATTCCACACCCTGTTGTGAGAGTGCGACAGGAAGTCACATGGTGTATTTGTGCACGTTTGTGAGGAAAAGCTGAAGTGCAGGCAGGGGTCCCCGAAGTCCTCGAGGTGCAGTGACACTTGCATTTCACATGGGCTGTGTTTCCTGTGTTTCCTGTGCTCTGCTGCAGGTGGTGTGCAAATACATCGAGGAGCCGGTGCTGTTTGAGCGCGAGGACGTGGGGCTGGTGAAGTTCGACGTGCGCTACGTGGTGCTGCTGCGCCGCGCCATGTGCCCCTGCAGCTTCACCAACTTTACGACGTCTTCTGGCTGCGCATTCCTCCAGACAAGGTCGCTCCCTCCCTCCTCCGCGGGCACGGGGTACAGTGGGATACCTTGGAAACTGAGGAGCTGCTCTGTTCCTTAGGGCGTTTTCACTCGATGACTTGGATGACTACGAGAAGCATTTCACTGTCATGAATTATGCTCCTGGTGTGACACTAAAACAGGTAGGCAAACAGCCCAAAACATTCCCTAGCCTTTGTGTTGGTAGAAAATCTTCTGGTAGCTATTAGCAAATAACCTATTTCACATCCACTTAAACAGGGTGTTCAAAGTACCTGAAGTCCTAAGCAAATATTTTTCTAGACTCCTTCCCCCAGTCATCTGTGATTATCTAAGGTAATACAAACCTACATTCTGAATAGGACCCACATTGATAGAGACAATAAAAGAATTACAAACAACGGCAGCTTGTCATTGTCAAAGCCTTAGGGTGATCCTTTATAACAAGAAATCCTGGAACAAGGAAGGTATTCAGGAGCTCTTAATTCCCTCGTTCTTTACTTGTATTTGTATGAATGGCAAATACATTTGATGTCCCATTCTCTTGTCATTCCCAACCAAGACAGCCTTTGATGTTACTAAACTGTTTTAGGTGCACTGTGAAGACTTTATTCCTCTGTTTGAAAAACAATATCCTGAATATCCTTGGACAACGGTACAAGTAAGTCAGCAATTTATCTTTGTCATGTAAATGTTCCTGATCTGTTTGGGTTTTTTTTACCCAGCTTTTCCAAAAGTGTTGTGTTGTTAGGATTTTTTTTCTCAGAAGACTTATTTCATGTGTATCAGTTTCACAAAGGAGATCATATGTTAACCTTTACTTCAGAACTTTGTGTAATTTGCCCTCAAATACTTGGTTGTGAGAGAACTGTATTTTATAATTTGAGAATTTTATTTCATGATTACTCTATGATAATTCTCTATGTTGGACTTAGCAATACAGCTGGTCCTGACCACTCTCAAGTGCAGAGTTTCCTGTTGCTGCCCCAGCTTCTCTGTGTTAGCAGCCTTGCCAGAGGCCTGTCCCTGCGCCTTGCACAGGGACTTTTCACAAGCACACAGATAATTTTCTGATACCAGGGCATCTTTTGTCTGTAAAAAGGAAGCTACAAATACTACAGCTTCATAAAACATGCAGGAAGGCAGATGAGAGCCTTCTCATTGATGTTAATTTTTCCCCTGTGATTCGTGCTTGAAAGAAAAAGCTGAATGTGAAGAGCTGGTTCAGAAACATGCACAAAACTGAATTCTTTCATTCTTTCATATTAATTAGGAGCTGGAAGAAACAGAGTGAATGATAGTTGAGCCTTTATATGTGCATATTTATTCAAAAGTGCATAATTATCCAACTATGACTTGATTTCCTTGAATTAATTCACATTGGTTTTAACTAGAGCCTTGTATCCAATTAATGATACTCAGAATATGACAGGGTTTAAAATAGTCTGGAAGAGACTACAAGGGCTGAAAAGAGAGATGTCAAAATACATCCTGAAGGTTACCCAAAGTAGTACTTTGTGTGTTCAGAAAATAGAAAGTTTTACACCATCTTTTCATTTGCAGAGGAAATGGTTCACTGCAGTATAAACTCCTTGCTAAAATTTACACCTGTGTGTTCTTCCTGGTTTATTTCACTTTCAGGTTGGATATCTGTCTGTTTTTCAAAATACCTATATAGTACATTCTTAAAATCTCCATGTCTCCCCCACCTTTCTTAGGGCTATAAATGGGTAGAAGATTTTTCATTACAGAACTAAACAAAGCTAAAATACAACTGAATAGGCAGGAAAAAAGCGCCAGAACTTCACAGTTGTACTGCTTGTCTTCACAGAACTCTCCTGGGTTTTCTTTTTCCCCTCCTCTACACGAGTGGAGTATTTTGCATAATGCCTGAGAAGGGGGTTAATTCAAATGTTAAATGCACTATTTTCAGGATTTCCATAATATTGATTGGCTCCCCAGGAAAGCCCATGGATATTGCCAGGTGCTGAGTCCTTTCTCTGTGTTGGCATTAGGTTTAAATGCACATTTGGAAGCCAATACTGTGCAGATTTTCATCTGTTGTGTAGTGCAATTGATACAAACCCCTTTAAAACACTGTATGATTGAAGTGATTAGAAATGTGTTTGTTGCTTTAATGGAACCTCACTTCTCATTCAGAGACCTTTTTCCTGTTATTAGGCAAGTATTTTTAAGGCATTTGCTGAATTGTTCCAAGTTGCTTCGTCTAAACCTGCCCCTCTCGGCATCTGCGATTATCCATCATCAAGAGCAATATATGCCATTGACTTGATGCTTAAGTGGGACACCAGCGGAGATGGTGAGAAGCTCCTTTATTTGAATGTTGAATTGTTTATGTTTGTGGACCTTTTCAGAAATTTATTCTTTCTCTTTTAATTCCTATTGTTTTTCAAGCATTGTGAGCTGTGTGCTCTGTGCTTTTCCCAATCATTTTCTATAAATTCTGGATTAAAGACAAGTAGTGATTTGGGGTCTCTGTAGAGCTTGTATTAAGCAGCAATGTTTGTGTTTGCCTTGACAGGAAGAAGAATTATGCAGCCTCAGATCTTGGAGGTGAACTTTAATCCTGACTGCGACAGAGCCTGCCAATACCACCCCACCTTTTTCAATGACGTCTTCAGCACCCTATTTCTGGATGAAACAGACAACTGCCATGTGACACGCATTGTCTAACCACTGGAGACATGACTCTATCAATTTCCTTCTCAGATATGCTTAACAGCAGGATTTAAATTTCAGTTCTATGAGCTGCTGATGCAACTGTTTTCCTATACTGATCACCAGGGGGAAAAAATTGTATCAGAAGAATATGCATATACCATATACCATATACTGTATTGATAATCCCTTTGTCTGCATTGTCCTTGTCTTGCTTTGTTCTTTCTGTAAATCATGGTGTGTGTTGACAAAGTATCTTGTTTATTGAATATTGGAGACCTCCAAGTAGGACTTGTTTTTCAGGTAGCCTGATTGATTGATTGCTTGCTTGCTGGGAAACATTGCACAAGTTCCTTGTGTCAACATTAAAACTATAATTTACCAAATTGTGTTGGGGGTTCGTATGTCCCTTTCTTACCTACCTCTCCTATACAAAGATCTAAAAAGTTCTGGTGGGTGGGAAATAATATTATAATAGTAATAGGGTATTTCAGTGCAATGAACTATGGGGTTAATGAGACTAAATATTTTATGGATCGTCCTATTTTTCTTATTTAAAAAGAGAGAAACAAACCCCACAGTATTTAGGAACCTTGTACTGCTGGCTGTCATCCTTAGCCTGCCCCTTAAAGAAACCAGATTTTTGAGGAAGTGAGCAGGAGGCAATGTTTAGAGCAGCACAGGAATGCAGAAGCCTGAAGGAATGAAAGGGATTTTGAAAACTCTTCTAGAAGCCCAAACAGCCTTTGGACTTCAAAGTTTATGGCCTAAGAGAGAGGTATTTGGCAGTGGGGTGTCCATTTGAAACAAATCGTGCCTAATCTTTCGTCAAATCAGGGTCACTTGGCTGAAATTTAACAATTTTCTGTGCAAGTTGCAAAAAATTCTGCTGTCATATATTCTATGGGTAGTAATTATTTAAGCTAGTTTGCAGAAATTAGGATATGCTTGAGAGGAAAGTACAGTTTAAAAATTGTGTAAGTGTTCTAAACCTTGCGTCAAACTTCGCAAACGTGCAGCGCGTTATCCCTCATTATCAGGAATATAGAGGAATATTTGAGGCTGTATCAGGCTGGTCTGCAGAAACCTGCTTTGATCCAGTGACTGGAGCATAGGCTGGAGAAATAATCTAAGGAAAATCCAGTCTGTGCAGGTGGGGCAGAAGGGAGAGCAGGATTGCACAGCCAGAAGTGATGCTCGCACTGTACTGGCCTCCTGCTCAGGGGAACCCAAACAGCTTTGGACTGTTTATGTAAATTCGATTAAAGAGATGTTGTGACTGGGTTCTCACAGTTTCTTTACAGGTGCTCTGAATTTCCTGGTTTGTCTTGGCCATTGCAAAGGTGAGGAGAAGAGATGAAGGGGCTGTCCTTGAGGCTGTAGCATCCTGCTGCCTTCAGTGTTTTTCTGCTCAAAACAAATTAATAATGATACCAGCAAGGAACAAGGTTAGAAAGTTTACATGTAGTTTAATGCATTTAGCTGAATGTGTGTACAGCCCTTCAAAGTGGGAAGGCACAAACTGTTAAAAAGAGCTTGTCTTAAAACGTTTCCATAGTACAATGACCAGAAGACAAATATCTGGTGGATGTAGTGGGACATATCATAGCACAAAAGCACTGTGCCTAGTGGTAAACATCAAAGATTCAGGCTACAATCACACCTGTCACTGTCAGGAACACCTTTCTGGAAACTCTGTTAGTGTGTGGCTGGATTTCTTCCTCTGAACATAAGGAAGTTTGAGTTCCTGCTTTCTTCTGGTAACAGTTAAAATGCTGCTGTTGTGTAACATACAATGCTGTAATATGGCACTTAATCACTTTGCAATCGAGACTTTCTTTTAGTTTACTATAAAACCCAGTTAGGCATACACCCCTTTGTGGCTTGCCTAATAAAGGTCTATTTGTTTTGTCACCTTGTAATTAGAAAATTAACGGTAGAAGTAGTTCAGCTAAAAATAAAATAAGGCCATAACTTTATATAAAAAATTATTGTGGGAAAAAAGTGGTTTTGGCTGAAAACTGCTTATTCAGGTTTTTTCTTGTTGCGATTGTCCTTCCAGATCCGATAATTGAGTGCAGAAGCCAAGCTTAGCCAAGCTAAATAAGGAACCATCAAATACGCTGCTGTTTTGTTGATGTTATACCAGGAAGCAGCCGTAGCTGTTGCTGTACCAGTTGTAAGCAGGAGAGTCACCAACCCCTGAAACACAGAAGGTGGTTAGTGTTGTTTTTACTTGTTGCATTTCCTTGACTCCACAGTCTGCGTGTCACTTTCCACCTAGCTCTGGCACCTGTTCTATCCATCTAGGAGTTAAATCCTTCTCAGAAAACCAGCCAGCAGAAAAAGATGATAGACTTCAGCTGAGTTACAAACCACTTCAAGTCATAAAACAATGCAAGTACAAGAAAGGGCATTACAGCTGGGAGCAGAGAGGGAGAATGAAGTCTCTCTCACCCCTACCCTCTTTAGTGGGCAGTGAGACACTTCCCAGTGTGACTTGGAGCAAGCAGATTTGTCCAGTTTGTTCATGTTGCCTGAAGAGATCAGGTGTGAATGAATCTGTGATGGACTGCAGTCTTTCTTACAGCATTGCATGTGCAGCTAGAGAACCAGGCAAATATTTTAATTTTTTTATTACCAATTCTTCATTTTGAGACAAGCAGTTTCTCTTCAGAGAACTGCAGAAAATTAGTCTTTTCTAATCAGGGTGTTGATCACCTGAATAATGTTACAATAAGCTGCTTATCACTGCTGTTTGCCAGAGAGATCTAGGAATTGCAGTAAGGCATACATCTTTACGTTTTCTGGTCACACAAAGCTCTTACCAAAAGCTGGCAGAAAAGAGCTGTTTGAAATCTATCCATTTAAGGATGGTCTAGATCTGTAAGTTCTCTCAGGTGGCTGCTGGCATGCATTAAAGAGAATTCTAGAAAATTTCTGCAAGCCATATTCTGTATTCAGACCCATTTTCAGGGAGAAAAGATTATGACACAAACCTTTCACGCTAATAACTTGTTAATGTAGCAGCCTTTGGTTCAGAAACTTAGTTTTCCACTTACCCATCCCATTTTGTGAGCTCCAAAAAATATTGGGGTCCATGCCCAGTTTAATGCCAGGTTTCCTGCATACAGACCCAGAGGAACCACTGACTTTTCGTTGAAGCCCCCCAGTTCCTCCCACACCAGGTAGGAGCCGTATCTGCAGAAAGCAAAGGTGAAGTGTCATTCACTACACTGCTTAAAGCTACCACACATTCTTGATCAAATGAAATAACTTCAGTGCTAGGGTCTAGATTAATTTGGAAAATCTAGATATCCAGGCACAACTTGGCAGAGTAACTGACAGCGCAGGCTTGATCAGCTGCTCTGGATAACAACATGGAGAGAGAAAAATTCCCAGTCATGCCAGAGTTCTCACTTCTAAGTGCATAGAAGCAGATAACCTACAGCATTTCAGTCTTAAAAGAGAATGCCATGTTGAAATGGAAACAAGTCTAAGAGATACAAATAGTGAAGAAACTTTGTTTTGGTACTGGGACATGGTGCTTTAAAGATTTAAAAAAAAAAATAAACCCCAGTTTTTAAGTGGATGAAATGAATGGCATTGAGTGGGATCCCAAAGCACAGTTGAGTATGGGGAGCAGGAAGAACCCTTTAGTCACTTTCATTACTTTCACAGGGACTGAACAATGCAGCTTTGCTATTTTGGCAGTTTAATTGCAGAGAATAATGAAAACAAAAGAAAGTTGGGGCAGGGTAAGCATTAGAAACTTCAGTTTCCTAAGTGATTTCTAAAGCACAGTGTGGACTTGCACTTGTTCATACATCTCACTTCAACTTCAGACCAAGACCATGATGTACAAGTCTAGGAAGCTAAGTGTCAAGAAAGGAAGGTAAGCTTATTAAATCTTGCTTTGATTTATTTGTTGCTTTCCATATATTCAAGAGATTCTGGAGGAATGAAATGTCTTGGTCATTCAAGGAATGTGTGCATGACGGATTAGAGAAGAAAAGGCTGGTACTAAGTATGATCTTTTCACTGGGCTGGATGTATAATACACAACCAAGACCATCCAGGTTCAGATAAACTGATTCTGCTGTTACCAAAATAACTGATAAGCTGTCACAATTTGGACTTTTTAAAGGTATTTAACCTGTTACCCAAATTTGTGATGAGGAATCCAGACACAGGGTTACAGATTTTGCAATCAACTTGAAGGAAGCTGGAAAAGCCACCCAGCTCTTTTCTCCTTGATAAAAGGCATGTTTGTATTCACAAGCCAGTAATGATCTCATTGAAATGCTAACTCTTGAAATACACAAGTATTCCACTTAAATAAGTTAAAAAGTGCAGTCTGTATGAGGAGAAAGGAAAGAGAATACTGGTGGAGAGGGACAGGACATGAGGCTATAAAAATTACAAAGCTTTTCTGGAAAGAAAATGAAACCAAAATGAGAGAATGTGGGCGTGCCAATCTAGCATTCAGTTTCATCCACTGCATTATTGAGCTCTGTTACAACAGTTCTTTCCTAATTTCCCCTCCCCTCCCCCCCCTTTTTAAATTTTCCTAAAATTACTGTAGGACATACTTAGAAGAAATCCCAATGCTGCCTTGCTCCACTATTTCCAGCTTGGCAGGTCTTCCCCTCAGAATGAATGAGGAAAGCAAATTAATGGCTTTTCAAGCTCCTGCTTTTGATGTGGATACCGCATACAAAATGTCCTATCAAACCCACACACAACTCCCAAAACATGTTTTTACCTGATAAACAGGCAGCTTGACACAGTTTCTTACAAACATACAGCCACAGGAGTACAGTCATAGTTCTCTAGTCTAGCATTATACAAAAAGCAACTTTGAGATCAGATAAGTGCCTTAATACAATGTGAAAAACATACCCCATAGTTGTATAGAGAGTTCCCCAAACAGGAGCAAACACCCAGTTAGGTGGACACCAGGATGGCTTCTGTAGAGTTTCATACCATGTTGGGATTTCTCTTTTGGTTATACTGCTTCCTAAAAGTCCTCCTGCATGGGGCAGGAGTGTAAAACCTACTGCTGGGGCCCAGGCTGGTACTTCCATTGAGACAGTGAACCTGAAACAAAACCAAACATTGGCAGAGACATTTTAAAAAGCAACTGCAAAAGTTGCCATTTTTAACAGATTTTAAAAATATGCATGTCAGATCTGATCCACAGCCTCGTCTTGTCACTGAGAGACACTGCAGCTGAAATTAAAGGATCTTGTACCAATACGCCTGTAAAGGACTCTGTCCCTGGGGAATGGGGAAGCCAGTGGGAAGTGGGGCCTTTAACTTCCCTCTCAGCTGAGTGCACTAAGAATACTGAATTTTACCTACAGAAATATCCTCACCCGTAAGTATGCCAGAGGAATAAAGCAGTTTGATAGTATATCAACTGCACTTGGAAAATAAATAAATGCAGTAAGAAGTGTGTATTTCTGTATTCACCAAAAAGCCCTCAATGAAATGGCAGAGCCAAGGAAGAAAAGAGCATGTGCTTTCCTGTGCTCAGGCAAAATAATGGGATGTGTTGTCTGCAGGATGCTCAGTGGGAGTCAGAGGGATGAGAATCAGCAGCAGACACTTGAGAAGCTGACATGGAAAACAAACACCAGGGAGGACAATGGGAAGTAAGTACTTAAACGATGTTTTGCTCAACAGGGAAGGCGATCTGGATACATGGGGAGGACACCTTTGGCTCCTTCATGAAGCATTCAATCACTTGCAGCAATTGTATCTGCCAAGCCCATTAAATTTGCCTACACAAGTAGGGCTAAGTAATGCCTTGCTGCTAGGCCATGCTGCTTTAGTTAGGGTACAGGCAGCAGGCAACCCAGCAAGCAAGGAAGGAGGAAAAAGCTTCATTGCAGATTTTCTGGCCAAAAGCCAAATGCTACAGAAGAGCTGTGCTTAGTTTACTAAAATGTAAACATTAGAGCTACAATAAAAAAAAGGGCAGAACTGAAAGATGTTTTTTTCAAATATACAGTAAGCAAATACACCCAATTCCTGTTCATCTGTTACGCAGGAGAGAGATTATGTTAAGAATGATTGCAGCAGTGGGGAAAGAGCAACTACAGAAGGCCCAGTGGAGAAAAGAAAGTTTTAGATCAATGAGCATTTCAGAGGCTTGTCAGAGAAAAGTGCCATATTGATATTGTCTTACCTGTTGTCTTTCCCTGGATTTCAAAGCTTCTATTGCTATAATCATGACTGCTGGGATGAGGAGGCAGGGAGTGGGGAAGAGGAAATCCTACTTGTGACAGATGTGCTTAAACCGATAGGAAATGGCACAGATGACGTTTCATTGTCACAGCTCTGACCCAGTGAATTTCTGTTTGGAGATCAGGGTGAGCTCGGGCAGCAAGGGAGCTCTTACATTATGGTTTTTGTCCCTGCACTCAGGGCTCTGCCCATTCAGCCACACAGGTTTAATGTGAGATTTCAGTGACTGGGACCACAATGCCGTTTGCATGGGATTGAGAGAAATAGTGGTGATAGAAGCAGAGCAGAGTTTTGAAGGCAAACTGAGCATGGATGGACTGGTAAGGCACTCAGGATGAGAAAGGTTGATAGGAGTAAACAAGAAAGGGCAGGCAGGCCTGGGCTTTGGGCTTGGGGGGAAGTCAGCAATGAATAGAAATACACACAAAAAAGGCAGCAGACAGCCATCAAAGAGACACAAGTCAAGGTCAAAAACAGAACAAGACTGAATGGGTGAAAAAAAGCTAATCAGGGAAGAATTCAGAACTGAGGCTGGGGAGGAGAAAAGAGAGAACAATGTGGTACTCTGCTGTGATAGGATCAGTTAGGTCTTGGGTGGAGGATGGACAAGGGAGGGAGGAAAACATCTGCTGGGCTCATTGCTGCCATACTTCCTGCCTAGGGGATTCTACTCACAAGGAAGCATCTTAAATGGAGCAGAAGAGTACCCCTGTTCTCCTGCACTTAGATCTGTGCTGTTATTTCCCAGGAAGAAGGCTGTCAGCTGCTGTGTGCACTACTTGTCATCCCCACTGACAGCATGAAAGGCTCTGCTTTTACTGGGATGTGAAGCAATTGCCATGTGCAGGAGCAACAAGGTGTGATGGGAACAAGAGCTCCGAGTACAATGATTCTCTTTGGCTGCCTTCAGATGAGTAATTCCCAAAGGTTAAGTTAGAAATTTAAAGTTAATAAGATCTCACTAATTTTTAACCCTTTTGCTTTGCCTACAGAGAGGCCAGGATTAGCTCTCCACATGTGCTGTTATATGTGCAACTCCAGCATGGCTGCCAAATAGTATTTTTCAAAAGTGGTAAGCAAGAACCCAAAGGGCTTAATCCTTTATTTGGATGTTAACAATATAAGGGTAGTTTCATTGCAGCAGTCAGCAGCTGGACTTTGTCAAGGGTTCTGTCAGCTTCCCCCCAGGGAAGAAAGTCTGAAAGCGTTCTGTAAGCTGAAAGTGCTAAATACTATAAAATTGAAACAATACTGCTCTGCTGCAGTCATTAGTGAATAAATGATGTATGTTGGAGGAAGAATACTGAAATAATTCTTCAGAGAAAGAAAACCAGGCAGGCAAATAGAAACAGGGAAGGCACAAAGCAAAGAAATGAGAGAAGTGAAGCCACTCAGGCACAGCGAAGGGGAGGAAATGGAAATGACGAGATTGAACATACTGGCTGGAATTGAATGTTGGTGTCCCAGTCTTCTAACTACTGTTACTACTAATTAATTATGTGCTGTGTTTTCCAATAGCATCTCTCAGGATTTCCCAAGCATGGCAAAACACTCTGTCTTGCAAGGAGAAAGAGGAACAAAACCATGCAGCAAGATGTGCTGGCAGCAAGACCACAGCTGTCCATCAGCAGTGGGAGTTCCTGTGTTTCCATTCCCAAGAAATTAAATACTAGTATCAATTTTCCATTAAAAGCATAGGTAACTCAGAAAACAGCATTAGCTGATTATGGAAGAAGCCACGTGTGTCTGTCTCTGGTTACCTGATGTAGGTGTTTAGCAAGAGAATGAGTAAAAGGCAAGGATGCACTGGAGAGTCTGTGCAGTGGCCAGTGCTGCAGTCTTTGCTTACCTGTGCACTACAAGAGCTGTGCAATGTTTACAGAACACCTTGTACATTTTCTAAAAGTAATGTAACCACAGAGGTTCATCAGCCCTGCCTTCCTTTCAGTGTGTAGCTGATGATCTGAAATGAATTGGTGAGAACTTAACACAGACTTGCTAACACAGCCCCACTGGCTGCAGCAGTATTACTCAACCTAGAAATAATAACTACTTTCCCAATCACATCCCAGCTCCAGGGCGAGTTGCACAATGTTCTTGCACCCTCATTTTCATACTGAAGAATGCTGGATGTGTGTGGATGATATTTGCAGCGTACCCAGCAGATATCTGCCTCTAAGGACCACCAAGGCGGGAAATATTTTCTTCTCACACACACTTAACTTGTTTACTTCTTTTCCACTTCTTATTTCTGCCCTGCAACATATTCTTCATCGTGCTGCCCCTTTTCTGCTTAGCCCTAGTGTGACTTCAGGCAGTTTCAGCAGTGCTGCACTAGGCCACTTTGCTTTGACATATATGTTAGATTAATTTTTCTAGGTATTCAAAACGTACCTAAAGTTGGTTCCAGCTACATAAAGTAAAAGGAGAAATAAAGGGGGGAAAAAACCCCAATAGTTAAACTTGCTGCCTAATAGGCTTCTCTCTGTTGTTTTTCTATGGTGGCATAACATGAAGAAAAAACAAACAGAAACATTCTGTGTCCTCTTTCTGGAACAACCACTGTGCACCCAAAGAAAGGGATGGGATGATCTGTAGGTGGGATTAGATATATCATGACAGAGCAGCTGGGTTGCTTCAGCCTGATGAAAAATGAACTAAAACACTTCTTTGCCTTGAGAAGGTCTCTGAAAGACAGATGCCTTTCCCTCCTTGGAGCACTCTGTCAGCAGGAAGAAGGAAGGTAGGAGAATTGCTTTCATCCCATTTTTTTATACCTCTGTGCTGATAAAACTTCTGACTAGTTCCATTCTTGTGCAGCTTGGGGCTGGCTATCCAATCACATGGGGCTTAAAAATCGCATTAAAAACACAAAGGAAAATCTCCCAGCAGGGCTAAATCACCGTCAAAGCCCTGGTGTTCCCAGTGCCCACTGTTTGGAGATGGACTGACAAAGCTGGGACCATACCATGGACCCCAAGACACATACTCTCCCTCTCACCCTCTACCATACATTTTTTTGAGGGCAGATAAGGCTCTGCCCAGGTCTGAGGGGCAGCATGCAAATTTTGCCCAGGAAAAAGGCTTCTTCCCAAGACAGCTGTCTGAAAAATTAAAGATAACATAATTTATATTGATAAACTATTTATGTATGTTGTGGTTTTAATTCCTGGGAAGCTGCAACACTAAAATCAAATTTATGTCACAGTCTCTGACAAAGAATACGGCTACCACAAAAAAAAAGGCAGGCTTATCTTTGCTATCTAATCTCAAGTAATAGAGACACTTCAAACAATAAATGTTATAGAATATAAATAAATAATAAGTGTATAACATATGTTTATAATATATGTTTAGAATTAAAAATAAAACTATGGTATTTATTGAAGACTTTAATGCAAGGTGTACAGATGGAAACAAAAAATCTCACTGCCCAGGTTACACTTCTTTCGAAGTGGCAGAGCACAAGTTGTGCAAATAAATCTGATTTATTCACATGCAGGGAACTGAAATGCATACTGAAGCAAGATCTTTGCTAGGATAATTTGCCATTTACTGCTCAGTCTCTTCTCGTTGACACTTATGTTACAGGTAGAGGCAGCCACGGGCTGTCATATATCTCCTATGTTACTGCCCATATATTTCAGCTAATTTGAGAAGGTCACTGGCTTTTCCAGGTATTTTACCTGGAGGCTGACAAAAATGGAAGAAATCATCTTACAAAATAACACAGAGAATAGAAAACTGAGGAAAACCTGCTCACCGTGATCCTTTCGAATTGGCCCAAATAAAAAGTCAACGTAATTTCTTGCTGTTGTGACACATTTTCCTTCTCCCGAGTTGTACTTACACGGTGTCTTTTACTGAGCTGCTCCGACTCAATGCTTGATACTGTTTCATAACCTTACTTCGTGCAAACTCGTTACACAGTTGCAACTCCGGCACGGCAACTTTCACTTCGTAAAAAATAATCTGACCGTTGAACGCTCAAATTAGATCACAGTGCATTTTGGGCTGCTTTATCAGCATCACTCGAAAACTCAGAGTTAAAACCAAAGCCCTTTCTTTCACCCTGAATGAAAAAATGTTCCTCAGCGACACTGAAGGAAGATACCTTTAGTAAAACAGCAGCGTGAAAACTTCTCCCGACTGGGGAGAGCGAATGTGCCCCGTGTGCGCGGCAGAGCCGCCGGTCCCCGTGAGAGCAGAGGAAGGGTTCTGCCTTTCTGCTGTGCGCGCACAGCTGTGAACCACTGAAAAACTCGTGTGCCGGACGAAAATTAAGAATAAACTGCCTAGCTTGGTTCCTTTTTTTTTTTTTTTTTTAAAGCACTTTCCATGCTAAACGCCTGCACGGAAGAGTCGTGAGTGTTTGCCCAAGTCCTCTCTGCCCGTGAGCCGCCCCGCCCGCCTCCATCCAGCGCCGCAGGTCCCGTCCCGCCCGGGGGATCCGGCTGGCCAGCACGGGCCTGTCGCCGGCAGCAGGGAGCGGGATCGCCCCCCTCAACGCGCTCCGCCAACCCGCGGGGGAGCCGAGGGCGCCCGGGGCGCGGCGGGGTCCCGGCGGCGGCAGCGCTGCGGAGGGGCCGGGACCCGCGCGGGGGCTGGGGCGGGGTCAGGCGGCCCCTCCGGCGAGGCAGCCGGGCCCCGCTGCGGGGCTGCGCCGCCCCTCGGGCTCCCCTTCCCGTCCCATCCCGAGCCGTGCCGCGGGCAGCGCCAGCGTTACCTCCTTCTTCTCCTCCTCTCCCGCGCTGCTGCTGCCGCCGGTAGCGCCTGCTCTGCCGGGGGAGCGAAGCGCCGCCCCCGGGACCGCGCGGGCTCCCCCGCCCCGGGGCGGGCTCTCGGCACTGGGCGGGTGCAGGCGCCTGGCGCGGGCCGGGCCCAGGGCGGTGCGCGGGGCTGAGGGCGGCGAGCGCCGGGGCGGCCCGAGCGGCCTCTCTCGTTCCCTCCCTCCCTCCCTCCCTTCCCGTCCCCTCTGCCGGCGCCCGGCCCGGCAGCGGCTGCCGGCGGGGGCCGCCCCGTTCCCGTGGCAACGCCCGTTCCCGGGCGGCGGCCATGGGCGGCTGGGCCGCGGCGCCATGGCGGCTTGGTGGCTGCAGCGGGCGCGGCGGCCTCCGCGGCGCTGCGCGGCGGTGGGGCAGCTCCCGCCCCGGCGCTGGGGACCGGGCGGCGACCCTGAGCGACCTCCTGCAGACTTCGGTGGAGGCCGAGGAGCCGGACGCGGCGGCGGCGAGGCGGGAGTGGCGATGCCCCCGGGAGGGCACGGTGCTGCTCTTCCCTGGGCAGGGCAGCCAGTTCGTGGGGATGTGCCGCGGGCTGCAGCGGTACCCCGGCGTGCGGGACATGTACCGCCTGGCCGAGAAGGTGCTGGGCTACGACCTGCTCTCCCTCTGCCTGGAGGGGCCGCGGGACGCGCTGGACCGCACCCAGCACTGCCAGCCCGCCGTGTTCGTCGCCTCCCTGGCCGCCGTGGAGAAGCTCAACCACCTGCAGCCTGAAGTGAGGGGCCGCGGCGGGGCCGGGTGGGGGTCGGGGCGGCGGCGCCTCGGGCCTGCCCCGCGGTGCGGCTGAGGCGCCGCTCGGCTCTGTGTCCCCGCAGGTGGTGGAGCGCTGCGTGGCGGCCGCCGGCTACAGCGTGGGGGAGTTCGCGGCGCTGGTCTTCGCTGGAGCCCTGGGCTTTGCCGAAGGTGCCTGGGGGACGTGCGGAGCTCGCTGCTAGGATCTCCCAGCCCGGGCCCGTGCTGTTTCCAAAGCATTGCCTGTTATCACTGTGTCCTTCCCGCTGTAATTTTTAATTAGAAGACAAAATTTACTTTTTACTTCCACTGTTCGCTTTAACGTGTAATACGGCATTAAAAGCATTGACGTTTCACGAGAGTGAACAACTGCCCTTTCTTGCGCGCAGGTGCCCGCGCTCACATTTACGCAGCATCTCTGTTTCTCTCCGTAGCGCTGTACGCGGTGAAAGTGCGCGCCGAAGCCATGCAAAAGGCGTCGGAAGCTGTCCCCAGTGGAATGCTCTCGGTTGTCGGTCGGCGAGAGGCAAATTACAAATTTGCCTGCCTGGAAGCCCGTAAATACTGTGAATCGCTGGGTATAGAGAACCCCGTGTGCACAGTTTCAAACTATTTGTTTCCAGACAGCAGAGTCATTGCAGGACACTTACAGGTATTGCTTCAGAATAACTATTCCTTCAGTTGAACTGAGCATTTCACTTTTTAAAAACTTTTACTTTGCACTCTGTGTGGGTGTTACATACGGCCTTAGTTTGTCCAGCAAAAGTATTTGCTCTGTGGGGCTTTTTTCCCAGCATGTGTTCAGTTGCTGGGTAGGGAAAGGAATCCCTTTATCACAGTAAGTCCGATGAGGTGATTCTTGTGGGGTGACTGAGAAAACCTTTGCTGTGCAAGACTCACTTCTCTCTCTCTTTTATAGGCTTTGGAGTTTTTGCAGGAGAATGCCCGAAAATACTATTTTAAACGTGCAAAAATGCTTCCAGTCAGTGGGGCTTTTCATACCAGACTTATGGAACCAGCAGTAGAGCCACTGGCTGAAGTCCTAAAATCGATTGAGATTCAGAAACCACTGCTCTGTGTGTATTCCAATGTTGATGGCAAAAAGTACATGCACTCAAAGCACATTCAGAAGCTGTTAGTGAAGCAGGTGGTGTCACCTGTTCTGTGGGAGCAGACCATGCACTCAGTGTACGAAAGAAAGCAAGGAACAGAATTTCCTTACACGTATGAAGTGGGGCCCGGGAATCAACTAGGAGCCATTCTCAAACAATGTAATTTAAAGGCCTGGAAACAATATAAACACGTAGATGCTCTTGAAGACGAGGAAGAAGCGGAGATTAAATAACCTTTTGAGGAAAAGCCACACAACTTGTTTTTTTCTGATCTAAAGCTTTGTGCTCCCGAAAGAGGAAGTCTTAAACATTCATGGCTTCTCCTGATGTAAAGAGCACTATGTGCATAATTGCAATGAACATTTTCCTTTGAGTTCCTCAGGTGTGGAAAGGGGAGAACTAAGTTTGGCTCTTCCATCTGTGTTGGGACTGCAAAGCTGTCAACAAACAGGCCAAGTAGCATTGTTTGGCCTCAATCCTGCAAGCAACTTTCCCTCTTGGGGTTTGTTTGGTTTTGTTGGTTGATTGTTTTTCGGGGGAGTTTTTTGGGTATGGATTCAGGTTCCAGTTGGTAGCCTTGGCTGCCCGGTGCAGGGATCTTCTGCAGGAATGGTGGGGTTGTTGGCTCCAAGTTGTGGAGGGCTCTGCTCTGGGCTTGAGGGTGCATTTAGAGGAGCCCTTTGTTGGGACAGCTTTCAGCCTGTTGATGTTCCCATTTTCTAACTCAACTGACTTGTGGGGTGTTCATCTATGTAAAGTTCTCTTATTTTGTGTCCACGTTGCCAGGTAGCAGCTGAGTGAGGCAGATGATGTTACGAGAAAAATTATTTTCTTAAGGTTAAACTATAAATAAACTATGAAGCTTTTCTTGCTATTTTTCATGCTTTGGGGGTGCATCATTATTGGCTGTGTCCACATGTGGATGGAAGTAACCTTCCCTCCAGTTGTCCAATGCCACATTGGTTGTGCTAAATTACACAAGAAATGTTCACTGGAGAAAAAAGCTTAACAAAAATATTATGTACATTTCCTGGCAGCAGGAAATGATGAGCTGGAGAGCAGCAGGTTGTCCCAAACCCTCCGGGTAAGAACTTCCCATTTCTCAGTTTATATTTTTTATTTTGGTATTTCAATGCTGTATTTAACAGATATATAGAAAAATTGTAGGATATATTAGTTAAATGACTGACAGCACCTTCAATAATGTATTATGAAATGCAGGAGAACTTCCAGTTACGGTACCAATCATTCTGTAATTTCACATTTATGAAAGGGAGAGTGAATTAAAAACACTGGCCTTGATTATCATTGCTAAGTGGACTGTATTATTAAACAGTTCTTTTGTGGACTGCAGCTGGCAGCTGTGCCTCCCCTTACAGTACAAATTCCACTTTTAGCGTGTGTAAACATTAACAATTAGTAAAATACTGAAGAGTTTGTCAGCTTCACCATTGGACTGCCACAGGCTGATGATTAAGGGTTGGAATAACTGTAAAGAAAATTATTTCAGTGAAGGTTCCTATGTTACAGGAAAGGTGTTAATTATTCAGAAGAGCACACCAAAGTCAGTTAGAATTATTGGTTAGAATATTGCACCTAGATCCCATTCATATCATTAAACACTGGACTGTGCTGTGTTAGAAGTCTCTGCCTACATCTTGTAAGACCAAATGCAACGTTGGTGACTTTCAAACCAGCTGTTATGATAGTAGAAACTGAGTGTGGTATGTTGTTGGCACTAATTTTAGTGCTTTAAAATTTCTGGACTTTCTTTTTAATTATTTAACCTTTCTAAGGAAATGTTGGAGACATGTTTTCTATTTGTAGTGTTCTTGCTATAATTTTTTTCCTTTTTTCTCCCCCCCTCATTTCACTTGGTTGTACACTTTGCTTGGAATTAAAGCTTTTTGGGAAAATCGTGCTAGAAATCTCTTGTTTGCAACCCATTAGATTACCGCTGCACTTTTGTCAGCTGCACAATGCTGAAGGGGAATCTGTATCCTAAGAGCATTCCAATCTTGTGGGTCTTGTTTAATTAGTGGGAAGAAGGACCCGTCACCACTGTCAGGTGTTTGCTTTTCTTCTGTGCAGTGGTTGAGCTGAGGCTGCTCCCAGTGACCTTCGTGTCTCCAAAACCAGAAGCCAGAGGGTATCACGCTCTTGTGCTGATGTTGCAATTTCTAGGAGCAGAAGAAGTGTGATGGAGGTCTTTGTACTTCTGCATAGAAAGTGTTCAGGGCTTGATTTTGTGTGGTGCCCAGCAGCACAACCTCACCTCGTGTGCATTGTAACATTGCCTGTGGCTGGGCAGAGGGTGCCCAGGTAATTAGGAATCCTGGATCTCAGAGCATTTCTTTAATGTGTTTGCTCATCTATCCCCTCTGCTTCTGGAAACTGAATGTTTGAGATGAGAGAAGCCAGCGTGGCTCCTTCACCTACGAACAAGCAGAAACAGGATGTGGAAGAAAATCAAGTGCCGTAAATGCTGTCACATATGAGGAAGTGTGCAGTGAAAAAAAACAGAATTAACTTTGGGTCTCCTGAGTCACACTTTGGGGCTGTGACTAAAGGATTAACTAACTGTGCTCCACAGGTGAAAGAGGAGCCTGGCACTGACTGCTGCCTGGTACTCCGGTTAGTGCTGATTGGTGTGGCTTTGGATGCTGTTTGCTTTGTGTTTCACTTGTTTCTTTGCTGGGATTGAATTTTATATTCCTTGAGACTGTTTTGCTCCATACATGCTGGATGATGAAATTCCCCCCTCTTGTGATTCAAAGCCTTACACTATGGATTACAAGAGTGGGGAAAAGCAGAGTCACCCCACACAGCTCTTGGATGAAATAGGTAGAGAGTCTCCTGTTCATCATTGCTCCCCTGTGCATAAAGGTTATTTATCTAGAAATAACTACTTGGTAGTGTTAAACTGATTCAACTGGAAAGAGTCAAGTTTTGCATAGCTGGTACTTTCATTACACATGCATAGTTTGTTTATTAGACCCTCCTGATGTTAAATTTTACCCTTTACTAAACAGTGACTTTAACATATTTTTCTATCACACTGCTATTATGGAGCTAAATGGAGCACTCAATTCACTGATAGAACTTTGGTCTGTTTTTTTGGCTGTGTGGGCCAACTTCTGGCCTGTGTGTGACTACAGTTCCAGGTGTGCTAACTGTGCTTTTCTAGAAAAAACTTCCCTACCTGCTGCTGAAGGGCACATCAGTTTGAGAGCATTTTGGAAAAATGTGACACTGGAATATGTGCTGCTGCTTGAATTTCCGGGGTATGCTGGAGACATCGCTCTTTACAATTCCTTCTTTGCATGCTTTCCTTTTGCTCTGCATTTTAAGTCATTCAAAGATATTTCAAAGTCCTTTGCATGAAATGGTCAAATGAAATAGTCTAGTGGAGCTTCATTTGTCTTTTTCCCAGAAACATTTTTGGAGATGGGCAGTTAGGATCATGATGGCACCATTCAATAAAGAGAGAAAGCATGTTCCTCAACATGCTTAAATCTGGCTTGATTTGGCATTTGTCTTCACTAAACACAAGAGGGGTTTAAATACCTTGTCTGATTTAAAGCAGGGACTTGGACTTGAACCTCCAACTTCTCTGCTGAGTGCTTAGATCACAAATGTATTGAATATTGTGTTTTCGTGTTTCAAAAATATGCTAAGGGTAGGAGTTGCTTGTCTGGGCAAGAAGGCGGCATCTCCTGTGCTGAGGGGAAAATCCAAACCACAGCGATACACTTTCATTTTCTCTCACTGAGAGAACCTATAGTTGGATCCTGAAAACCAACTTCAATAGCAAAGAGAAGAGAAGATGCACCCAGAAAATAGAATAACCAGGCACAAAGGGGGGATTTTGTTGAGAGAGAAAACACCCTCATGGCCACCCGTGGAGTGCAGGAGGATGACACCTCGACCATCTCCATCCTGTAAGTTGTGCTCATGTTCCCCTCAGGCTTCTATTCCCCCCAGGCACATGCCCTGCAAAAAGACATGCATCCTCTGAGAAAATTCCTTCTCAGAATCCATCAGATTCTTGGGGTTTTGTTCTGGGCAGCTCATAGTTTTACTCTGAAAAGGGGCAGAAGACACTGCCATTAATGTGTGATAGCAGAGTCTTGGAAAATAAAGCAGACAACACTGCAAAAGGTTTGAAGCAACAATTTAATTTCTAAAAAGTATCATGGTTTTAATCTTTACTATTGCTTTTACAGTGTTAAAATTTAAAGGATGGCCAGCATGCCTTCAGTTTTCCTCATATCCAGAATCTCTTTAACAAACTCATTTACAGGAAATAGACACTTTATGTTGCATAAAATAAACACAAAAAAGACAGACTTTCTAATCGCCTGGAGTCACATTTCAAAACCAGCAAGTCAGGCAGTTATCCAGCAACAACCTCTTTACAAGTTTTTTCTTTAAAAAAGATATGAAACAGCAGTGACCCAGCACTAGCCTAGGTTTTAAATATTAAAGAGATTTTTATCAGTGTAAATTTGAAAAACAAACCAGCTGCCACCACTGGGGTGTTAATGATGTTGGTCAGTGTCCAGCAATGACCTCCTGTTGTAATTCTGTGTGTTAATTCGACAGTCTGTAATTCATGGCCCACCAAAAGGCAGCAAGAAGCAAGGCTGCAGGCACCAGCTTCTGGCAGAGGCACCTGAAAGGAAGCCTGCAAGTCTGTGGGAAGAAAGGGGATGGTAATTAGAAACAACAACCAGCAAAAAGATGGTGCAAGGAAACTAAAAGAGTGCCTGTGGGGGAGGTCAGTGTGGGCTTGAGGGCACGGTCCAGTTCTGCTGCAGAAATGCAGAGGGGGCCAGCTTTGCTGGTGGCTCCAGCCACTAAAGAATCCTCCTCTCTTCTCTGGGTAAATACTACTGGCAGCAGCTCTGCTTATCTCCCCAAGGAGACCCTTCCAGCATTTGAGAGTGGCAGATGCCTCCCCTCTGAAAGGAGCCCCACGAGTTGTGTGGGATTTGGGCAGCATCCTCTGTCTTTAAATGAGAAATTTCAGCCTAAAGAGAAAAAACCAGGGCACTGAGGGGGCACCAACAAACTAAGGGATAAACCCCAGCCTGAAGCCATGTTATGTGCTTCACTCACTGACATTACAAAGGAGCCAGGTGTTCCTGTTGCCTACTTGCCAACAAAAAGGTGAGAGAAAAGGGAGAGAGCATACCCAGCCTCCATAGCCAGTGATCCATTTTGTCCAGTTACTGCTCAAAACATTTCCACAGCTTCTTATAACACTTTTAATAACATTCCATGTCTGGAAAACACTGATAGCAACCCTGATGATTTAAACAAAACAAAACAAAGAAAGCACAAGGATATTTATTTATTTAATTTATTATAAAAAGTGGCAAATAAAATACCCATGTTTAGGAAACAAAAACCAACCAAACCAAAACCCAAACAAAAACCTCTAGTATATTCCTTCCTGAAAGTGTATGTGTACATGTATATTTCTCTAAATATTTAGGAAGAAGACCTTTGAAATCAAAAGATAATTTAGTTTCAGAATTAAGTGATTAAGTGACAATCTTTGTGGTTGTTTCAAACTTAGAAGAGGATAACCCAGTGAGAGACGTTTCTCTCTGATGAATCAGGACAGCAATACTGGACTGACACAGCAATGCCACAGGCTCTCTCTAGAGTGTGAATACGGCTCTGCTGAGGTGTATGTATGTATGTTATATACAGATATATTTATATGTTATGTTACACATGTTACCATTCTCTGGTAGGTCTGCAGTGAGTGACCATCCCCTCCCAGAAGCAAAGAGAAAATAAGGTAGAGTACCTGGGGGTTCAGACACAGCTGAGTATCTCAGGTTAGGACACTGCTGCAGGTCAGTTAATAACTATGCAGGACAACCCTTCAGCTCACAGCAGATCACGGCAGTTCAAACTAGTCCAGCCATGTTTTCTTGTATGTGCATGGGCAGGTTATTGCACATGCAGCAACATGTTAATCCCACACTGGGCTGCAGGTCTCTCATCACTCAGTTGTGCTTAAAGTTGTGTCTGAAGCTACTGTGCCTTTGAAGAATTTGAAATAGCAAGACACTATTAAAGTCTTTTGACTTTAAATGGCTGTAGTCTGGAAACAATTTACATTATTACAAAGCTTTTCTTTGTAAAACAAGCTGCTTCGCTTTTCTAGGTTCTCTATGAGGCAGCAGTAGTAGCAATAAATTTTTTTATTTTGTGTACAGAAACATTCTTGTTTGTCTAACATGATTTTGAAAAGGATCTGCCAATAAGGTAACTTACACTTGTGCCAGGTGAAGCAGTGTTTCTTCTAATGTCCTGTGGTACCTCCTGTTAAATTCATCCCCGATCAGGGCCAGCTGACGGCCAACCTGAGTAGCTGAGCTGCAAGGCAGTCAGGATGTGCACGTTAGAGGAGAACCCTGCAACAGCAATTCTTTAAAGCACTCTGCAAATGTCAGGTACTGTTACTTCCCCAACAGCTGGGCTAAACTGGGCATGTGAAAGTGAAATGTTACAGGGGGTTTGTTTCCTATTATTTATGGGTTTATTGATTAAGCATTTAATGCCCATACATTATGTGTTTTGATGTTTTCATAAAAAGCTGTATATTTGGCACTTTTGAAAAAACATGTTGATTTTTTTTAGGTGCTTCATTTCTTTATACAAGACAACAGGATTCTGGTTTGGGTTTTTTGGTTGTCCCCCTCACTTCCCCCCCCCCCCCCCCAATCAAAATATGAAAACAGCCTTCACTTCAAACCTTTCAAATAATTTCATTTTACAAAAATGTTGGCTTTGTCATCCAACAGATTTACTCCAATGAGTTCCACTATGCAGTGTGGGTCTCCAGCTACTGGGTGGTGCCCAGGCACAAACTGACCAAAACCTTAAGGCTCTTTAGGGAGGTCCTGGGACATACAGAAACTTGAATAACATCTGTGGCACATGTTGATGCTAAAAACTGGTTATGCTTTCCTGATGAAAATTTCCAAGTAGATTTAGTTTCTCTTAGACACATGTTTTTGTTCTGGTAGACAAATAATATGAATATACGTTTTTACTTTAATTTGCATTTCTGCTGAGATCTGTTTACAAGGTCTGCTGAATAGTAAGTGGGCTTAAGAGCTTAATTCTAGAGTCTGCTGAAAAAAGCCCTTGGGCTTGGTTTGGTCAGTCCACCAACAAAAAACACCAGAAAAACCACAGAAAGGAATTTTCACAGATGGGGGAGAAAGGCAACCCCTGAGTCTTGTACTGGAAAATATGTATATATGGGATTAAGAAAAACCCAAGGCAGCACTACTAGTTTGCTGTAAGTGGCGCCTGGAGAATTATGTAAAAATGGCTTCTTCAGCTGCTTGCTGTAACAGGTGGGTCTCTAATGAAGAGCCACATCTGTGTCCCTGTGCAAGATAAAAACTCAGACATTTAATGCAGCATAATCTTGCACAGTCAGTGTTAAGCACTACAGGTTATCCACACTTGCATCTATTCCATTTCCAGTAGTATGCACTATGATTATGTGGCTTAGCAGTTTTCTGGAAGTGTGGCACTTTGTACTTGGGGAGGACAGAAGGAGTATTAATGTAGTGTGATACCTGATATCAAACTCCATTTGCTCTGTGGTGTCCGGAATTGTTTGGAGGTTACTGTAGGTTTCCTCTTCTGGTGCTCCACTGGGGTAGCTGGAGAAGACAAAGTGCCTGGGGGTTCTCCTGATTTGAGACATCTTGCTCTGCAACAAGGCATCAAAGACAACCTCAGGGCTTCATGTTATGCAAGGTCTTTTCAGTTTAGATGGAAATTGTTTGAAGTGCTCTTAAGTTACTCTTTTTACTTCTCCAGTCAGAACACAAGTGTTTCTAAGATACCTATTTTGAGAGTAGTCAAAGGAAAGTTTCAGTGACCCAGCAGATGTCCAGCAATCCAAACATGCAGCATTTAGATAGCTGCTACTTTTTATTGGCTCAAAACAACCCAGAAATTGGAAAATCTCGATAAATATAAGTAGCGTAGACAAGTATAGTTTCTCAGTAGTTTCACTTATTACGATGTTTTCCTACATTGTTTGCAACAACCTGCCTGGCATTAAATCACTCTAACCCATGGAGATCCCCAGGTAGCAAGTATCTAAAGCAAACTTGAACAGGTTTTCTTGTCTTTAATTCAGGTCCAAGTTTACACACCTTCTTCAGCTGGAGGCTACCACCATGGAAATTACAAGCAACTCACCATAGAAACAGAATATAAGAAAAATTTAAACCCATTAGTAGCTTTCCATATGGAAGAGCAGACAGTAAGAACCAGTAACATCAGTGGAGCTGCCTACTTGTACAATGGGAAAGTTATTCACAACCAGTACCACAAAATCAATGGCAAAATTTAACCGGTTTCAGCACACGAGGCTTGTGTCTAATATTGCAAGCATTTGGAAAACACAGAGAGCAGTGTTTGGAAAGCAGAGCTGATGTTTTTGTAGTCATTAGGATTGTTTTATTTGGTTTATCAAGGGAAACAACATCAGAGCTGTGGACGGGGATTATTCCAAACTACACACGCCCTTGGACATTTGCTGCGGTGGAAGGCTCTGCTTGATGAGGAACTTCATTACAACCTTCTGGAGATGCTCTGGTTTTACATTGGTTTTGGCCAGCTTTTTTGTGGTTTCTTTGCTTCCTGACTCCATCATTAAAAACTGATCCCTTTTCTTGATGGAGTGATCCTGGACAGCAACAAAGGGGAGTTCTGGTGGCTGGATTTCTTTCTCATTTTAAACACACTCTGAGCAGGTCAAATGAAAAAAACTAAAATAAAATATTCTCAGAAATTAAACTAAACCAAGCAAAAGGTAATGTCATAATGCTGCTTGGTACGAATTTGGTTTGCCACATTGCTGCGGTCTTGTAACAACTTTAAATTTTACACTTGGGATGAGGTTCAGGCCTTTGTGATCTACTTTCAATATTTAGATGAAGTTTACTCTGCAAATCAAAATTATTCATAACTAATGTGTATACATTACTGCATAAGCAAACTCACAAAAATGTGACACTAAATAAATGAAAATATACTTGGTTTACAGAAGTGTAGAATCCTCTTAGTGGTGTTTAATGTGGTTGAGGAAAAGCACGTTACAGACTCGTGTCAGCTGGCAGATATGTGTTACACAGTTTGTAGTTTTATCTTCTGGCTTTTGTCCTTCTATTTGTAGCATTTCTGATTCACTTACAAAGATGTTTAGAGTCTAGTATTTTAAACACATCCAGAATTCTGAAGAGCTGTGTAGTTTAGCAGTGACAAAAAGAAGCTGGAATCAGGTCTTCTGAATTTTATTGCACCAACTGTAAGGGGAGTTGTGTGACCCAACCCTCTTTCCAAGGGGAAAGACTGCAGCCTTCCTTCCACAGGAGCACTTATCTGAACATATTTTACAGGTGAGTTAAAAGGCTCTTTTAATTCAGATAATTTTCTTTTTAAAAAGAGACAGTAGTTTTAGGTGCTATATTTGCTTCAGAAGATGCCCTGTCCTGTTTTAAATTCTTCCTTTATGTATTCCTGTGTGTGTCTCTCTTCCATCCAAAAAAAAAAATCAGGGAAAAAAAAGGGTGATGTCCATAGAGGAACTTTGTGCATTCCAGCACCATACCTGATTTCCAGATACCCAGTCACCCCAAGGACTTTGTAGCTCTGAATCAGGTGCCAAGGCTTCATACACACACCGGAGTGAAGCTGTATCACATTAAATCAATCCATGTTCACAGGAGCAGATACTTGAATGGATCTTCCATTTCCCAGGGCAACATCTAGACCAGTGGGTGGCCAAGGGCTGATCACATTCCAACAAGTGCACCCCTGTCCCTTTTTGGTGTAAAGTCCAGTGTGACACTACTGCAGTCTGGACTGGGTGACCCAGGGCAGCTCCTGGTTTGAGAACTCCACCAGAGCTCGGACATGAGCTCCAAGGCGTGCTGTAGATCCATGAATGAGAAACTGGGAATGGCAGAGCAAGGTTTGGAGGATCCCAGGGATGCTGAAGTACTCCCTTGGACATTTAAGGTGTCAGTTCTCTGGATGCAGTTAATCTCAGTAGGCTGCATAGAGAAACAGTCAAAGCACGCAGTGCTGGATTTTTGGAGGTTTAACAACCCAACTGTCTGGCTCACCTGTACAAAGTAAAGCTCTAGGGATGTAGTGGTGTACTCCTGTAGCCTGTGGGTACCAATGGAAATGTATTAATTGTGTTTCTTCACAGCTTAGAAAGTTGTTAAAAGTTATCTAGTAAAACAAGTACTATAGTGGATAAAATGCAGTAAGACCACGCATAAAAGGTCAGCTGTCTCCTGCACATGTATTACTAATTTTAGCTTTCACGACGACATAGTGAGGGAAAAAAATACTAAAAAAAAGGTATTTTCTTTTTTTCTTCTTTTCTTCTTCATTTCTAGAGTCGATGCTGGTTTCACATTCACAGGGCCATACAACGGAAATGTCTATATCTGTGTGAGATGAAAACTGTGTCCTGAAAAAGACCTATAATAAGTCAAGGCAGTACAGGACTCAGACATGTAAACAAACTATACAACACCATAACAAAAGCCCAAAGTGCAACATATGCTACCTCACACCTGTTACCATGATAATGCCTTCCTCCCACAGGCTAAAAGAGAGTTGTTTGGTCATGCTCTCCCCCAGCTCAGCTGCAGCCTCGTGTGTTGGCTTTGCCCACCAAGCTGTCTCAATGCAAGGCATATCCAGCAAGGAGGGGTGTTAAAATGTGTTTTACAGGATGGGCAGTATTGAGGCAAAGGCAGTCTGGGAGGGCCACTGTCTTGAAGGTGTACAGGATGAGTCTAATTTAGTTTCAAACCAAAGCTTAGCAATTATCTTCTTGAGAATTACCTGTATTGAGGCCATTTACTGATTTCTGTCATCAGTTTAAAAATCTGGGTGTATAGGTGTCATATAGAAATGCACACAAAAGCTACATTAATATGGACCTGTTCTGTTCCTCAGGTTTGGATCTGTGCAGAGCTGCTCAAGAGGAGCATATATCACACTCCACAGGCCCTTCTGGTTCTCCACAGCAGGATGTGTTAATCTTCTACCACCCATCTCACTCTTCCCTTCTTTCTCTCATTTATACAGGAAGAAAAGGCAAGTTGATTTTGGTTTACAGAAACCAAAAAGGTTGTATGTGTTTGTGAGTAATTGCTTGTGATTCAGAGAGTAAGTGATCACCTCACAACACCTCTGAGGAGGCGCTGGCAGGACCCCATGTCAGCAATAGAGATCGTTTCCAAACAAGCAATCAGATCAAAAAAGCTCAAGCTTCCCTGTAAAGCTTTGACTGAGCATGCTTAAAGCTTAGTTTCAATGGTGAAATGCCTTCAGCAGAATAAATAATGTATTTCAAGTCAAATACATACTTAATGTTCTGATGAAAAGGGGCCTAGATCCAAATTTTAAAAAACAGCTCTCCAAATGCCTAATTATATGATGGAAACTATGGCAATTTATGAACACAATTATGACTGAATAATGAAGCATCTTTAGTTGAAAGACTATGTTGACACTGTCTTTACTTTGCATAGTCAGGTTGTTTTTATTTGTGAGGGTGTTTCTTAACCCAGCAAAAGAGAACAGAAAATCTTCTTGAAAAAGGAACGTTACTAAACCAGGCAAGCTAGCAGGTGAGTTGGGGAAAACAAAAGGATATGAAATTTACTTGTAGTCAGTCCAATTAGATTTGCTGTGTTAACAGATTTTAAGACAGGCACAATGATACTTCAGTATAATGCACCAAATGCATTAATTATAGTTTATGTATTATTCTTATGTATTTTACAACTTATCGATGCAGTTTACGTCCACTTTATGTCTTATGCCTACAATCTTACATATTTTATGCAGATGTGACACAGCAAAGCTATAAATAATAACAATATATGATTTATTATGTTTTAAAACTGAATATGAAAACAGAAAATCACTATTCATGATCTAACTCCAGTGTTCAGGCTCAAAATTCCCAGCACCTGCCTACATAAATACGGATTGACAGACAGGACCCTCATCCTTTACCCCCACAGTATCAAAGCCTATCTCAAACTGTTTCAGATTCTACCAGCTGCCCATGCAAACTAAATTTAAATGAAAAACAAATAGAGGCTTGGTTGTTTGCATATATATCTCCAATCCATAGCCACCTCTTTCAAAACATGACATCACCCTCAGTGCTGCGAGCACAAATCTCTGTGCTATTTCACAAGGATGAGTCTTTGACATAGTGACCAAAGACTAAGAGCTGGTTCAGAGGAATATTGGGCACGTAGGAAGGATACACTCTTTAAAATCTTGGGCATTTTTTTGTTTGGTTTTCTTTAGGCTCTCCTATGACCTCCGTCAATGAGCAGCAGTTGCCCTCCACTTCTGGCCCTCTTCCCTTGCAGGTCATACGCTGCGAGCCATGGGCAGCCCACAGCCCACGGGCACCAGGAGATTCCTGCCCCTTCCCCCACAGGAACACCTGCCTCTGGAACCACCACATATCATAGCAGAATGGTTCAAGGTAACCATCAGCAACCTGAGTTTTTCTTAGAAAGATGAGAGGTTGAGTCATCGTTACTCATTTTGTGCAGGTTAGTCAAGCCAGGGTGCGAGGTGAACTCTTAAATCAGTATCAGGTCAAGGACCAAAGATAAATTAATTCTTTGTCTCATATGGTGTTCTCAGTCAGCTTAACATCAGTGACCTTGGAGACTGTTTACACAAAACAATTCTTAATATTGCCTCAAACAGCTATTAAAGGACACTTTATAAATCCGAAAAATACACCCTCTGCTTCTTACATTTTATTTCATTTATGTTTTTATGCTCAGTAAGTTCATATGATAACATGCCTTCACTGGGAATTTAACAGAGGTTCTCTTACCTCAAAATAGGATAGGAATTAAGCATTTGATCATATTTAAACATAAAAAATGTGTTCCTTAAGCAAGTTCTGTAACTTGGGTAGCAAAAGAAATGCATACAGCAGACTTTAAATGGAGGAAACCTTTTAAAGTGAAGAACACACAGATATTTTGTATTTCAGTCTCTGCTGAAAATCTTTAAGGGGTTCTGATTGAGTCAAGACTTCAAGAATTTCAAGTTTTCTATGTATCATCAACGTTTCCATGTTGTCTGTTAGAGCACTCAGAGAACACCAGTTCTTACTGTGACAGAGACTGTGACTGTAGACAACAACAGAAAGTAGTTAGCACAGTTATATCTGCATTATAAAGCCATCATTTGATAAGCTTATAAAGTATCATTTTCCTTAAAGTGTCTACTGATTCCTTCAGTGCTCACAAACCTATTTCAATGGCTTCTAAACTGAAACAAGAAACAAGGGGTGTCTGCTTTTATCAAAATGAACACATTCAGTTCCCAAGAGGTTTCATGGGAAGAACTAAAAACATTGAAGAGAAGAATATATTGATACCACAGTGAAACTATTTCTATTTAAAAAAACCCAAAACCACACATACATTCTGCCAGGCTCTGTTTTGGGGGTTTTTTTTGTGACAGCACCACCCACCTCAGGGATATCACTTTTGTTTTACTTCTTTATAAAGAGTTAAGGTTTAGATTGAGTCAGAAAGATTCTGCTCTAACATTTACATTTCCTTTTCAAAACATTTTCTGCCATTTGTACTTCTCTGCCTCACCAAAAGGTCAAGATTCTTATACGATAAATAAGAATTTGCTTAAAATTGGTTATTGAATTGCATGGCCAAGTTGTAGGAGGTAAGCGTGACAATATTATCTATTGTCACATATATACAGAGTTCAACAATCTATGAATGAAAGAATGTTTTTGTTCACATTTATTCTAAAACTTTGTCTTAGGTTTTTTTTTTTTTTTTGAAAGCTCCTAAAATAAATGATGCAAAGTTGTTACTGGTGTTCAGAAAAGTTTGTGCAATGCTCATAATTATTAATACAGCTACATAGTAAAATTTGAATCTTTCATTTTAAGATGTGTTCAATCAAATTGAAAAAAAATTAAAATCTGATGTACTTAAGAGACCTTGTTCAACCACCCCATCCACTTGGAGCATGAAGTACCTGCAGTGAACCGGCTGGCATCCTCAGCAGGCAGATTATGAGACTCATGCCTTGATATTAAATGTAGAATTCAAGAATGCTTGTCACCAAGGTCATAACCTGTAAAAATACTGAGGCAGATGCTGAGCTTCAATAGACCAAATAACATTTTTCATTTAAACCTGATAACTCATGTTATTAAAAAGCTGGCACGCTTGGGAGAGCTGTGGGGGCTGCGTTTTCTCTCACTTGGTCCTCTCAGCACTGTGCAGCACAACACCCGCACTGTCACCTTGCACCTCCAGCCTGTCCCATTTAGGGACACTTTATTGGACTTGTGGTCAGAAAACTCATCATCTTCTATGACCTTTGGTGGTCATTTTCTACAGGTGCCTCTGGAATCCCAGTTACTGCTGCCACATTGGGAAGGTAAAGAGAAACTGTTGGTATGCAAGAACAGTGTGACTGTAAGTCTAAGAACTCAAATTTACCTCACTATTTATGCTGTCCTTGTCTTGCACATCAGTATAGAGAATTAAAATGCCATGCTGTTTGCAGTTTTACTTAGATTTCCTGTATTGGGTCAAGCTCACAGTTCCTATTCTACTCCCCCAGCTCTTGCTTTGCCCAGCAGGCTGTTACCCTGCAGAAGCTGAGTGCATTCAATTTTTTTTAGTCTGCTCTAAATGGTCTTACGGTCAATGGCCTAACGATACAGAAATCATTAAAAAGAGCTACCACAGACACCTACCAAACAACTAAAGCAGGCAATTTTGTTAAATTTCTTCTTTCAGAGACATAGTGTCTCTACAGGGGTGACATTTTGACATCAGAAGATATCAAACACCTTGCATAAACACTGATTTTCTTCTTTATTATACTCAGTGCTAACTCTCATTCAACTGACATGCATGAAATGAAAAAAAAAAAAGAAGTGCCCACAATACTTTAATTCAAAATAACTTTGTCCATGTACCTGTGACAAAAAATGACAAAGAGGTCTATTCTGTCTTCTTGTTATACACGTGTCTGCCTTTCTGCTATGGCCTTGAGAAGCAATCTCAAGCTAATACTTTCCACTTAAACACCTCAAAATCTGTTTAATCACAGAACTCGCCACACCGCTGAAATCACTCCTTGTGAAATGACTTAAACATTACTGAGTATACACTGCTGTACAGATTTCTGTATCCATCTCCGCTGTCGCAAATCATTCCTGTTATCAACATCACCGTTTTAAACGTACACAGATATAGTAAACGAGACATTCAGGAATTTTTTTTATGTTTAACTCTGGCATATTTTGCTACATTTCTTGGACTTATTTTGAGGGCTTATTTCCTGCTTCGCTAAGAGTGAAAGTACACGCACTGCGCTCCTCATTTGCTTAGAACACCGTAGTTGAGTACAAAGCGCACGGGTGCTCGCAGCATCCTTCGGAAGGGCACAGGTCCCTGCCGGGGCCGCGCAGCCGGGGCCGGACGCTCCCCCGCCCGCGGGCACGGCGTCCACCGCCGCCCGCCGCGTTTGTTACAGGACACCGATCCCGCCTCCCAAAGCCGAAGATGCTGCGGCGCCAGCGCCGGCGGAGGTGCTGCCCGTGAAACATCCCGGGACACGCCGCGGAGCCGGGCGCGCAGGTGAGGCGGCGGGTCCCGGCACCGCCGACAGCCCTCGGCACTCCACAGCGCCCCGGGAGCGCAGCCCGGGTCCGCCCGGAGAGCCCGGCCGGGGTCCCCCCGCTGCCCCCCCGGAAAGGCGCCGCCCGTGTCCCGCCGGGAGCCCGCCACTCACCTCGGCCCGGAGTCCCCGCCGCGCCGCGGGCACACAGCAGGCATCAGCAGAGAAGAGCTCCCCGCGCCGGCCACTCACGGCGGCGATACTGCCCGACTGCCCCTTTTGTCCGCCTGGCCGCCCCGCCCCGCCGGGGACACCGCCAGCCCCGGCCGGGCCGGCCGCCCCGCCCCGCCCCGCCCCGCCGGGGGGACACCGCCAGCCCGGCCCTGGGGGGCACCGCCAGCCCCGCCCCGCCCGCTGCCGGCGCCGCGGGAAGCGCCGCGGGAGGAGGCGCTGAGGCGGGATGGCCCGGGCATGGCCACCCCTCGGTGGGACAGCGGCCGCGGGGGATGGAGCCCTGCGTGGCCACCACGGCCCCCTGGGCCAACACGGCGTACAGGAGCTTTGCGCTCGCACCGATGGAGATGCCAAGTGTCGTGAGCAGGCCCTGCGGACGCCTTTTGCAGAAGGAGCCCTGTTCCAAATGGCTGCCCTTGTCTCTAAGTGGGCCCACGTGTTTTTTCAGCACGCTGAGCGTGCTGGAGCCTGCGCTGGGCTTTGGTTTGGAAATGTGGTGGTGGTGGTCACTTTTAAACAGGGAGGAGCAGGCTATCCTCTTAGTTCAGCTTAGCAACTAAGATAAATCTGCATCCTCAGCTGTCTCGAGGGTACCTGAGGAAAAAGGGTGTGGGGCAGAGAACAGGAAAAGCCCTGGCAGCACAGCCAATGCAGAGTTACTGAAAGGTTAAAGAGAGATCTGCTGAAACGCTACTGACACCTTGCCCAAAAGGTTTAGTGAGGTCATGGGACTTTCGGTGTTTTTCTTTTGTGCTGCTGATAGCAGTGTTGTGATTCAGTCAGTATCACCCATCACTAGAGAGCACAGTGTACTGAAAAGAGCTTTAAAGAACCAAACCCCCCTATTGCTCCACACTTTATTGTCATGTCAAACAGGAGACTTTACCACTTAATGTTTTGAGAGTGGACTTTGCCCTCTATTTATACTATGATTTCATCTCTCTGAGTGAAGGTAAACACCAGGAGAAGCAGAACAGCAGCATAGATACAGCACTCCACCTGGAGCTGGGATGTCCTTAAGACTTTCATGGCTAAGTTTTTAAATGTATCCAAGTGTTTGCGTGCATGCGTGCATGTATGCAAACCACGTCTTTCAGCACTGTGCAGTGCAACCTCCCTTGTCTCATCTTTAAGCTCCGTACAAGAGGTTTACTCATCTGTAAAATGAACATGTCAAAGCTTATCTTCCAACTCATGCCCAGGACTGTGCTGTGTTTACATTTGCACATGCTGGATGAAAATTGCCTCAAAGGTACAATATAATAAAAGGTAAATTAACCTCTGTACTATCACTGCTTGCCATGACTATCTTCTATTCACCAGTTCTGGTATTTCAATTTTTGTATTGATCTTGCGTCAAATCAATAATAGTTCCTCTCCTGAAACCAGGCTGAATTTTGCACATGCAGGTAACCTTGTGAGTTGCCTCAAGCTTAAAATAAAATACCCAAATGTCATCATAAGAGTAATTTCTGTCACAAAGATAGCACATCAGGGCTGCCACAGCATTTCCTGATACAATAATAGTAAGCGTCACCGAGCTGCTCTCAAATTACCCCCCACTTCCCTTTTCTTAACAATAATATTAAAAAGTGGAGATGCCTTTATATGGAAAACTACAGCATCTATTACTATCTGTGATGTAATACTGTCAATGTAAATTTCAGATAGACAGCAAAACAACAGCTTTTTATACTATGGAACTGTAACATCAATTACAAACTGCTGAATTAAGCTAAAAGACTCATATTTAAAAAAAAAAAAGAAAAAAACAACAAACCAACGGCTTCTGTCCTTAATGAAATACTTAATAAATTTAAAAAGTGCATTTCCTTTCAGCTTTCCTCAGAGGTATGATGGATGCAGGAACACAAAAGGATTGACAAGCAAGGAGAAGATTCAGGCTCACTTTTCTTGCTGTCAGCTGCCACGGCAGACATACCTTCTCGATCGAAAGAAGGCTGTGAAGGCTGCTCTCTTCTGCTGCCAGAGGTATTGTTGTGCTAGGAAATTTCCACTGCACGTGGCCATGCACGTGACACTGCATTTTGCAGCTGCTTTCATAGCTAAACTGGGGAATATTTAATAGCTCCAGTTATATGAATTGTTAAATTAACTCTTTCCTTGTAGTTGCATCCTTGAAACAGCCTATTAGCATGACCTGGCAAATCATGATGTATATTTGTTCTATTCAGGTTATTTGGGACATTAAGGCTCTTATGAATTTGCTCTACTCCAGCATACTGTAAACTGCTTATTTCAGCTACTGTCTTAATGTATCTATTTTTTAATGAGTAATTTGTCTTACAGAGACTAATTAAGTATTCTATGTAATTTGTCTTACAGAGTCTCCCTCAAAGACTCTTCAGATCTCTGGAGTCCTCTATGTAGTATCTCATGGTTTTGTATCAAGCCTATCACAGAACGTCGGTGACCTTAATATGTCAGGTGTCTTAACATCATCTCTTTTGTAAGGAATTCTGCATTCCTTTGCATTCCTTCCTTGTGCTTCTCTGCACAAGAACTAAAACCATAACTTCATACGTACTATTTTTCTCACCCCGCTTTCACTGTGAATTATAGTTGTTGATCACGTTGTTGTTGTCATCGGCACAGGTTGCCCAGAGAAGCTGTGGCTGCCCCATCCCTGGCAGTGTCCAAGGCCAGGCTGGATGGGGCTCTGAGACACCTGGGATAGTGGAAGGTGTCCCTGCCCATGGCACGGGGTGGAACTGGATGGGCTTTAGGGTCCCCTTCAACCCAAACCAGTTTGGGGTTCTGTGATGAAATTTTTGGGTGAGAATGTGCATGCTTCCTCTGAACAGTATCCATACAAAAGCAGCTATTCCTGCAGCTGTATGGTGGTGAACATTTTAGCACTTGATGGGCTCAAACACGGACTTGAGCTTTGGGTGCGTGTCTCTGGGGGTTCTATATCCTGGTAACATCCAGGAAGGTTTGGTCACGCGATGGCCTTTCACAAACCCCCATTTACTCATGAACTAATGTTTGTTAGGGACTTGTTTCCTGACGATGGGGCAGGCCGCAGAAGCTTGAGACCAAAACGTCCCCAGACAGCAGGAACAAGGCTGAGGTGGCTGACCGGGTTTCGGGGCTTTCCCGCCAGGACTGCAGAACGTTCCTGTCCCTACGGGAAGCGCCGGCCGAGCCTCGCCATGACCCCCGCACTGCCCCACATGCACAACATGGCCGCCCGGCCCCGCCCCCCGCGGCTCCCGCGCGCGCCGTCCCGGCCCCGCCCCCCGAGGCTCCCGCGCGCTCCGCCCCCGCCCCCCGCGGCTCCCGCGCGCGCCTCCCCGGCCCCGCCCCCCCGCGGCTCCCGCGCGCGCCTCCCCGGCCCCGCCCCCCGCGGCTCCCGCGCGCGCCGCCCCGCCCCCCGGCGGCGGGGCCGGAACGGGCGGGGCGATGGCGGCATCCGGCGGGGACGGCCGGGCCTGAGGGGAGCGGCGGCCGCGCTGCCGGCGGCAGGTGAGCGGGGGGCGCGGGGCAGGTCATGGGTGTCCGTACCCCCCCCCCCGCGGCATCCCTTCTACACACCCACAGGCCGTCTACACACATCCCCAGTCCCATCCCCTTCCTGCACAGCCCCATACGTGTCCTGCATGCACCCCTTCACACACACCCCACATACATACACAACCCCCCCCACATCCCCACGCATACACACCCCACACATGCACACACACACACACACACCACCCACAGACGTACACACCCCCCACACACACTCCTCCGTCACCGCAAACACCGCCACCCCCAAGCACACGCAGCCGTGTGTCTGTTCTAGTCTTGGGCTCCTTCTCCTCCCTGACACTTTGGGAATCTCGCAGCAGGCCCCCGTGGCCTCCTGTGATGGCACAGCCAGACTGGATTTTCCAGTAGTAAACTTGATAATGAAGCACAGTTACATTTTGTACTGTTAGAAGGAAGTAGGGCTTGCTGGGTCAGGCGTGGCTTCACCCCTGTTTTGCTGTGTGAAGAGTCTGCCACCAGCACCACTGGCTTCCTGTAGTGGCGGTGATGCCGACCAGGCTGCCTTTGGATCTCAGTTCGTGAATTTGTGCCAGGGCAAGAGGTCTCACCTTGGGGTTAGGCTGCTGCCCAGCTTCCTTGCTGCTCGTGGGAGCAGCGCTTTGGAGAAGCGGCAGTCCTGCTGTGCCTCTGTCACATACCTTGAGTAGGAGCTCTGGTATTCTGCGAAGGATTTGACTTACAATAAATACGCAGGCTAGGGCTGTGTTATGCAGTTCTTCTTTGATGTTTTGTGAAGCTAAGGATCTCAGCTGACCAGAAGTTTGAATGTGTAGCTATCTTGTGCAATCTCATCGGATTATCTAGAATACCTGTTTGCAGATTAGAGGATTCCTGTAGAAAACGATATTGTATTAAAATCATATTATCGAAAATGAGAAGGTTTTTGGTACAACTTAAATGTTATTTTTTGTGTGTCCTTGTTTTTGGGTTTCGGTAATCAGTTTATACAAAATTGGAAGATTTTGCTTACAAAATTACAGTAATAATTTACTTAAACATCATCTGAGATGATCAAACTGTCTGCAGAAACCAAGGAGGAATTTTCAGTCTGCTGTTGTATTGCTGTCATTTCAATCCTCCTGTAGCAGAAGGGATCTGTAAGGCCTCAAGTTCCCAAAACAAGAAAAGAATTACACTCTCTGTAATTTTTCTTTTATTTCTGGTAGAAGCTATCTTCAGTGTTTAGCTTTCATTTAGGTTTAACTCGCCTGCCTGTGTGTGAATCGATCGAGGAGCCAGAGAAATGGGGAACCTCATGAGATAGCTTGGAGATGTGAAGAAGGTGTTTTAAAGCCTTTTGAAAAGCTTACATTGTGGTTGGTTAGTACCATTGTAGCCTTTAATGCATTTCCTTTTGAAGGGACAATTGTATTGCAAGCAGACTAATCCCTGAACTTTTAAAACCACAACAAGGTGGTGTGTGGTATTAGTGAGTCACCGATGGTGAGTCATACAAGCTTCAATACAAATACATTAATTGTTTCATTTACTTTTGTTCTGGTGATATCTGGGAGGCCCGGAGAGAGATCATGACCTTGTAAAATTAGGTGTTGTATAAATCACACACAAGAAGACAGACCCTGAGCCTTCATGTACTCTTTTCTATTTAAGCTTGGATTTCAGCTTGGTTTACCAACATGAATAAAAATACGTGGGTCTTAAAGTTTCTAAAATTGAAGTTGATTAGTAAACATTTCCGCCTTGTAAGATTTGTTTGACAGGATAAATAGTCTCTGTGGGATTATATGGGTTATACCTCCCAGAGAGAAACAATAGGGGCCTGAGCTTGGTGGCAAATGTACATCTCCATATCTAGTCCTGGAAAATGAAGACCCCTTGAATACCAGTCCAACACGTTACCTACAGAAATTGCATTAACTACATTCATTAATTGCAACACTACATTTAGTAAAGGTGATTTTATGTTTTAATTTACTTTTCAATGGAAAAGAATATGTAGAAGGGGCAGTGGATGGTGTTACATGTGGATGTGTAATAACCCAGCTGTCTCCCGCTCCTTTGCATGGTGAGTTTTGCTCTTGGTAGAGTAATGCAAGTAAAAATAGCAAATATAGGGAAAACAATGAATTATAGGGAGAACCACACCCTTCCCTCCCCATTAGGTCAGTCAGGTTTTGAAATGGGATGCCAAGAGAGAGAGGCTGTGCTATCTCTGTCTTTGGGGCTTTTCAAAACATGGATGGGTAAAGCTCTGAGCAAACTGACCATGATGCCTGGGGTGGCCACCTAAAAACAGAGACTAGACAAGAATAAGAGAATAATGGTTGGTATTTATTTGAAGGGCCTTCAAGGTACACCCCGGGGAATCAAGAAGCTACTTCCAAGATGGACCCCAAGTCACGAGTTCTTCACACTTTTCTAAAAAGTTTGATTTATTTGCATATCAGGGTTAATTCTCCAATTAAAACTTCAGTTAATGATGTAATTACCCGAAGTTTACCCTCCTTCTTAAGATGTTTACACATTTTGGGCCTAGGACAGTGTGGGTGTCATTGGAGATCAAGCTTGGAGTGGCTTGTTATGTCTAACCAGCATGAGGGAACAGTCGTTAACAAGCTACAAGTAACCTGTTAAAGTTACACACTAGGCAGTGCAGGATTTGAAAAAGATACAAGTTAAAACCCAAGGCATCAACTAGATCTCATAGCTAACGCTGCACAGAGCAGGAGACTGGACCAAGGGACTTGCTGAGGTCCCTTCCTGCCAAAATGGTCGAGTGATCCTAACAAAAAGCTGACCTGGGCAAGCGAGAGATTTAATGTAGAAAGTGACATCTGGTGTCAGGAGCTGAAATGCGGTTTGTAAGCACTCTTCTAACAACCTGAGGTTCAGGGAAATCCTGTAAGGCTTTAATGGGATCAGTTGCAAGGTCAGTAACTTTGCTGTAGGTCCCTCCCTTGGGGTACTGCAAATCTTGATTGTTGATAGAGCATGTAAAGGATTTCTTTTGGAATCATGGGGTTTTATTCTAAAGTCACCACGTGATCCAGATGAACTTTCCTGCTTCAAAACAAAGCAGAAATGTATGTTCATAAGTTAGGAACAATACAATGTCTGTGCTCCACTCTTGGTTCTTTAAACATTACACAGTGTAGAATAGAAGGTTCTGTCAGTAGTATATTTAAGGGAAGACAGATGTTGTGTGCCTATTTATAAAAGGTGGGGAGTGTGAAAAGTCTCTAACCAAGTGTCCTTGTGTGCAGTTGTCCAGCTGAAAAGTGAAGGGTTTCAGTCTGAGCCTAGATGATATTTTCCTTGGTTTTTAAACTAATATGCTTACATGAAAGTGTTTTGTAGGTGCCACTTTTCTTCTGCCTTGACTTTCCTGTATCCTCCCCTGTTTTCAACTTTAAATTTTCTCACAAACAGGTTATTCTGCTTTAATATAATGGCAGGAAAAGTAAAATGGGTAACTGACATAGAAAAATCTGTTCTAATAAACAACTTTGAAAAAAGAGGATGGATTCAGGTGGCAGAAAATGAAGACTGGAATTTTTATTGGTAAGTACACTGCAATTGCCAATTTCTTTTATCAATGTTACGGAGGCTTGCTCTTTTACCAGAGTCCAGACTTCTGTAATAAACTGTGCTTCTCTTCATGATAATGGTTTCTATTCAGGCTAATTATTCTACTTTTCAATACTGAGAGTAGATGTGAAATTAGATCAAGATTGTGGTAAAAGGAGGAGAGTAAATAATCTTCTCATTTAGTGTTTGTCTAATATAAGACCATGAAATGCTGTCCTAGAATGCAGTAATCTATTAACTGGCAGAAACAGTACTCTTTAAATAAACCAAACAATTTATGCTGTTCCTGTCAAATACATCAGAATGGCAGTTTGTGCTGCCAGATGTACCCTTTGTGAACCACTTACTTAAATGGGCAAGAATCTAGTAATCTGCTCATGCTTTTGGAATGCAGTTGGGAGAATGGGGAAACACTCATGGAAATTGTTGTGTGACTGGTTGTATTGTTTTGGGTTAGTTTTCTTTTTTTCTTCCTGAAATGATAATATAGCAGATTGGTGGCATTGAGGAAATATTCTTAAATTTTCACATTGAGACATCTAGTATGGAAAATTCTTTGCATCTATGTCCCTGCTCTTCTGTGAAAAATGTAGTTGAAAACTGATTTGATGACTCTGTCACTGCAGCACTTTCATCTGGTGTATAACTAAACATCATAGGTGTTCTTAGCAAGATCTCTTAACCAGTTTTCGAGTCATAAGTCTGAATTCTTTGTAATCCAAGTAGCAAGGCAGTCAGTAGGAGGTTGGGTTTGTGGCTTTTTTGAAGAGGAAGGGGTGAGTTTCAGGAGTGTGAAGTAACAGATTTAGAAAGAGGATTCTCTAGCATTTGGGTGCACTTCAGTCATTTTTCGGCCCTGCTGGGGATTGACCTGATTATCAGCAAGCCAGAGTCAAGTAGGACCCATTTGTCATCTTCCTGGCCTCACTTCCTGCACCAATTTCAGTAGTAGTAGAGGGACTGATTAAACCCTTGCTTTGTTAAGTAGAACTTCAGGGTATGTTGGATTGTCACTGCAGCAAAATATTAAATAGGAAGAGAAATGAGAGAGAGAAAAGATGAAGAAATTAGAGTGAGAAGATCTCTAATTTTTCCTCCTGAAGTGTGTTTCTTGAGAGAAATCATTTGGTGTCTGTCTTTGGTTTCAGGATGAGTGTCCAAACAATCAGAAATGTGTTCAGTGTGGAAGCCGGTTACCGCCTCTCCGATGACCAAATTGTCAATCATTTCCCAAACCACTACGAACTGACCAGAAAAGATTTGATGGTAAAGAATATCAAGAGATACAGAAAAGAACTTGAGAAAGAAGGAAGTCCTCTTGCAGAAAAAGATGAAAATGGGAAATATATTTATTTGGGTATGTTGTTCTTATTATCAGCATTCAGCTTTTTTCTAGGTAGTCAATAACTGGAATCGAACCAGCTTTTTTGTGCATGAAGCACTGAACCTCTGGAGTGTTATGACATTAAAGTGGCTACCTTGAAGTGCTCTGTTCCACTCTTGGGTTTGATTCATTTGGGGTTTCTTAAAAATTATTTTGGAGAGGGAAAATTGTGGGTTTAAGGTAGTTTACAATTAGATTAGTGGTGAAACCAAAAGGCTTTGCTACTTCATATGAGAGAGGGTTGCGGTTTCTTTAATTCAAAAGTGAAAAACTGTTACCTGAAAATCTTACACTGGAGCAAAAACTGAAATAAACTTTTTGCAGAAAGGACAAAACTGATGAATAAATGCGTCAGAGGAGAAATTTGGGAGAAGTTGGGGAACTAATAATGACTGCTAGAAAATAAAATAAAAAGCAAACCAGACAAAAAAAAATACCCAAGAAACCCAAACCCCAAAACTAAACCAAGAATAGATCAGGAATGAGGAAAGTAGAGTTGGTTTGGAGGTCAGAAAGCATTGAAGTGAAACAGAATGGGGATATGGGGAGTTGAATTACATCTTGGAAAAGTGAAATGAGAACACTTCATCCGTGTAAGAAAACAGTTCTGTAAGGACAGAAGTGAAGATAATCTAATAGCAAAAAATGAAAAATGTTTTTCTTTAGGTTTTAGGTATCATATGAGCATGGGAGCAGAGAAGAATAATAGGAGTTCAGAATAAGATATAATAAATAAGAATAATGGGAGTTACATGAAAATAAGAATTACACAGGCAAAGGGGAATTTTGCCTGCACAGAGCATGATAAGGAATGGTGAAAGTTGGTATAGGAAATTGAGAAATTCTGATTGTTTAGTTGGAATGGTATGTAATACTGTAATTGCACAGCATATAAATGAAAGAAGAAAATCTGTTCACGTGAATTAGAATCTAATACTACAAAGTGCAACATTTTGCAATTATTTAAGTTAAAAACTAGAATGTAAATGAGATAAAAAGCAACGTGAGTCTTAATGAAGGAGGATCATGCCAGACTGGAAAACTGAAAATACCGAACTTTTCTTTTTCAGTATATATATGTCAATAGCCTTGTCAGATACAGTGTCTTTAATTGTGCACCTTCTTTTTCCCCCTTTACTCAGATTTTGTTCCTGTGACTTTTATGCTTCCTGCCGATTATAATCTCTTTGTTGAAGAATTCAGAAAGAATCCCTCCAGCACGTGGATTATGAAACCTTGTGGCAAAGCTCAAGGAAAAGGAATATTTCTAATCAATAAACTCTCCCAAATTAAAAAATGGTCTCGAGACAGCAAAACATCTTCGTAAGTTCTTGAAGTCCTTTATTGTACTTTCTGTAACTAGGTGAACTACATCAATATGCTGATTGTCTGATGCATGGGAGAAGTATTCCATTATTATTATTATTATTATTATTATTATTATTATTATTGCTTTGTCATTTTGTAGTTCAGTTTGCATTTAACCTCAGTTGTTATCTCACTTCCTCCTTCAACAGGTTATAATACGAGTTGTTTTGGTATGAGGAGGCACACAGAACTGCTCAATTAATATTCTTTATAAAAATGCTTTCATTGTTGTGGGGGAGAAAATTGCATAGAAATAAATTGTTCTGCTTCACAGTATTAAATAACAGGAAGCAAGAGAAAAATCTTCCCCTCAGCAATTTCAATAATTGTTTAATATATATTAAATTACTTTTTGAATTTGTGTGAAATAAATGCATTTTCCTTTTGGAGCACAAAATAATACACATCATGTTGATAGTCTCCTTCCAAATGGAGGTTAGCAATCTTACATTTTTCTCTGACTAGAAGTTTTGCTCACACAACTAATGTTAAGCTTTTTCCTGTGATCAAGGGACTGGCTGAATATCCCTTGAGTATCTTTCCCCACGTTTGATTTGGAATCTGAAGAATGTCACAATCTGAAAGTTGTATTAACTTTTCACAGTGGTTTGCAATTGCACACCAAGCACAATGAAATATTCCAGTAGTACAAGACCTTGAATAATGAAGGTGATGCACTACATCCTTTTTGCTCGTTGGGAGCTTGCCAAGCTCTAAATTCTCTTTAAGGGAAAAAGAGTGGCCTGTGAAGCTGCATTCTGAATGGCTTGGTCAGCTACTGTGTGAGTTTAAATGGGTAATTGATCTTGGTCATCTGTACAGTATTTTCAGCTTTTTTTTGGTATATAGTGCCTGATGCCAAGTGTTTATTATTAACCACCACAACTTTATACATTGTCTTGGCAAAAGATGTAAGATTTCGGTCAACTCAAAATTTACAGAACACTTCTAAAGAAGTAAAAGACTTCAGGGATTATATTGATGCAAATATATATTGTGAGACATGATTTGTGTTTTTCAGGTTTGTATCTCAGTCTTCCAAGGAAGCCTATGTGATTTCACTCTACATCAACAATCCCTTGCTAATTGGTGGAAAGAAATTCGATCTTCGTCTCTATGTTTTGGTGTCCACCTATCGGCCACTGAGATGTTACATGTAAGGTTGCATGTATTTGTATTTTGTTTAGAGATAATGTCCAATGTAGTCGAAAATAATGTGCGTGTTACACAAAGAAGTTTAACCTGTAAATGGTACCCTAGGATGCTCACTTCCTTGTTTCTTACAGGGGTTTAACACATTTTAATGCCTTTTTGCATTTAAGGTATAAACTTGGATTTTGCCGCTTTTGCACAGTGAAATACACACCAAGTACAAGTGAGCTGGATAACATGTTTGTACATCTTACAAATGTTGCCATTCAGAAACATGGGGTGAGTGTGCTGAGTTCTTTCATGCTTCTGTGTAGCAAGACTGATTTTCTTAAATTGTCCCAAAAACTTGGAATCAAAAGGCTTTGTCATACTCTTCATCATCTTGCAGTTAAAATACTTCAGCTTGCACTTAGAAATAATTGCATTTTAGAATTTAGAAATTTTAGAAAACCACAGCTCAAAAGTCAAGATAATGAGTTGCAGCTCTGTAATAGAGGGTGATATTTTCAGTATTGACTCACAGTAGTTGAGAGCAGGGTTGTTCTTCACATCTCCTTTCATTTAAAAGCCAATATGCTCACTTACTGAATTGAACAATGAAATTAATGAGCTTGAATCATGTGGGTATGTATTTTATAATACTGGCTTAATATCTCCTTCCTCATCTCCCCTTCCCTCTCTCTCTCTTGCATGCAGTTAATTCAATTTCTTATTTCCAGCACTTACTTATCACAGAACTTTCCAGCTTCTCCCAGTGTTCCCTCAACCTCCTGCCCCTGCCTTCCTTGTGTGGGAAACAAAGGGACTGTGCAGTTGCAAACTTGATTGGGTGGCTTCCTCTTGAATGGACAAAGCTGGAGCTCTGCCTGCAGAACAGTTCTGTCCTGTAATTTACCGCTGATATTCATATGGAAACATGAGAGCTTTGACAGCACTTCCTTATGTCAAAGTAGGCTGAAATTCAGCAGTGGGGAGGGAAGGTTAGTGGGGTGGGGGTGACACAGATGGGCATAAAGTGTCACTTCCCAAACCTTGTTCCTTCAGGGAATGACTTGATAATGATTGTCCCTTTGGTGTTTTTAGCGGATGTCTGTGATTTACAAACCATGCCTCTGGTACAGTAATTAAAACTCTATTGTTGCACTTCCTAATGCCCTAAGTTTTGTTTTAATGGTATGGAAAATAAATATGTATGGACATACACACACACACGTGCTCCTGTTTATGTTCATACGGGTATACACCTGCACTCACACACAAGATATATGTAATATATCTTAAACTGCACTCTTGCTCAAAGTGCCTTCTCTGCTACTGTTCCATAAGATGTGCAGCATAGCAGAACTGTTCTTGTCTGGATATTGCTGCAACAACGATGTGAATGATAATGCTGGTAGTTCTAAACCAGGGTAAGTGGTCAAATATGGCATTTTTCAGTACTACAAACGTTTTATTGCTCAGGTGCTGATTTGTGAAGTGCTTCAAACACATTTTGGTTTAACAGGGCACACTGGCAATTACTTACAGTGAAAGCAGGTTCCATACAACTTAGAGAATAAATCCTGGTGCTGTTGCCAGTAGCAGTGAAGATGTGAGGCACGTGGTACACTGCCTGTCTTATTATGCACCCTTCCATCTTCTCTACCAGTAAAGAATGGCCTTCAAGTTTCCCAAATAAAAGAAGTGAATGTGGTGGTGAGGTCACTTAGAATAAAGGACAACAGAAATGAGTATAGAAGTAGCAGCCTAAAAATGTGGAAACGTTACTAGAATATTTGAAAAGCTTTTTATAAATTGTAAACAACTGATATCTGTTCAGTTTGGCAGAAAGGCATAAGAGAAGTTTAGCATAAAGTGCTACCCATCCTATTTGTTCTTCTCTTTTAAATGTGCCTGTAACTTTGGAGGCATTTAGACTGTACAGTTTTAGTCTTCTAAAACTGTACCTAATTTGAGCTGTCAGTAATTTATAAAAATTATGATGAGATGCTGGAAAATGCATGTGTAATACAAACAAAACAACAATAATTCTTATGCATAATTATTTTCACTTTGCTTAATATCTTCAATTAAACAACTGTGACTGTGTAAAGCTCTACCCAGTTGCAACGTATTTTGATTTGAGTACTTGTTCTAAAGGGCAAAGAGGGCTGGAACTTTGATCTCTGTTCCCTTGCTGGAATCTGGTCTCAAGACATTTTTTTTCATGGAGCAAATCCTGAGAACCATGTTTCAGGTCTTTATTTGTACAGTCCAGTTTTCCAAATTTACTAATGGGGGAGCTGTAGGAGAAAGCCTAATAATAAGACAGATGCTTCTTTGACCTTGTCCTAAAGGACGACAGCATTTGTTCTTCTGAGAGCTTTTTTCTGCTCTGTGCATTCTGTGTTTTATAATTTAGCAGGCATGCAGTCATTAATTCTCAGAAATGCTCTGAGGAGAACCTTTATAAAGGGACAACACTTCTGTTCTGAGAGTTCCTTGAGGGCTGAACATGTGCCTTTCCATCAGTATGAACGACCCTCGCTTTGCTCTTGTCTTTCCATTTAAAGAGAAATAAAGCAGAGCCTTGATGGCCTCTGAAAAGAGAACATAAGGTAACCTCCTGTTTTCCTCTTCAGTTTCAGTAACACTTAATGGGTTTTTGTACTGAATTACTTGAAAAATTTAACTTTTACAAGCAATTCAGTTAGCATTTCACTATATTCTTGAGTGTAACTGTTATCAGTAGCACCATTAAGAAGATATCAGGGAACGGACAAGTTGTACTTGAAAGTGTTTGTCTGTGTTTATTTATTTAAAGTGCTGCATTTTACAACAGCTACCTTCAGTGAAATTCTGCTATTAGTCATTAATTGTTTTTCCTTATCCCCAGAGGAGGAAAACATTCCATTCTTTCCTTTCACATTTTAAAACTTCTATTTCCAAATCATAACTCATACTTTACTACAAAACTGTCAAAGTACCCATTGTTTTTTTTCCCCTAAGATTTATTACTTGATTTGCAATGTGTGATACAAGCATATTAGAGCTATACTAAAAGCAGTTGATTTTCAGCAGTTCAAAGCTGAAGTCTTCATGAAGCTGCAAGAACAATTAGCCAGCTTTTAGAGCAATACTTGTGAGTATAAGGGGGCTTTTTGTGGGAATGAAAAAAAACTACCGAACAGCTTCAAAATCTTAGACTGAGTGAACTCCTTAACTCTTCAGGATGATTACAACCATATCCATGGAGGCAAATGGACAGTGAGTAACTTGCGCCTGTATCTGGAGAGCACCCGTGGAAAGGAAGTCACCAACAAATTATTTGATGAAATCCACTGGATAATTGTGCAGTCCCTGAAGGCTGTTGCGGTGAGTGCTGTTCCTGGAATGCTGCCAGTGATAGCATTCCAGCTGCAGGCTTCCCATAACCATGGAAGTGAGCTTGCCACTAAAACCCCTCTATCTATTTTCTGTTCTTTGAGTGATGGTGTTGATGCTGATTTCTGCAGTTCTCTTGTCTCTTGATTTCTCTGAGATGAGGGAACTGAATCTTGGGTGGGTGAGTGGGTTGAGCTGTCTGTGGGTATTTGAAGGAGTGAATAAATCTCTTTCCTTGAGGGCTCTGTGAACTATTTAATATGACTTGATACTGCCCTTGTGAATAGTATTAAGTTCTGCCAAAATGTGTGATGTCATTCCAGCAATAACAAATGTGTTAAAGAAAAAAAATCTCTGGAGGACGATTTATCAAAGGAAACCTAAGGCTATTGGTTCAGCAGAGTTACATAACGTACTTTCACCTCTTTTATACACAAGCCATGGAGTTATCACAAACTCTTACTTAAAAAAGAAGTAGCAGCCAGTTCTCTGCTTGAGTGACTTTCTAGTGTTTGGGTAATATTCTGTGATCACATACCAGGGCAGGTATCACCCTGCGGGTCAGCTGGGCTAACTGAGGAGCTCAGTGTTGCCACGGACTCTCCTGGTCCCAAGTACATTGTCTTGTCATCTCTTTTGGGTTGGTTCTGGCACCATTTAGAGCTGACTCAGCTGACTTGTGAACTGACAATTACTACCTTGGTTTATTGATGGCTTAGTGTTCTGCCAGGGGAATAAGCTGAGTCATGGAAGGACCAGATGAGCACCAGAATCAGCATGAGAAAGTGGGACAAAGTCATGCAGCTAGGATCAGTGGGAGGTGGGGAAGCATGGCTTAACCTGACCTCTGTTGTGCAATCATATCTGTAGATAACTTGGGAGAAGAAAAGGGATGTAATCAAATGTTAGCAGAACCTTAGGAGTGGAAAAGTGGTGAGAATTATGGAGCATGAAATTTGTTGTTCCTCTGTCCTGTCAATGGCACATGTAATGAGATGCTTGTTCCTCCTTCCTGCTTTCAGTCCCTGAAGAAATGAAAAGCTTTATTATTAGTCTAGGGGAAAACATCTCACAAACCTTCACAAATTTTCTCTAAAAGATCTAATGAGATTCACATGGAAGAAAAGTATTACACCATGCATCCTGCAAATGTTTAGCAGATGCTGGAAAGCAACTGGTTCTCTAGATGTGCATCTAAGCACCTCTTGATTGGTGGTCTCACTTCACTTTGGGGTTATAGTTACCTTGAGTAATTATAATTTTAAAATGTATTTTGTAATTGTTTGACCTAAAATTTTTGTGTAGTTACAACAGCGGAATAAAAGAAAAGTCTTTGAATAAGTCTTTTTTTTCTAAAGTTTGAAGAATTCACAATTATGTGGAGCTGTAAATTTTCAAACCTTCTGTTTTCTCCTGATGCATGCAGGCTTTAAATATAGTTATTACTTCTGCAAAATATGAAAACGCTTATTTTCACACAGGAAATGTAATGGGAAATTAACATAACTTAATACTTGTCATCAGTGCAGTCATTAGTACTGAAATATTTACATACAGCTTCAAAAAAGAGGCAGTCCTGAACCTACTAGTTAGCAAGCTTATATTTGAGTTACAACACTGAAAAGTGTTGTAGGAGATTCATAATGTCATCATATGTGATTTCTAGCAAAGAAAGTGTTTTGGGTAACTTACTGAAAAGTTGATTTTAATACATATTACTGTCTTTTCTTTTTCCCCAGCCTGTAATGAATAATGATAAACACTGCTTTGAGTGTTATGGATATGACATTATCATTGATGACAAGCTTAAACCCTGGCTAATTGAGGTAAAGTTATATAAAATACAGGAAAAAACTTCCTTCTAATTTCACAGAAAAAAACTTAAGGAGATTTCAATGTGTAGTCTTTCCTCTTTCTAAAAAATATTTTTTTGTTTATCAGGTAAGTGGATTAAAAAAAATGTTGCAAAGTGAGATAGGTTATGGGATGACCAAGCTAGCATGTGCTTTTCTTTCCTATTTTTTTGGTGTTTCTATTTGTTTGTGTCTTTCTGCTTTTGTCTTCTAAATCCAGTGCATTCATACAACTGCACTTCAGAGGCAGTCTGAATGTTAGCAGCCCTGTTAAGTACTGGATCAGTACCTGGAAAATTGGCATTGACTTGATGGAGCATAACATCATATTTAAGTTTTAAATGCTGTCATTGCCTTAATGTTACAGGTTGAGAGGAAACAAAAGGGGCATACATAGGATATTTGGAAAGCTTTTTTATTTTTTACATAAATTTCTCTTTGGTGTATTAACTTTAGATCTGTATGTTCAATATAAATTTTATCCATCCTTCTTCCTTCTCAATCTAATTCGAAGTGAACTTCATTTTTAAAAAATCATCTTTTTATTGTTCTGATACCACTTCTCCAAAATAAATGTGGAACAAAGATACGTTAAATGAATCCCTGTTTTAATTACAACAAGGTACAATGTAGTGCTTTGAATAGAGAGCACTCTCCAGCTCACAATATAACAGGGGAGAACTCAGATAAGAACTTAGAGAAAAGTTGTTTACCTAGAAGAGGGCCACAGATTTCTGTGTGTAACAGCTGTTCATGTAAACTGGGCAAATTTTGAACACTCTAATGTATAGGGTTTGTAGCCATGTAAACAAAAAATGAAACAAAAATTCTGTCTTGTCTGATTCACCCTGGTGAATCATCTCAACAGAAATCTTCAGGCTGACACTGCAGACACTTAACAGAGTGGTACTTTCCTGTCTAAGTAAAAAGAGGAATGCCCAGTGGGGAATTCGTTCCAGTGTCTGAGGAACTGAAAGATGTGCTTTGAGCCACCAAGTCTCAATTTCCCATGTGGCACACATAGTCATCAGACATGCTGTTTGGAGAACTATATACCACTCCAAAAACTGATGCTGTTTTTTCCTTTTGTAGGTTAATGCTTCCCCTTCTCTTACTTCCAGCACCGCTAATGATCGCATCTTGAAGTATAATCTTATTAATGACACGCTTAACATTGCTGTGCCTAATGGGGAAATCCCCGACTGCAAATGGAATAAATCTCCACCAAAAGAGGTTCTGGGCAATTATGAAGTCTTGTAAGTTTTATCAATGTTTCAGATAAAGCCCAGTGTTTTTCTGTCACCTCACTTTTTTTGATGTGTAATGTAGACCAAAAAGATAAGGTGAGCTTCATTCTGATGTGAAAAATGGGCACAAAGTACCACTTCATTTCTTTGGAGCTGCACTGGAGGTGGGAGTGCATTAAGGCAGAATTCCCTTGCCTCATGTCCAGAGACACTGTTGTCTGATAAGCCCCTCCTTGCACCTTCTGAGCTTCCAGCAGCTAGAATTGAGGGACAGAAGCAAAGAGAATGTTTGTCTTCTACATGTGCAGAACTTTAATTGTATTGAGGGTGATATATAGATGGTACTTAAAGAGTTAAAAGAGTGAGTTCTGGTTTAAAAGTTATTGGATGCAAATTTTTGCTCAGTTGGTAGAAATAATGCCTCTTGAGCCCTGTAATTCATAAATGTAATAATAAATAAATAATTGCCAGATTTTTTTTAATTCCTCAATCTGTATTATAAGGAGAGAAATGAAGGAAACTGAGATTTTTATATCTGCAAAATTTATCCTAGGATTGATTGGTCTTATGCAGAAGAACACTGATTTAAATACCATATTGCTGACACAGTTTCTCATCTTTTTTGAGAAAATGTTTGGATAGGTTCTCTAGCACTAGTGGTGCAATTGCTCAGTGTGTCAGGAATGAGTTTATGTACATAGCTGATCCACTAGTTCCTACTCCTCTTAAATACTTTTACTCCATACTAGTAAAAGCAGTTAAATATAAGCGGCTTGAATTAGGATTTAAGTTTTAATAAATGTTATCTACATAGTAACTGTGAATACCTATAAAGCAGTATAACTAAGTGTATATTATGATTTTTCTACAAAAGATTTTAGTATTATCTTTTGTTAATTACAATTACCTATCTATAACCAAAGTCTGCTTGGAATTTGCATAGCAGCTGAAAGGTCAGTATGTGCTGAGTTTGTCTGAGGCTGTAAGGGATTTAGATATTTACAGAATACTCCTCACTGTGGTTAAGTGTTACCAAATACGTGTCATCAAATGCATTTTGTTTGATCCCATGGCTGTTTAGTTCACCTCATTCTTTCCCTTCTTGCTCTGTGATGCAACGATGGAGTTTTAATGCTGCAGCTAACAAGCCTCCCTTTGAAGCAATAGCTCAGGAGTTACTTAAACTGGCAGCAGTCTGATGTTCTGCTTAACCACAGACCTGCAGAAGTACATGGGGAATTTCACAAGCACGAAATTTCACAAACTCAGGAGTAACTAAAGCTGCCAGGTGACTTGTTTCTTTCAAACAGGGGTTGAAGCTATTTCAAATGATCTGTACTGTAAAATTAGGGATGCGTAGAATCATGGCTGTCATGTTATGCCTGCATAAAGCTGTACGTAGAACAGCTTGCATTAAACTCCAGTTCTAGACAGTAAGCAGACTAGAATGTAGAACTAGAATATACAGGACCCACTGCTGTTTGTGCAGCGGGACAAGGCACTGAAGGGGTTTTCTTATCTCCAGATACGATGAAGAGATGGCACAGAGTGATGGGACTGATCGTGACCTGCGGAGTCGTCCTGGGCAGTCCACGGGGGTCAAAGGAAGCCGTGCAAGAGATTCAGGAAAGCCTGTATTGACCACCTGGAAGTGATGACATAAAAAGTAGCTGTGCTCTTGGTAGGAACACTTCAAGAATAACTTGCAGTTTTAGAACAGATTCCTATGTTTTGCTACATTTCATGTAGGAAATACTAAAGAAGACAATACAGCCTTTGAAAAGTGAAACAAACACTCAAAACCCAGGAACTGTACTAGACATACACTGACCTGATTATTATTATTACAACAATACATATAGAGGGTGTATATATATACATTTATGTTCATATAATTTGTATAAACTAGTTCTCAGTAATGATTAAGAACTTTCTTTATAAAGATGACAACTTAAAATATGCATTCTGAAAAAAACTCCTTGCTGTTTTGGATAGTATTTATTTCCTCTAGTAGCCTCTCCCTTCCTGCCTATAATAAATGAGCTGTAAAAGGGCCATGGTGGTAAGTATTAATATTTTCACAGTGATGGTTCAGACTCTTGTAATAAAAGAAGAGCAACTAGAAAAAATTAGCATACATGTACTTGAGGCTCTTGCCAGTTAATGCAGCTATTGATTTATAACCAGTATTAACAAATTGAAAAGCAAGTCTTCAACTGCTGAGGGTTGGGGTTTTTTATTTCCTTTAGGTGTTCTGAGCTGCTATAACTCTTTAAAGGTAGGAAGTTTGATGGACTGAGGGAGCGTTTCAATGGTGTATTGATGGACTATTTCACTAGCCATTAATTTTTATTTTCAGATAGTGCATGTCTGTGGAAAACAGACAGAGCAACCAGATACTGTGACAAATCTCATTGCTTGAAGCTGATGATAAATCTTTATTTGCACCAGAACCTCTCAGTATATTTGCATATATATAAGTCAAATATCTGTATATTTTTGTATATTTTATTTAACAAAAATATTGTTGCGCATGGCAGGGTATTTTTGGTAGCTATGATAACAACAGTTGTGATGATTAGCTGCCATAAAAATGGGAATTTCAGTCTTCTAACAGCAGAGCATATAAACTAGTGGGGTCTGTGATTGGCTGTTGCTTCCACTTGACTTTCCACCAGATATTGGGTGGTCATTTATAAATGGTAAAATTGGTTGTTTTTATTCTCCTTTTCCCTCCCTTCTTTCTTTTTTTTTTTTTTTTTTTTTTTTAGTGAAGTTAAACTCTCCCAAAAGTTTTTAGTTTCTTGAACACCTAAACCAGACCACCTGCAAGTGCACCACTTTGCCTGCTCTGGAATGTCGTCCTGGAAGAGGGCAGCAAACCATGGTCTTTGGGACAGTTGAACACAGTCTGGCAAGAGCAGCTTGTGTTGGGGAGGAGGGCAGATGTGGGCTGGGCTGACCAATATCCTTACACAGAATCTGGGGTTTATCCTTGCAGTACAGAATGAAATGTGTAGACTGAGTCTCTCCTTAATCGTCATTAATCTTGTATATTCCATTGAAATAAAATCTGATTCTCTCTTCATCAGACTTGAGTCTTCTCACTGGCCTCTACAAAAGCATATTCTAGTTGACTCTTGAAATAAACAAGGCAAAGGCAAGATGATCACTGCAGGATGGTAAAGCTCACCTAAATTCCAGGTCTCATATTTTGGGGTTGGGATTTTCTGTTTGGCTTTTTTGCTATGGGGTTTGTTGATGGTGGTGGTGGCTTGTTTTGGTTTTCCTCAGTTCCTAACTGTGAGTCTTGCTTGTATATTTGAGCCTTGACAGTCAAGCTGCTGTTAAGTAGATGTGTAGTCAGATGTGTTAATCATCAGTAGTGTTGTTTTAATTACGTGATGCTTAGTGGGCAGATGTTTCCGGTTTTACCCCCAACTGCCTGTTAGGGATAAAGTGGGAAGTAGTAACAGCCCTAGGGACTGTGGGCCTGTAGTAAATAGTATTTTGTAGATGATTATGTGTTTACCAGACAGGTAGCATAACAAGGATGCTCTGATAGAAGGAAAATGAAGCTTTCTCTCACTGCTTGCCATTAATTTCTGTAGTGGCTGGGACAGAGGATGTGGTGTTGTGGTATTCTTCTATTGCAACACTAGCACTGCTTTTTGGGAAGGCTTAACATGACAGCAAAACCAGGTCTGGGTTATTAGGATTTATTGCTGTGGAAGGCTTTGGAGACTGAATCCAGGGGATACTTTTAGCTGTAATTTCACAATGACCCAATACTGATAACAGCATCTAAATAATCTTCTTTTTCCAGACTAGTTTGTTGGTGGTACTCTCTGTTGGCTCTGATGTTATTACAGGTAGGCAGTGAGTTGAATCAGGGCCTCCAGAGCACAAACATTACCAACACAAAATAGTAATGGCACTACCTGTAATATTACTAATACTGAATATTCTTATTTAATTGTTTGGGGGAGTTCTACTGGCTTGGAAAGGGTCAGCTCATTTGCATCCTCAATTTTCAATAATTCAGAAGTCAGGACTGGAAATCTTGCTGTTGCTTTCGAAGATTTCTGTCCCAGTGTATAGCAGATACATTAAATAAAATATAGTACTTGTAAAGAAGTATTTTATATGGAAAATGTTTTTGTAGCAGACAGACCTATCAATTCTAAACATGCAAATCCTTCTCTCTGGCCCAGTGTAATATTGAGAAAGCATATTTCAAACCCTTGAGGATGAAATACTTTCGTGAAATATCTAGTAAATTATCATTACTACCTCAAAATAAAAGCATTAAAATATTATTAACTAGGGAAAAAAGGGAAAAAAATCCTGACAGGAATCTTGGACTATGTAGTACATAATCTCAGAGCTAGAATGAAGGTTTCAAATGTTGATCTCACATTTTACAGTTATATCTCCAACCAATGCATTACTAGTAATTTATCTTGCTGATCCAAACATGAATTTAGTCATGCATTATTCTCTTTAAAGAGCAAGAATTCAAAGACACTGCAAATGCAGTGACTCTTCTCTTCCTGATCTCATTCTATTTTCTTTTTAAAATAATAGTCTAGTGGTTATATACATCAGACTGCTTTCTCCTCATTTCCTTTTCTTGACAGGCTTTTTGCAGAGGTTGAAGTTTGAAGGCCTAATTATATTTTCACTTCTAATATATGAAAAAACTATATATGTAAAGGGAGTTTTAAGGAACAAAACTGAAGTAACATGGAATTCTAATATATTAAGATTGGTTTTCTGATTATCAGTACTAAACTGTCCTGGTTTCACCTGGGATGGAGTTAATTTCTTCTCAGTAGCTGTTGCAGTGCTGTGTTTTGGATTTGGAAGGAGAATAGCGTTGATAACACGCTGTTTATCCTAAGTCCAGGACTATTTTTTTGTCTTGTGTCATGCTCTGCCAGTGAGGAGGTGCACAAAAGGAACAGAGAAGGAGCACAGCTGGGACAGGTGACCTGAACTGGCCAGGATATTCCACACCATGGAATGTCATGGCCAGTCGATAAACTGGGGGATTTACTCAGCAGGGCTGATTTAGGTTTGGGAAGGGGAGTCTGCAGGTGGTGAGCAGTTGTATTGTGCATCACTTGTGATTTTTCCCCTGTTGTTAGTATTATTATTATTATTACCAACCATTATTATTTCATTTTATTTTACTTCTAATTATCACACTATTCTTATCTCAACATACATTGAAGTTCTCCTTCAATTCTCCTCCCCGTTCCACCCAGTGTGGGGAGGGGAAGAGAGGGAGCTAAGTGAGCGGCTGGGTGGTGTTTCATTTCCAGCTGGGCTTAAAACCACAACACAAACCTCAGGAAAAAAATCTGTAATGAGCAGCAATTCTTCCTTTTCTATGCAGAACTTGAGGCCTCGTGTATGTCAGTGAAATGTTCTTGAGAAACTCAAAATTAGGAAGCTCTGTTGCTACGTAATGTCTGTTTTTAAGACTCGTTGAAAAATTATGTGAAGGAATTTTGAGTAAGGAGAGTCTGTGTTAGCTGGAATGAGTGTGCATAAAGCAGCTTTTCTGCAGACTTGGAGGGTGCCAAGGAAACTAAAGCAGTCATAGCTAATAGTTCTGTGGGAGGAGGAAGAGGGTGGTATGTGGATATCATGCAGTGAGATGCTGGTTTGTACCTGGTTGTGAAAGGTAAAGGTGAAAATTGAGTTAGGAGGAAGAGAAACTGGAAAGGGAAACTTTAATTGCTTACTCAGAGATAAAATCTTCAACTTTTCACTTCTGCATCTTTAACTAAATCTCTTGCTGTAGTAGGACAGAACTAATGGTACCAAGTGGTGCCCAGGCTATCAGCTGGAACGGAGGTGATGAGGGAGACGTGTAGCCCACTTGAGGCAGGTGTCTGCCGCAGGAGCTAAGGGGAATTGACTACAGGAGCGATGCTGACGTGTAACAGAAGGTGACAAACCTCATGTGGATGCTCTCATTCAGAGGTAAGGTATCTCTTTTTGCTGGAGTCTAATTCTCCAAAAGGTTAAAGCCTGTTTTACCTCCGATTGAGAGAGCTTAAATCTGAGTGACTGCGAGCAGACAAGCTCTTAGTTCTGAGTAACTGTGGCCTTGGGCCAATCATCCTCCAAATCTAACAAAGAAATTGTTTTGGCTTTCAGGGGAGCAAAATAAATCAGAAATAACAGTTCTCAAAAGTTCTGACTTTGGCTAGTATAATAACTTGCCAGGCAGAGCTGATAAAAATGTGTGTCTCAATCCTAAAATACTGTTCTTCGTATGCTCCAGTGCTCCCTGGCATAAGGACAGTATTGTATGAAGAATTAAATGGACAAGCTCTAAACAGCTACAGGAATTGTTATAATGGGATCAGTGTAGAAGGAGTTTATTGTTAGAGTTGAATAGTGGGGCTTGCTTCCTGGGCACTAACCTTTCTCCCTAATAATTCTTTGACATGGAAGGAATTAATACAATTCCCAGAGAATAGCTTCTGTACATGGCTTGAGGAACTTCATTAGTATAAAAGAAACAGTATTATTCCTAAAGCTACTTCATTACTGTTGGCTTTACAATAGGACTTCTGCCTAAAATGTCCCTGTCTCCTGATTCACTTCCTGCTATAAACTCAACAAAACAATAGACATTTCACAGAAGATATACAGCTCTGCATTTCATCAGCAGAACATGTCAGGCAGAGCTCATTTATCTCTGTGGTAAAGGAAGGGCTTTACTGTGTCACTATAAACTGGTGCTGTTTCTCAAGTAGTTGCTGTTCAGTTGACTTGGATGGAAATTACAGAAGGGAGCTGACAGTCCATGCCTGCTTTATGACAAGAGTTCACTCCTGCTTTTGGGTCAGTGGGAAGGGCTCTGTGCCCTGTGGTGCAGAGGTATCCACTTATGCTGACCTCTAGGGCTTCTTAAACAAACAAACAAACAAACAAACAAACTTTATTCCTATCATCTCTGCAGAAAACAAACGTGGATAGCTGGGAAAAGCTGACTTTAGCCATGATTTTGTTAAAAATTTGATTATTAAGAGGAAATAGGAACATGAATTAGTATCTTGGGAAAATTGGTTGTTTTATACTGAATTGTAGGAAGTTGTGTGTGCTCGACTGTATGTTTTTCCAGCTTTTTTAAGTTGCCATCAAAGCCTAGGCAAGCTCTCCATACTTGAACTTTCCCAGTTATGATGATGACATAGATACCTTTATTATTGACAGAAATTCTTCTGTGCCTTCATTATTCTCCAATTTAATACCTATTAAAAGCAAATCATTCACATCTGAGGTAGTAGTCATAGACAATTGGTGTAAAATAGAAAAGTTTGGACAGTATGAAACTGTAATTAAAAACAGTAATGTGAAAAACAAGGAGACAACAAAAAATATTTCAGACAAGAACATGGCTTTTATTTGAAAGGTTCTTTCTCAGTGAAAGTTGGGCAGTGAAACAGTGAAATTGATTGATTTGAGTGGAATTAAATTTAATAATCTGAAATTCTTTGCCATTGGTTGGTATATATAGTCACTAACAGCATTACACTTGCAATCAAAATATGGTTCAGGATTTAAATCTACATTTAAAGTGTAAACAAAGATGTATAACACATGGAGTTTCTTAGCAAGAGAGAAGGAGTTTGAAGAGAATGCTGAAATGTTATGGCAGCAGTCAAGAAACACAAATTTGTTCTGAGTGAAGACACGAGACAGAATTTCTTTACAGAGAAAGTACTAGTGCCTAAAAGGACACATGGAATTTCTGAGGACAGCAGAAGAAACAAGAAGCATATTTAAAAATAGATTGTGTTAAAAGTAAAAATAACCGTGGGATATTTATCTAAAATGAGAGGATTTTGTTTTTTTCTCCACAAACTTCCTGTCCTGTTCTTAACAGTCTGAATCTAATACTCACCAGTGGGGCTGGATAGACTGTCAGCTGTTCTTCTAAGGAAAAAGATTAAGGTAATCTTTCACTGGATGTCACATTTTTAATATAACTGAAAATGTGCAGAGAACAACTGCTTTTTAGGAAAAAAAATCAAAATGCTAAAATCAAAATTATTAATATGGTAAAGCTTGATTCTCTACATAAGTAAATTATTTATGCCATCATAATAGTGCCATCATGCTGGGATCTTGTATCACTGATGATAGCTATAATTAGACCACTAATCTCTTTTAATTCACTACAAGAAGAACTTAATCTTTGAATATACATAAAGCTAATTTACATTTTATAAATTGAAAGAAATAGTACTTTATTATCCACTGAGGTATATTTCCCCAAGCAGTTTTTCGAGTGCATATATGTATGTATTTATGCAGTGCATGTAGCCTCAAACCCTGTATATATTTATACATACATTAAACTGTGTTACTGGAAGTAATGAAGTCAAATTACTATACCTGTATGTGTATTAACCCCAGTGCAGACAAATTCTGCTTTCTTCACGGGAAGAGCAATAGTGTTGGATTCCAAAAGTACACTAAGGTGACTCTAATAATGTTGCTTCCAAATAGTTTCAAATGCTACACTTGGAATGGGGTAAAAATGTGACAGTTAAAAATGTATTTTTAAAACTCTTGTTATTGTCTTACTGGCTTCCAAAGGTGTCCAGGCATTTTTCATCTTAAGTGTCAAAAGGATAGAAAACATCTTGCAAGCAGAAAAGAATATTCAGCAGCTTGAAAATACTATTCCCTAAAGTGGTACCTTGAGAAACCTCAAAATATTAAATTAAGACATTCATAAAAATTGCCTTTCGGTACACTTTCTTTTTTCCAACTAATAGTCCTGCCTCTACTTTTTTTATCTTCAAAATTATCATTTCATAGCATTTATAAATATGTTTCATAGCAGTTATAAGGATGCTAGGTGAATTATAAAGATGTTTAAGTGAAACATTGAAAAACACAATTGTTATTCCTCAAGTTGTACTAAAATCTGAGTTTAGTTGTTTGTACAAAAATGTTGTGTAAATTCCTCGTTTCTGATCAATCTCCATTCCCTTGGAAGCTGAAACCAGTTCAAATTCCATATGAAGATGACTCCCAAAATAACACACTGCCTTTACACTATGGCACAAGGGCTAAATTTATTGTACCTCTATGTGCATGTTGTGTGTGTATATGATAGGTTTTATATATATAAAAAGTATAGTAAGTGTATATATGGAAATAAAGTAAAATATATGTAAATAGAGTAATAAATTGTATACCATTTCCATGCACATATTATAATGTAATTTATATAATTATATGTTATATATATAAATATATATATATATAATGTATAAGCAGTATATCAGCCTACCAAAGTCAATGCATGGGAATAGCTGATTTGAGGAATATTTTCTTCATTGTTAAAAGACTGACTGATAGTTTGTGCCACCAGACTCGGGACTTGAAGACACATTTCTTGCTCCTTTTACATTAACTGTCCCCAAACTGGCCTAAAATAAGAATGTGGGCCCTGATTTTCACAGGCAGTAGCATAGATGCAATCAGCACTGGGTTTGGGGCACAAGGTGGTTGTATTCAATGAACTCTGTGTGAAATAGTTGGGGATTTTGTGTGTCAGTCTAGCCCAGGCTGCAGGTTCTGTCCTCTGCTAAACTGGAATTCCCTTTCATCGCAGTATGAACTCTGTTCTACTGGGGAGTGCTATGATTTATGCTGAATTCCTGTTCTGTTTCTTCCATCTTTGAACAAGTTTGAGCATTATTTGACCAAACAAAGAGATGAATGACTGTTTTGATGTTAGATTGAAAAAAGTCTTAAGTGTTCTGGCACGGAGAATTTCCAGCTTCAACAATGCTCCAGGCAAAACGGAAGCTTAATTCCTTACAGAAAGTGCTGTATTTATGATTCTATATGTCCCTTGTAGTGTTCTATAAAGAAAGCTTGATCTCTCATTTAATGAGAGAGAGTGTAGAAAACTAAAGTGCAGCTGTGGTCAGAAGTGTAAGAAACAAATTACAAGATTTCTCCTCTCAAACATGTACTGTTAACTTTCAACACAGGAGAGTGAAGAAAAGGAGAGTAGGGAAGGGAGAAATCACTTTTAATCTCAGGAAGTTTACCAACCTGACCAAATTTCATAGTACTGTTAATAGCAGTTAGTTCAAATCTGTTTGTCAAGGACATTCAGAAGATAAATTTTATGTCAGTGCTATGGTCTTAAAATCCTACTGAACTAATCTAAGTGAATCTAAGTTAATGAGTCACAGACTGAGTGAAGGAGTACAGGAAGACTTGGCGTCTATCTGATTGTATGCGGACTTGCATAAGAAACATGGCCAAGAGGAAAGTACTCTTAGGACTGTTTTGCAGCCCTACGCAGTGATCCAGAGCTCTTGCTGTCCTCAAACCAGGCTGTCCCAGGGGACAGCGCTGGAAGCACAGCAGTGATGAGAAGGGCAGATGGGAGGGAAATGCAGAAACTAGTGGCAGAGAAAGCAAACGCTGAGGGGACGAAAGAAGGTCACCGTCGTGGCTGCTGCTTGGAACTTGAAATGGTCCTCTGTCTAAAACAAATAAATCCGAAAGATAGGCGAAGGCGGGAGTACCAGTTCTGATACTGGGCGAGAACGGCGTAGCTCCGCGGACAGCGGTGTAGCCAAACCAGCAGTGCCGGGTCAGAGGTGGCCCTGTCCTTGAGCCCGTGCCCGGGGCAGCTGCGCGCCCAGCGCAGCCCAGCGCAGCCCGAGCGGGCGCTCCCGGTGCCGGCGGAGCGCACCGCGCTGTGCGGAGCGGCTTCGGCGCCTGCACCGCTGCGGGGCGCGGAAAAGTCCCCGACGCTTCCCGGGATCTGTCAACTTGCTCAGGTTTCGCTTCGGGGAAACAACATCTGCTTATTCACGGTGCCCCGCAGTGGAAACGGGACACGGACGCCGTGTTAGACCCGCCGCGCCCTGCCACGTTCCGCAGTGCTCCTGTCACGGTTTCCTACACCAGTATACCTGGCTCACGCTGCGGCCGGGCAGCCGCTGCCCACGCGGTGGCCGGAGCCCCCGGGCTGAGCTCGGGCCGAGGCCGGGGTGGTCGGAACCCCCCGAGCTGAGCCCGAGCCGGGGGCGGTCGGGGCTCCCGGGGTGACCCCGGGCCGGGGGGGCGGGGCCGCGCGGCTCCAGCTGTCCCCGACGGCCGCCGAGGAGCGCGCTCCGGCCGCGGGCGCGCGCACCACCCCTCACCGCCCCCGACTAGGAAGCGGCGTTGATTGGCAGCCACGGAGAGCCAATAGGCGGTGGGGGCGGGAGCTTGCCCGCGCTCTCAGCCAATGGGCAGGCGGCTGGGCGGGCGCCAGGGGGCGGGCGGGGGCGGTGGCCGCAGTGGCGGCGCTGAGCGGAGCGCAGGGGTCGGGTCGGTTCCGCCGCGCTCTCGCCGTCTCGTCACCCCCCACCCCCGCCGGGCACGGGCGACAGGCAGGTCCCGGCGCCGCAGGTGAGGGCTGCGCCGCGCTCCGGGGCCCTGCCTTCGGGAGAGGCTCGAGCTGGAGGCCGGGTTGGGATCCCCGTCGGAGCCGTTGGGCAATGGCGGGCGGTGGGTCCGGGCGGGGGGAGCCGCTGGTGCCGCTGCCGCACCGGGCCGGTGCCGCTGCCCGTGCTGGGGCCGGGCCGGGCCGGGGGAACACCCCCAGGGACCCCGCTGGATGCGGGCCGCCCACCCCGCCGGCGCTCCGGGGCTGCCGCTGCGGCGGGTGCGGGGAAGGTGAAGCTCTCCTTGCACGGCGCCAGGGGAAGGGCAGGGCTGGGGCTTGCGAGGGATGACGACACTGGCTCGGTTCCTGTAGGAGGGGAGAGCTCCCTGCTCGGGGAAGTTTAGTGACCCACTCGGTCGGTGGTGGTGACCGCTTTGGTTTGGAGAGGGCAGGAAAAGAAGGCAAGGATGGACTCCTAAACTTGAGCAGCTGGGTTTTTCCTCCCGGCTTTGAAATCCCGGCGCCCCGGATAATGGCAGGTAACGATGCTGGTTTGGTGGGAGGAGGTGTTTCTACGGGGGCGAGTGAGGGTTTAAACTGCTCAGGGCCTCCTGAGTACCGGTTATGACCCAGCTCAGTCAAGCTTCTTGGTCTTGCCGTTGCTGCCTTCTGTCTTGACTTTCCCTTTTTTGGCCTGTGGAAAGAATCTCCTCATCTCCTAGACCGAAACTTCTGTGTGAGAGACAGACATCTCTTTATGTGCATTGAGGCTACCTGGTTAGGGAAGAGCAGGATGTGTACAGTGTCTGCCTGGCTTGCTGTATGTCTTTCTCAGCTGTCTCTGCTTGGAGTGACTCAGAAGCTGATAGATTCAGTCTTCTGAGCCGTCATCCTTTTGCCTGAGCAGTAAAGGAAGCCAGAAAGACACAAGTGGCGTACGTTGTCCTTTGTAAACTGAACAGTTTGAAAACTAAATGCAGTCTCTCAGTTTTAAACGCTTGGATTACTTGATTAAAATCGTAGATTAGCTAGGATAATTTAAAACTAGTACACCACTGCTCACGTTTCCTGTACCTGTTTGTGTAAGTCTGATCATTTGACCCAGATTTGGGTAAGAAATGAGCCTTGGATATGCTATGCACTTTCGTTTCTGTTGTGCTCTACGACCTCCTGCTCAAAAGGCTGCCATGAGACTGTTTTCTCTTGCTATTGGGGAGTGGGTGAGGGATAACCTTCTGCTAATTTGGATTTAATGCCAGCATCTGATCAGCTCTTCTTTAAAGCCAAAAACCTTTCCCTTGCTTTTAAAAGTTAAAACAGTAGTAGTGCATTATTACAATAGCCATAGTGAAGGCTACGTTATGTAAGCAGCTGAGTTTTCATTCTGATTTTAGTGCAACAAAAGGATCATTCTCATCTGCGATGAGACAAGCACCACTTTGTTGCTTTCTTGGGCAGGGTGGGCACACATGACATTATGACTCTTATTTCTGCTTAAAGGTGAGCAGTAACTACAAGAGTTTGCCAGCTGTGTTTCAGATGGTCAAAACTTGTTAATTGCATTCTTTACTATTAAAGTTATTATTACCAAGGGCTGATGTGCTGGCTGTTTTATACCTGTACCTGCCTGAAATTATATTTTTTCAAACTTGCAATTTGCCTTCAAAGATAGTAGTTATATTCTGCCAATTATGACTGAATCAGCTGAAGCAGGAGCACATATTAGCATAAGGAGCATGTCTGTTTAGCACAGTGCAACATCATTTTAGAGATCCCTGATCTCTGATACACCACAGCTTCAGTGTGGTGAGCAGGAGAGGTGTGGAGGTGCCACCTTGCCATAGCTGTTCTATGCTCAAGTGCTCCAAACTCCCTTTGGGAAGGAGTTTACAAATCTGGATCAAATTTTTCTTTTTTATGCCTTTGAAATACCATCATAATAAAATGGCTTTTTGACTGTGGTCTAGATCGTTGTGATCTATGAATGCTTTTAAACAGTGCCTTCAGAAGATGCCTAGATGATATATTTATCTAGTGGGTAGATGTCTGCTTTCTTTCCTTTTGATGAGCCACTTGAATGTTGGTCTGAAAATCAGTGAATCTGTTATTTTTACCAGGTGACATGTTTGGATGATTTAGTGTCAGGCATGAGAAGTTTTGTTCCCCTGCTCTGTCTGTGGAGCATATGGGCACCTTTTCCAGCTCTACAGCTGAGTGAGCTACGTGCTTAAAGATGTCCATATGTCAGCTCTGTGCTTCCCTGTGTGTGGTTAAAATGAGCTTGAAGGTGACTGTGAGTTGAATGCCTATAAATGCAGGCCAAGAAGATGCTGTGCTTATTGCAGGAATTGGATGAAACGCTTAGCAGTGCTGCCAGTCAAAAGTTGCCTGTGCTTGTACAAATCTGTGTCGTAATACAAAGTAGCTAAAAGGTAGCTTTCTGTTTCTGAGTTGGTGCCTGGTTTTCTTAGCGTAGCAGCTCCTGGAAAAAGTGCATCTTGTCATACAATAAACCAGGAGAACAGTAGATGCAGATTGAAGATGGGTTTTGTTTAGGTGGGGTTTTTTGTTGTTGGTGGTTTTTCTTGTTGTTTTTGTTGTTGTTTTGGTTTTTAATATGTATTTTTAAACATCCATATAAAGTAATATATGAGTGCCTTTTTTGGTTCTTGGAATCTCTGCTTTTTTAAAAAAATACTAGGATTTAATGACTTTCTTGTTGCCTGGGACCTGGAATGAAGTATCTAATGCTTGAATTTAAGACTAGTCTGTGAGATGAACAACTTCTTTGTAACATGGGATTTAATTCAAGCTCCCCCAGAAATAATCCCCAGAACTTCAAGAGGTGACTCTGTTCTTTTCAACTAAACTCAGTTACTGATTTTTGACTCAATGTAATGATGGCTTTTTCCCAGGAGATGAAAAGAAAGAAGTAGGGAATAAAACAGTGATGTAACTGTGCTGAGATAAACCAAGCTAAGTGTTCTGTGGTTGAATAGAATGCTGTATTTAGTATGAATGTTACCTGGCTGGTTGGCTCACTGGGGTTGAGAAGAATAACCTGGAGTTGACAGTAAAATAGCTGCTGTATTCTGGGGTTGGTTTGCAGTCTCCATAGTCCAACTTGTCACGAGACTTGAATGTTATTCCTTTATGTGTTATCCTTTAAGATGCTTTTCCTAGGGGAGGGGAATAATCCAAATTTCTCTAATAATGTTGGTCTAGAATCTGCCTTGATGAGTGCTCCTTGGAGTGTGAGAGATTCTGCTTGAGCCGCTGGTGCACTTGCTTAGAGTCCTGTGGATCTTGGTGGACAGGATGTGTCAATATTTGAGGAAGTTCCCAGCCCTAATTAGTAAATAGGGGTAGAACTAACATGGCTATTGTAACACTGCACAGTAATCAGCTCCAAGGCAAAAAGAAAATGTCTCTTGGGTTTTAAGTAAGGTGGTTTGCTTCAAATTCTTAGAATATGCAAATATTTTAAAACTGTTCTGGCTTACACAAGGTATTGTAAATATTTTGGTAGTATTGGAAACCTGTGTATTGAACTGTTTGGCTTTGGGCTAGTGCATATTGTTAACTCTTTTTGCTTGTGTAGGACTCTTCTTTAAGAACTAATTCCAAGGCATCTGTAGACCAAAATTTTTAAACAACCTTCTGTGCCTTTTATCACATACCCTAGAGCAGTGAACAACAAGCCAGACTACAGTATAACGGCAGAAATGGTGAGAATGAGAACTCTGTACGGTATTATGAAGTATTTCTTTGAAAGAGTTTTACTGAAACCAAAAAGGCTGGATTTTATGTAATCTTTTGACATAAACTTGTAACATAAATGGGCACCACTCAGACTTTAAGTGACACTGTGAACTCAGAGGAGTTCACAAGTATGTTCTAAGTATCTTCTTCTGCCTGTTGTGATTAATATCCTGATGTACTTGCAAGCTCTTAGCTTTTGATATAAAGTAATAAGTTGTTTGTGACTACTAAAACTGGCTGACCTTGGTGTTACTCTACTGTTCATTATGAAGTCTCTTGTTACAGAAGTGTGATATTCTTTCTGCCTTATTTTGTTGTGTCTTTGTGCATGAGTAGCACAAATAGGGCTCAAATCTGACTTTCATGTATGATGGTGCATTAATCTCTCCCACATACCAGGTGAATGTATTGCTACCTAGTGATTGTAGCAACAAAATGTTGTTGACTGGGCTCTGAAAAGACTAGCAGAGTTTTTTGTACCTGGCATCTCACAGCCATGGTTTTGGGTTACAAAACCAACTTGCACAGAACTTCTTACGTGGCATAGTAATAGTAGCTGAATATTGAAATAAGATTTTTTTTGTTGTTGTTCTCAATAGCAGATGCACAGCCACACTTGATTAATTTAAAAATAATATGACAAAGAATATAATGAGCTGAGTTTTTTTCTAATTTCTGACTTAATAGGTTAAATAAAAAGTGCAGGGTGAATATGCTTAATGTGCCCTTTTTTAAAGGGGTAATGTGAAGTACAGATTTCAATAAATAATCTGCCATGAGTCACAGCACAGGACAAACGGGACGTGGTTTTGGTTTGCCCTACGTCTCTCATCCTCTCCCTTAATTGAGACTTTCTTAGCAATTTGACAGATACCTACCTCCCTGCTGAGTAGAACAATGCTGCTTTCTTTTTGGGAGAACTGATAAATGGGTAATAAACAGGTATAGATCTGTTAAATGAACTCTGTGTATTTAATGGAACCACGTGCATACATCATCAACTTGTAGGCATGCTTACTTCCACAGTCTTTGAATAATATTCTTAAAAACATTTCTTCCAAAGTCTTCAGGTTCTCTCTGTCCCTTAGTAGTTAGAGATAAAAGCTTCAAAACTCTAATTTTTTCATTTACCTGTAATAATCTAACCACTCAAAGTCATCTGATATCTCGTCAACATAGAATTGTGCTTAACTTATAGGAGCTGCTGAACAGCTTGCTTTAAGCTCTAGAGGGAATTCATCTGAAGGACATTGTTCTTAAATTCTTGCTGTGTTGAATGAGGTTATGGTTCCATTCCAAAATGTGAACATGCTGTTTTACACAGGAGAAACTGGGTAACCATTTCATTTACACAACTTTTCTTTAGTTTTTGTGTGTTAGAGAGCTTCATATAAAGAATGCTGTCGGTGTAGTGTCATTCAGATACAGAGAGAAATAAATTGAGTGGCTAGCTCTTCCTCTTTTGGCCAATTAAATTCTTGGAAACTATTACACCCACACCTGGGAGTATTGCCATCTCACTGTCTGTTATTTTAGGGCTCTGAGAGTTGATGTTTTTGTCATTTTTGAAAGCTTGTGCAACTGAAAGTGGTAACAACCAGCACATATGGATAAAGTATAATCAACCAATAATGTTTGATTCATAGTGCCACTTCCCAAAGCACACTTCCATGCTGTCTTAAGCAGAGTCCTAAATGGAAAGTTAAGTGAAAAAAAGTTGTATTTTGTTACTGTGTCATTGATGGCCTATGGTGAGATGGCCGTGGTTGGATGCCAGGTGCCCACCAAGCAACTCTGTCACTCTCCTCATCTGGACAGGGCAGAGAAACTGTAACAAAAGACTCACAAGTTGAGATAAGGACAGGGAGAGATCACACCCCGGTTATGATCATGGGCAAAACATACTAAATTCAGGGAAATTAATTTAACTTACTGCCAATCAAATCAGAGTAGGGTAGTGAGAAATAAACCCAAATCTTAAAACTCTTTTGACCAATCCTTCCTTTTTTCACAGGCTCAACTTCACTCCTGATTTTTCTGCCTGAGTGGCACTGGGTGACAGGGAATGGGGATTGCAGTCAGTTCCTCACACATTTATCTCAGCTGCTCTTTGCTCTTCACCCTCTTTATCTGCTCCATCATGGGGTGCTTTCCATAGGAGATGGCTCTCCACAAACTTCTCCAACATGAGTCCTTCTCTCAGGCTGCAGTTCTTCACAAACTGTTCCAGTGTGGGTCCTTTCCAGGGGGTTAGTCCTTCAGGAACAGCCTGCTCCAGTGTGGGTCCCCCACAGGATCACAAGTCCTGCCAGCAAACCTGTTTCAGCCTGAGCTCCTCTCTCCATGGGGTCACAGGTCCTGCCAGGAGCCTGCTCCAGCCTGGGGTTCCCATGGGGTCACAGTCTCCCTTGGGCTTTAATGGCTGCACTGCGGGATCCTCCATGGAGTGCAAATTTGGCTGTATCCTCAGGAGCATGTGTTGGAGATGGCTTTAATGAATAGGCAGTTTTGGTATGTGGATCATGCATTAGCATTCTGTAGACATTTCAAGATACTATCATTTGATTAAAGAGATTTTAATTGCTGCGGCTCTTAAAATCTTTAAGTAGGTTGATTATCCAGGTGCTAATAGCATGCAGAAGAAATGCAAAAGGATGATTAATAGATTTTAATCCAGGAAAGAACCATTTGTAATCATGTGATCTTTTCTGAAAAAGACCATCCGTAGGACTTGTGTGAATGAATCCCTGTTGGAATTTGATACAACCACAAGGAAAACTTCCTATTTAGAAAAAAAGGATGTATAGTCTACCACAACCCTATTAGGTGCCCAGTTAGCTAATTAGTCCTGCTGTCTCTAACAGGGTAATCTCTCTGATGTATAGTCAGACAATATACACTTCTAGCTGCCTACCTAACAGCACTTTATTTATATCCTGTGATTCATTGAGCACGTTCAACTGAGCATTCTGCTCCATTTCAGAATTCCTCAAACGTGATGCTTAAAATATTCATATTTATGAGATAGGGAGATTAAACTTTGTCTTGGTACAGTCCAATGCAATTTGCAAATTAGGATCTTTAGGTTATGCTCATTTCAGCAAACAGTCCAGATAAGTTTGTTAGCACTGGTTTTGGTCTTATTTACTATTTCCTCAGGCTTTTGTAAAGATTGTCTGGGCAGTAGATCAGTCATGATTCCTGATCTGTTCCCAGGTCACCAGTAATAATGGTAAAGAGCTTAGCAGTAGCTTGGTGAACACATCCAGTTTTGTAATATTTCTTGACTCTGTCTTTTCAGGGCTTAAAATAAACATAACATCAGACTGAGCTTGTGCTATTCTGCATCTTGATCAGAATACCTTGTGAAAGCAAGGTCAGGGCTGTGTTGAGACTTAAGTCCTCAGCATAGTCACCATCACTCAGGATGGTGTCCTCATAAAAAGAAGGTGATGCTAAGAATTTGGTTGTACTGTATTTTTCTTTTTACTATGTAATAATAATTATCGACTTGGTATGCTCAGATGGAATCTTACTTCTTCTATTTTTGACTTGTCCTGGTTCTGGCCAGGACAGGATTAAATTTTGCAGTAAAATTTAACTGGCAGGAGGGGCATGGCCAGGACCTGGAGGTTATTCTGTACCACCTCAGGTCATTTTCCAGGGATGGGGGAAAGGCTCCCTTCAGGAGCGTGAAGGAGGGATGCCTGGGCATTGTTAGGGTTTTTCTGCGTGCTGAGTGTGCTAGAGCATCCCAAATGATATTTTAAAATTCTTGAACAAAAGCTGGTTTGGGCTCCTAAGTCCTTTTAATTTCTAGTTTGAGGGCTAATAATCATATCACTCAAATAAGATTATTTGTCAGTATTCATAGATCTTCTGCCTCTGTTCTACATTGAAGTGAGTAATAGCATTGTTGCAAAGGTTGTTACAGTCAGGATAATAAAGGAGCTTTAAATATGATTGCAGTCTACCAATACAACTATTTCTGTGTTCATTCTGCTATCTTTTGTCATTTCTAGCTTTTGTTATATTTGTTACTGTGCACATCCCCTCTTTTCCACTTCACCTAGAGGTATTTCTGTAGGTTATGTGGTTTTCTTCAAATGTGGCTTTGGGGTCAGCTATTAAAAAGTCTTGTGTGATTCCCTGTTATTCTTGGATGGTATATTACTATTAAAATAATACTGAAGTAATATTTTATCAGATCGCCAAAGCTGAGCTTCTCAGGACAGGTAGTCACTCCTAGTTCTGTCATCCATTCTCTTTTGAGGTATGGATGCATGGTGTTCCTTTGTGGTGAATGCAGTGTGCTGTTTGAGTTAGGACATTGTCACCTATGAATCCCATACAAATTTTGGAGTTGGGAAGGTGAAACATGGAACATACATGGATGGGACCAAAGGGCCCCACAATAATGTGGCATTCTCCTTCTCACAGCAGCTTGTTGCAGAAGGAGCTGTGTGTGCTGTGTTGTTTAGTGTGCATTAGTGGCCTCTGGTAGATACCACTTAGTGCTCATGTGGTGCAGAATGTCTGTGGAGGGTTAAATGTTCTTTAAAGTTGCTAATATTTCAAGTGAGTAATGAATATTATTGCAGAAGTGTCACCACTCGTTTCTTGACCAATCCTCTCTCCCTACGTAACCACGTACAAACGCTTCCGTTGTGTGACATGTACAGTGAAGTTCCAGTGTTATAAAATGGGCTTGATTTATGTTCCCAAAGGCAATAATATAATCTCTTACTTGTATGCCTACTGCTTACACATAAGCAATGAAAAGATCTTTTTGCCTTTCTTTCAGGGTGTCAGCCTTTTTCTGAAGGGTATCTTGTGTGTGGTCTTTGTACTTGCCTACTCTTTGTGTTAGCATAACATCTTGGTGCTTGTTAAACTGGCTCCAAAGTTTGTTGCTACTTCTACTCCAGTGATAAGTTACTTCAAAACAAGTGATAGTCTGTGTTGTGACTAAAACAGGAAATCAGGGTTTTTTTGGTGGTGCTCAGCTATTTGTTCAGCTATGTGTTCCGTGGTGGTCGTGTTTATCTGGCTGTGCTGTGTCTGGGGTTGGTTCTCTGGTTCAGCAAGAAACCTTTTATTTTTGCAGAGTCATTTTCAGCTGGATAAAGCTTGGCACCTGACTTCCCAAACAGAATCGATGGCATAGGAATGGGTCAGGAGGGATGACTGGGGATGCGGCACAAACAAGATCAGCCACTGTCAGTGGAATGAATTTATGCCATAACAAAGCGATCAGACTATGTACTAAGCGATGTAGAACAGTGCATAATTTCTATAAAGTTGACCTGTAAAGTGAATGTTGAATGTAAACAAGTCTCTGTATAAGTGCTTTTATAATCAGATGTATGCCAAAGATGGTCAGGTGTAATAAAGTAAGGAAACTGGAATGGATATAAATGCAGCATCATTGTTTGCCCTGGCAGCTGAAGCTGTGCTACCTGAGCTGCTGAAATACAACTCAGAAAGATGTGATATCTTCACTCAGACTCTACCCTTACACTGTCCACAGTTAAGGGAATTGCAGATGAACTTTTCTTGATTTTTACCAATTTTAAATGCATGGATGAATACAAAATAAGTATTAAATGATATTAAATCAATAAATTTTAAGGTCAACTTGCTGGTGTTTTCTTGATTTTTTTTTTTTTTTTTTTTTTTTTTTCTTGAATATTTTGGAGTGGAAGTACCAGAAGACAATTGAAATACTTTTTCAAGTTAAACAAGTTCCAAGTAGAAAGGAGTCAAAAGTCCTTGCCTTTTTACCTTCAAAATATTCACTTGTAAATAATGTAGGTGTTGCTAAGGTTTAAAGCTGATATTTTATTCTTATGTAATGAAATACAGTATTTGTAGAAAAAAAAAGTGAATGCTAAATAATTGTTTTGAAACTCCTAGCAGATGATTTAGATTAATCTGTTAGAACATTATTGTTAATCCAAGTTTTGAAGAAGTAGCTTTAAATTTCAATTCAATACTTAATTTCCAAAATTGATGCAATTTTGTGGAAAGAATCAAGTGTGTTTTTATAATGTTAGTATCTTCTTTCCTTTTTTTTTTTTTTTCTTTCTCCCAGGGTAAAATCTAGGTGTACAAAAAACCCATTCCATTGATGTAGTTTCCTAGATTGAAGTAGAAAAACTGCTTGCCTACCTTATTGAAACCTCTTTGGGTTTGGCTTTTTGGGTGTTTGTTCTTTGTTCTTCTTGGTTTTGTGAGCTTTTTTTGTTCATTTGGTTTTTTTGTTTGGGTTTGGTTTTTTTCGGTTGATTGGTTGGTTGGTTTTGTGTTTTTTTAAGAATTATTAGAATTCGAGAAGTAGATTTAGTGGGATTCCTGTTACTTTTGTACTACAATACTGTCCAATCTGCTTTATTGGCTATTCTCAGTAAACTACTATTCCAGCAGATTTTTTTTTTTTTGGCAGGTGCTTAGATTGGCTACCAGAGAACATCTTAGAACAGTATTGCAGAACATTTTGTGGTTTTCTTTGTTTAATTGTTGTCTGCACTGGGAAAGGTGCCTGGGATATCATGAATGTCTTGTCTGTTCATTGAGCTAGGACCAAATTTATTATTTATGTTCATATGCACAAATTTGAGGAGATTAAAGGACAATCCATGTAGTTTTAAAGGATCTGTTGGTGAACCTTAAAATTTATTTGAAATGAGATTTGATCTTAAAATTGGTTTGAATTTGGCTAAGAAATCCTTTGTCCAAAGTAGCATATTAAGCAACTGCTTTTGCTTTGGCTTGTTGTATCCCTGTGTCAGAGAGCAACATGTGGGTTTAGTCTGTATCAAGTTACTGTATTTTTAGTACTTGGTTTAGCATAAACTATCATAGTTTCTGGTAGAATGTAAATCCTGTGAGTGGTATGGGTGTCATGAGTAAAATCTGTGCTGTGCAATGTTAATCATTGTCAGGTCAGTACCAAGCAGTTCCGTAACTGAAGAACACAGATAAAACAAGTATCATACAGTGATTCTGAATTTATTTGGGGTTCTGCAAGATAACCTATAGGTTCTTTGCTTTAGACTTTGATCAGTCTGATAAAATATGATGTTGTTTCTCTTTCTACAGAGATCCACTCAGCTGGGGTTTTTTACTAGTCCTGTACAGAAACTAAAATTGTGATTGGAGATCTCTCCTTTATCCCTCCTCCCCTTTCTTGCCAAAGAGGCTGGATAGGAAGCACCTTTGTGTCTACTTGTTGTTAGGTATTGCAGAAACATTTTGTGTAATTAAGGAAAAGTAGTGCTAAATTTAGCATGTAATTAATGTGTTGTGAACAAAATTACTAGTTTTACAGTAATAATTTTAGCAGCTTTTATGCCACCTTATTGCACAGCAGGAAAGAGATGAACAGGTTTCGATGTTTTCAAGTACCTCTGAAGGTATTTTCATTGGGCACCCTTTATGGGTTTTATTTTTTGCACTTGCGGTATTTATTTCACGTATGGATTATTTCATACACATGGATCAAATACTACATTCTCTGAGTGAATATTGCTGTCCCAGTATAGTATCTTTTGATATGATTTGTCTGAGTTGTGAATGATGTTAGTATTTCAGGTTTGAAGTTTATAGTGTGTTTGGTTTTTTCAGTTTTCAGGGATATGTAAAGTATCTAATTTAGCTAGCATACTCACTGGAACACAATTTATTAGGTAGGAGAAATACCATCAAAATCTGTTGTACAAATTAGATCTTTAAAGCTGAAGGTTTTATAAACATGCTTCTCAAAATATATTTTGAATTTGCCAAGGAAAAATGTATCACACAAACCCTTCCATTTTTTTATTGCAATGAATAGTTAGAGAATGAAGTTATGTAATCTCATTTCAGAAAAAAAAGCTTCTATGAAAATCTTGTGAAACACTCTTTGTAATGCAATAGCAATTAACTTGTGCAGTGTTCAACCCTGCAAATGGGGAGAAATGAGCAATGTAGAACTTACAGCTCTTGTTAAATTGCTGTGTCAACTGTTGTTGCAATCCTCCAGGAATCTCTGCATTGCTTCCCAGAATGAATTAAATTTGAGCTACTTTCTCCAGTTATGCAGCTGAAGCGGCTCATGAGAATTATTGGAATGCGCAAAGAATAGCATATTGCACCTAAGCTTTTACGTTAGAATTTCTGTAGCTGTGAATACTGAAAGGGCTGCAGGAAGTCCAACTACATAAGCTTTAAAAGATGTTTTTATATCTTCTTTCACAGTTGTTTTTCTGTCCTAAGGGGAAAAAGAAATCATCATCTCAGGTGAAAGACAAGTACAAGTAGGGATTTGGCATATATGTGTCAAAATGAAAATGCAACAGCTTCAAGTTTTGTCTAAAGCTAGCCTGCTGAAACTTAAATATTCAAGCAAGAAGTTAGGTTTTTGAAAATTCATTTAGCAATCTGTTACTTGATTTCTTCTGGTTTTGTCTAGAATTTAGAACTTCATGCAGAATTACTGGTTATCCGTGTTAAGCTGAATAAGCCTTACAGTAGTGACTTGCCTCCAAATCCTGAAATCATTGAATATATTCTGGAATATTACTGTTGAAATGTCCCAACTAGAGGACTGTAAAATGTGACTTTAAATGTTTTTTAAATTTGGATAAGCTTTCAGTGCCTTTAACTTACAGGCAAAAGTGCTGGCTTTTTACTTGGATGTATTGGATCCCTTGAGCCAGAAGCTTTTTGTGTAGCTAAAAGAGCCCTTTCTATATCATTGTGTCCCGATTACTTTGTATCAGTGACATTAGGAGGACCTTTTTTCAACCTATGTTGGCGCTGCCTTCCATTGACTTTCGCCTTTCCAAACACAAGGAAATGGACAGTGGTGATGCATTTTGATTGTCAATTGGAACCCTGGGGAGTTAGTAAAAGTAATTTCAATGTTAATTTTGCTAGGACTTAGTCACAGCTGTGAGCCAGTACTAAACCTGTTCGAATGGCCTTCTTTATTGCTGCACTGTTTTTAGGTTGAAAAGGCTATCTTTAGAAACTTCTTTGGTGAACATTGCAGGGATACAGTTCACATATTCTCATACAAGCATCCAGGGAGAATTTTGAAAAAAACCTTAGGATTCTTCTGATATTACATAACATGCTGCAGTTCTAAATTGTTCCAGTTAGTACCAGGCATCATTATTGAGAGCCTCAGATGGAAGACCAACAGAAGATTTGTGTGGCAGCTACTATATCTTCTTTTACAAAAAGTTCTTGAAACTGAACTGCAGGTGGATGCTAGTTCTAACAAAATGTTGGCTAGACTGGTTTGGTGTCATTAAAATTCTTCAGTTTGTGTATCAATAAGACTAGACAAACAAATATTTCTGAAAGAATAGCTGCCTTCCTTTGAAAGGAGTTTTAGGTACCAGTGGTAGAAATGCAAGTCTGAAGTAGTTTGGATTTAGAGCTTTATCTCATGCCAGTGGATGTTACAATAAAAATATGTTCAAATGATAAGGAACAGATTATACCAGGAGGTACCATGCCCAGGACAAAGACTAATTGTTGAACATGGGTGTACCAAATGAATGTTTTTTCAAGCTTAGTTACTTGAGTACCTGCAATTTATGTCATGCAAAATGGACCATAGCGAAAAACCTGTGTCATTACATGGATTAAGTATAATGTAAACTTTGTGTTGTACCAATACTATGAAATTTTTCTTCAGGTATTAGAATTCTTAGTTAAAGGATTAGTGGATGGCTTTGGCTGCAAGATTCAACTGCGTAGCCTTGTACTTCAGCATAAGGAAAAAAGGGGACTACAATTGTGTGTGTGCAGAAGGTAAAGAAGCCAATGAAATGTAACTGGCCATGAGAATGGCACTGTAGTTTTTGTCTTTCAGAAGTTGCATGATGTCTTGTGAATTGGTAGATAATTGATTGTAGAGTCCCCATCACGGAAGACTTTGTGACTGGACAGGGTGCTAGGTAATCTCAGCAAGGCTCCCTTTGCCATCAAAGACTGGACTAGAGAGGTCAGGCTGTTGCATGGTTCTGTGATCCTTGTAACTCGACAAATACTCAGCTGAAGTATTTCTTATGGGATCTGATTACTGTAGGAGAGTGTGGCTGTTGATCACTCTTTGAAGAGATACTGTGTAATCCAGCCTCATCTGCTCCCAGGACTTGTTTTTAGGATCCTGTGACCCTCACTATAACCCTCATCTTTTCCCAGTTAAAATCTGGCATAAAAAATACAAACAGATCTAACTTTTATCTTCTGTGGAACCGAAAAGTAATGCATTTTTTTTTCCTGATGAAAACAAATTCTGTCACAGTTAACTAGATCATCAATTGTCAGACTCAAATGAGCAGAATTTCCAAAGCTAAAGTGTCACTGGTCCATGACAGGATCAGTAAACATTAGCCTTCTTTGGTTTAAAATTGGTGTTTTCAGCTGGAATTACGGCTACAGGCTTTTTAAGATAGTATGACAAAGTAGATAATAAAGTGCCAAGAGTTGGACATTGCATTTTCAGTTTCATAAATAACAAGGTAGAGAATAAATGTGTGTTGTCTAATGAATCAAGGTTATTCAGCTCTTGAATACTCTATATAGCACATTCTTTACTAATGCTATTTTTTAGATGTGGTAAATTAGAACTGTTTTTTAAGTGTATTATCTGTTTTCATAATTTTGGGTGACTGATGCATCAACTAGATATTTTGCATCAGTGAAGCAGCTATTTTATCTTTCAGATGTAGACAGTTGCATAAGTTTTTTCAATATAAACTGAATTTCAAGTTAAACACAAAAGGAAAGAAAGAAACTGCTATAGGAGTATTTGTGTGTGTACCCTTCAGATACTTGTGCCACAGGTTAATAATACGTAATGACAAGAAAATCCATACAGCGGGACTCACCATCTCTTTGTGCTTTTAGTGTTCTCCTTTTATATTGCACATATGTCTTAAACACGACTTTGCTTGTTCTGAGATAACCTTAGTAAATACTCCAAAGTATATTTAAAAAATATTTTTGAAAATTGTTCTTTCATGTGCTCTGTACCCTTAAGCTTCAGGAGTAAGGACAAAACAACTTTTAAACAGCTGTGGTCTGAGACCTGATGTGATTGTGTGAAGGTTCCTTGTGACCCTGACTCTTCAGCTGTTGAGCTGCCTTTATTAGGAGCAAGTGTTACTGAGCTTGAGGCTGGAGTTGCTGAAGGGATTCTCTTCCTGGGTTAGAGAAACTTCTGGCCTTCTCCAGAAAACTTAAAATGACTGAGGAGTTACCATGGGTACTCTTTATTACTGGAGCTGACATTAGCTTTGTGGGTTCAGGAGACTTTCTAGAGGTGGGCCTAATTTTTCCAATAGTGTTTATATTAAGGCTTTAAGCCTTCAGAACCAGAAGTGAAAAATGTCTGTACTTAAGTTTCACAGGTGTTCTCTCCTGAAATGCTCTTGGCTTGAACTGTGATGTTAAAGAGTGTGATTATGAGAAGTATCGTGTGTTGCTTGTAAAATATTATAAATAATATCTTTTAACGTGCAATTTCTGTCATGTATTTTTCATTGTCTAATGTTTTTTCTGCAGTATTTCTTATATATCTATTTCTATATATCTATTCAAAATCTTATATATCTATTTTATTCCACCATATGATAAAGACAGTTAAATGTGAAATTTATTATTCATTGAGTAAGCACATCACTTGGTTTTCTTATTCTTGGGGAAATAGAAATCTTATTTTCAGTTAAACTTTGAAGTTATTTTTGCATAATTGAAGCTTTCATCATGCAGCTGTTTCAGCTGTTGAACCATTTAATCCTTTTTTTGATTCCTTTGCTGCTCAGCCTCTTAACTCGTGAGCCATATGGAGATACGGCTTTATAATGGCAGTCATATGTAGACAGGTGACTCATTTCAGTAACCACAAACTATTCTAGAGCACTGGCTGAGATGATCCTGAGAGCAGGGACACAGCCTTGCCTGCAGTGTCATGGTACAGTTCTGTCTGTGTTCGTTGTCACCCTGCCCTGGCCTTGGACAGGAGAGTGGGGATATCCCAGCTGTCAGCTCAGACAGAAACCTTGGGAGACAAATGTGGGATGGAATCTAGTGAGACATTCAAGCTGGACTCAGAAGCACAAGATCACTTGCTAGGTTGTAAAATCCCTTGGAGGTGGTAGTGCTGGTAGTGCTTTTTATAAAATGGCTGAAAATCTCAGTGTGTTAACCATTGCTCTAGGCTGTAACTCTAGTGGCTGGGTTTATATGTTTGTGTGCAAATAGACCATTATATATGTGGTTTATGCACAAAGTACATGTTAGAAATCCAGCTCAAGCTGTTCCTTTTGAGTGTGTGCAAGTTCGATGTTGTAATTCCAGAACGATTTTATTCCATGATACTAACTTTATTCAGATTACTTCATGTTATTATGCATCATGCAAAAATGAATTCTGTTGAATTATATCTTCATTTAAAAGATGATGTTGCATTGAATATAATGGCTCCAGGCTTTCTGGAGTCTTAACATAATGCAGTTTTTCAGTTTGATGATCATATGTAGAATGATTTGCAGTAAACTAAATAGCTTAAGAAATTTGATCACTTTATTCTGAAGCTACTTGTGCCTGCTTTTCTCAGCTGTTACAACTATCATACTGCTATTTGGTGAGTGTAGAGGTCACTGACATATGAATTAAGTTAAATTCAAAAAGAAAAAAGGTAAGTTATTGTACCTTTAGCAGGAATTGTTTCTGGGTTTGAGAATGGTGTAACCATTTAAAATGCTGAAGTTACTCAGCAGTATATATGATGAAAAAAGTCAGTTGAGTAATTGATGCTTTTAGTAAGACTTTCTTTCAGTACTGTGATCAGCTTTGGTCCTATTTGATATTAGTCTTGAATTTTCAGCAGTAGGGTTTTTGAGACTCTCCTCTTGAGAGAGCACTAAATTGAGCTTGGTTGGGATTATCTACCTTTCTTTTTTCTGTCTTCTGATTGTTCCCCATGTGCAGGTTACATGCTGCTGTTTCAATGCTCCACAGTGGTGGCACAGCTTTATTAACTGCAAAAGCACAATGGTGATGGTGATGCAAGAACTGTCAGTTAATGGGGCCTCTTGTTCCACTTTCCTTGAACTTCAGTCCAATTTAGGTTGCAGAGTAGATGGCTGACCTACTTGTATTTTGGTCAAGCATTAATTTAAAATGGCATAAAAAGCTTTCCTTTTCCTGAAAAGCAGGAGCAGGGTAGAAAAGACCACTCTTTCTGAGGTTAGTTGGCCAAATTTAAGCATTCATTTCACGTTGTTACGTTTAGGGATTCCACATTTAAGTGATTTGTGTGTTTGAGAGCTGTATAAGGTCATGTAACATGTATCCAGATCGCTGAAAATCATGAGGAAGACTGGCTGCTCTGCTGTGCTTTCTTTTCTAAACCCTTAATAAGATTAGTGAAACCTTTGCAAACCAAAGAAAAGCTTTCACCTCCTCTCTTGCCTAACCTGGATCCCATGTGCCTCTTTTAAAGCAGCACCTTGTTTTGCACACTGAAAACTCTAGGTTTTTCAGTTGCATTAGGATTAAAGTAGGTTTAAGTGTACTGTGTATGCTTAAAAAAACCCCAAACAAATCAAAACCAACAACCCCTCCCACTTCTGCCTTTGCTCGTCAAATTACATATACAGGGAAGGCCATAAAGTATGATCTCTGATCCTAATATTTAAGAATGACCTTCCAGGTAGCTTAGACCAATGAGTTTAGTACATGGTAAGGAGCCAGTTCATTATATGTATTACAAAAAATAATTACATGTTTTTAGGGAATATTTAATTCTACTAACTTAGAAGCTCATGTTGTCTAGATTACTAAATTGTAAGTAGAGGTATTCTGACCTTGTTGCAGTAATTACCATTTCAGGACCAGAAAATTAAATTGCCTAGAAACATGAGAATTCCTGGCTAAAGTTTAGCTCAGATTCACTGAGCTGAAAATCTGTTTAAATAGAATTCAAGAGTTTCTTTTTTTAGTGACCGTGTTAATGCAACTAAGTATTGAGTAACCTTCTCTCCAACTTTAACACAAGCAAACAATTTAAACTCTCCTAATAGTTCTTCAGAAGCTGCACTCAGTTTGCTTTAAAATCTGAATTAATCTTATTTAATCTTAAATATGAAATACAGTCACGTGCTCTTTTGTACTTTTACAGTATAGCATTGATTTTGAAACACTTGAACAGACCTTTTATTGTTTCTAAATGAATAATTACTTATTTAACTTACTGTAAAGAAAGATAGTTGAAGTTAAATATGCCTCTGGTTGTTTTCTTTCTGCATTTATGAATTGTATTCTGCAGAGGTCTGTACATTTTGTATCAGTTCCAGAAATGAAACTAATGAAATGGGGCATAATCTGATGACTATCACAGCCGAAAATGTTGCTTTTAAGTTGTAAGGCTATCTTCCTTAGCAGTTTTTACATTGATAGTGTTTTCCCCAAATACTGAACTACCCTTTAATGTATTTTGAGGGTTGAGGAATGTTGCATGATGATTTGACCCACTTTTTGTCAGCAGGGCTATGACAGTGAGGGGATAATGACTGCAGAAAGAATTGGTAATTACGGAAGCTACTGTTTAGAGCCTTTTCACAGCTTTGATCTAAGCCAAAAATTATGGCAGGGGTCATTTAATTTCTGCTATAGGGTACAAGTCCTGGGGTACAGTTCTTTGCTAGCTTTGGCTGTCCCTTGCACAAAAGCTATACTAGCAAATAATTTCTGGTGTTATAGGGTACTTGTGTTGAGGAGCTATCCTAGAAAATTGCTGGGTTTGCTTACTAAAGAGTAATCCATTCAGCTCCAAGGAGTTTTGTGTGGAAATGTGATGTCTCTGTGCTGTTTATATCAAGTATAACATGAGCACATTGTGGTCTGTTGTTTTACTGGGTCTGGGGATCTTCTCTTTCACCTTCAGCAATGTCCATCTGAGACAGGAAGGTCTTCTATAGGAAGGTCTGTTATTCTTTGTGCTTTCTCTTTATCCATGGTAAGGAAATCATCACTTCCCCTTTTCCTTTTATTTGTATTTCCAAAAAGTGACAGAAAAATTCACTAATATGTGAAGAGTGCACAGATTTTTCCTGGGTTCGCCCAGGCAGCTTCCCCTGCCCCAGTCAGCCTTCCTAGTTTTTGCCAAGTATAGTCATCTGTATCCCGCTAAGATAAGCAGAAGGTGGGGTATGCTGACATCTTAATGCACAGATTTAGTTTCTAACAGTGATTTAGGCTTTGGAAACAAGTATGAGTTAAAGACAGGGCTGAATTTGGTTCCAATAAGGTATCTGAATTGGTTCTCTTCTGAAGTAAAGAACAGTAGCTCCTCAGTGCAACTTTCAGATTCAGGAGGACTGCCCTGTTTCACCTTAATTTAAGGGTTTAGATCTGCTTCCATTCAATGCATGTCAGTATTTCATTAATTACTATTACAGCCCTGTATTTCCTGAGGTGGAAAAATACAGCTTTTGACTGTGAAACAGTGAAACAACACATCTGTTTCCTAAGTGACGCATCTGCAAAGTGTGCCTACGTGTTTCACTGAGATATTTAAAAACACTCTCCTCCAGTGAAGCCAGTTGTATGATAAAAATACCTTCCCTTAAAATGGGCTATCCATGGTCTTTCCTAAAGGTTATAGTACACCAAATACTCAGCTTTGCAGCTATACAGAACCATATTATGACTGAAAACCCTGTGTTATTTTGAGTGTTGCAGTGTGGAGGGGGGCAAAAAAGACATTGCTTGAGCTACAAGGTTTTCATCAGCCCACAGGAAGTGCTAAAGTACACGCTGATGAGAGAGCTGTGTTTGTGGAAATGGAGATCAGGCAGTGCTGTGCAGGTTCTGTGGTTATCTGTGCAGTTATGCTGCCCAGCTCCAGAGCTGGAAAAAATGCAAGTGAATTAAGGCATGCCTTTTCAGGTGAATAGCTTGTAAACAGAATGGGGAATGACTTTCCAAACAACTGCCATAGTTGCTTTTTCCTACCAAAATGTACTCTACTGTGTCACAGCTGATACAAAACTATTTTTGGCTGAGTGTGATATTTTGCAATGTTTGTTTGAATGTAAGAGAGTGCATTTATCATGTTTGAACTGACGGTTCTGGGCTCATACAGCCTGCTGTCCACAGCACACATCATTTCTAGAATGGTTATTGTACTGCTTTTTATTTATGTCCTTTTGTGGGGTTTCTGTTTTGAAGTAGACCAGTGTTCTTGCTGGGTGGTCACATAAGTAAGTTTTGATGTCTGAGGCAGTGCTTCTTGTAATGTTCTATTTTGCTTCTTCATTATATGCCATTTTAGAACAGTTGTGTACATGTCATTTGTCTCTGCAACTGCTTTGCCAGTGCAGCTGTAAACGCTGTTTCATGGTTTCTTTCCTGGAGAATCCATCAGTATCACTCCTCTGCACTGTCCTTGTTTGTGCACTGTTGTAAAATTCTACTTGAACTAAATATTAAGTGTGTATGCTTTAGATATTTCCCATGACATTTTACAAAAATTAGTTTTCATTATGAGTGTATATAACAAGCCATCTAATTCCACTAGGTAAAGGGTCAATTATTTATTTTTAAAGTATCTGGAGACTTAAAGATTTCTTGCTAACTAAATGCTTACAAAATGTAATTTGCAATTTGAAGACGTGTGGTCTTTTGCCCCCTTCATGGTTTTTTTGAAACAAATCTAAAAGGATATTAATCTCAATTTTATTTATTTAGGAAGGATGCCAAGATATTATGGTTAATTTAATTTTGGGAGACTTTGACAGGACATATGAATTAGTGTGTGATGTCACAGGCATTACAAAGGTGAACGTTAGAAAAGGGTGAACGTTTGTAATTAAAAAGTTCTTCCTGCGCTTTATCATTTTGATCACTTGATCCAAAACAGTGGAAAACCTCTGATTTGAAAAATCAGAGAGTATTTTTTGATGTTATTTTAACTGACAAATAATCCCGAGTTCTTCAGCTGGTTTTCTGGCAAAATTTACTCAAAGCCAAATTTTATTTCCTTTTTTTTTTTCCTGCAGTGAAGAAAATGTTAATGTGGATTTTTCTCTCATACCTCCAGATAAAAAAAAAGTATAGTCTGAAAATGTTAAGGTTTGTTTTAGATATATGCAAGTATTTTAAAGCTCCCCACATCACTCTGTCAACTTTGCATCCTTAGCTGGTAGATCTATGCCATTTAAAGCATGTATTTTGCAGTGTTAATAATTTCTGTGGTCAGTGTCTGTTTAACTTAAAATAGAAACCTCTGCAAAGCCTCTGAAGGCAATTACTAGCTTCCCTGGTTAGAACAAAAATTGCAGAATGAAAGTACTACACCTACACACATTGGCTTGTCAAGCTGAGAATAAAAAATAATTTTTCCCCAAAGTCAGTGTTGTGCTATTTAAGGTATCTATCTCCTGGTTAGTTGGAAAAACACAGAGGAAGGCTGTGCTGGCAGGATGGTTAGGTTGTGAATGTGCAAAAAACCAGCACGTGTAACAGCAACATGTCTAACCAGCATGTCTGGCCACTAATGATGGGGAAGGAGGACAGGAGATAAGAGCTGCCAGCTCCAGGGCTCTGCCAGTCTTCTTTAGAGTGTGAGAGTGAGGTAGTATTTGTACATTGTGCAAAATGTGCAGGCTAAGAGTCCTTTTGACTACGTTGGGTCATTGCCTCGTGTTGCAGGTGTGTTACTTCTGCAACACTTCTGTGCTGTGTGTTATTCAAATTGCTTGATCAGTAATTTTAAGTTCCATTTATTTAATAAAGTAATCAGACTGTTATGACTAAAATGGCTGTTCTTACTCCTTTTATTATGCATTGTGAAATTTATATGCTGTAGGATTGCATCACAGAGTGTTAATGTGCCTGAAGAGTTTAATTTTAGAGACTGTCTCCTCACTAGAGTTGTGTGGGATTTTTTTACATGTGGTAATTATCACAGAAGTTTAATCTCTTTAGCGATCTGATGTGTGCTGAAACTATGGCTTAAGTGTGTGTTCATGACTTGTATATTTAGGGCAGTGAATGAGTGCTACTTTCAGTGGTTTCACACACAGCATTTAGCAAACTTGGGCATGGGTGAATATAATCCAATACCAAGGAGGTTGTTGTGGACCAAGCAACCTTCAACTCAGGGGTTTCCTTAATTGACAGAAGTGCAAAGAGTCTCTTGTTAGTCAGGGTTATGAATAACTACTATGAACTGATAGCTTTTTGTTATTTAATGTCATTTTATGTTATCTGCTAACTGAAAAATGTCTAGGTGGCAAATAATTCAGGTATCCAAACTAGAAAATCTAGGAATAAACATTGCTTCCAGTCTCGGAGGAGTGTGCCTGGTAGGAAATAAGCTTGCACAGTCTGTAACAGCGTGCATTTCCTAGATTCCTTCCTTTCGTGCTCACGGTTCACCAAATAGGTTGCTGTCAACTTCTTTCCGAAAATCATTTGGTCCATGGCTCTGCCAACTATAACACAGAGGCTGAATTCCCAAAGAAGTAGTGATTCAATTTCCTTTTACGGACTTTTCTCTGGTGTTTGTTGCTGTAGTTGTTTTCTTGATGGAGACTAAGGGATTATCTTAAATCCCTGTGGAAAAGGGTACTATTCTCCCTTTTTTATGGATTGAAGAAGAACTAGGCCCAAGTCATCGATTTGAGACTCTACCTTTAAAAAGCTAAAGCCTAACTTCTGTTAATAAAATGCAGTCATGTCTGCTGATCGCAATTAGAAGACTTCACAGCACTGAGTAGCAGTGATTAATCATGGTTTGATGCATTTCTTCCCTGCACCCAGGGGCTGGAATTTTTTGGTGTCACTTGGATGTGTAAACCAAAGCATACTTTTTTCCTATGTTTACTTTTCATATTAATTTATGGACTTTTTAGTGTCAGTAGCTGTGAATCTTAACAGCTTTTGTTACATGATTTCACAATATTGCTAAAGAAGTTATGTCACTTTCTTCTGTGTAAATAGTAAACAGATTGAACCCTGAAGAAACTGGAAACTCTTATAGAGCAAGCTCTTTGGACAAAATAGAAAAAAAAGTAATATCTAAATTGCTTTATTTAACCAGGGAATATGAGATTGAGCATATTCATGGTGGGTACACTTGGTAGCAAACCACAGTAGTTTGCACTTAAAGCACAGATTGTATTTGTTTCTGTACAATGGAGTCTTGTTTCCTTCCTATTCCGTGTGGAACAAAACCCGAGACTTCAGTGAGTAATGAGGCAAAATACTATAGCTGAAAGTTCTTAGGAGCTGCTAATTGAAGTTGAGTCATGTTCTTATACATAAGTAGTTCACTCCTTAGTCATGAAACTTGGAATCCTGACAGGTTGGATCCATGGTGACAAATCCTGTCATCCCAAAAATAAGTTTAAAAGGTAGTGTGACCAGGTGCTTTTCTCTTCTAGAGGCTGCTAGACTGTCTCAGCTTGCATCTGTAGAGACCGTGGAGACAATGCATGGCGATGCCATTTGGCTTTCTAAATACGGATTAATTTCTTTCTTCTGTATGTCATCTTGAGGACAGTTAAACACTGGAATAGGCTGAAGAGAGAGGGTGTGCCATCTCCATCCCTGGTGGTTTCAAGATCCATCTGTATAAAAGCCCTGAACAACCTGGGCTGATCATGCTTGGAAGGTTCTGTCACTCTCTGATTGAGATGTTTCTCTGTTGTGGACCAGTTTGTCACCTAGGGCCACAGTTTAGTGATTGCTGTGCTTTAAAGGCCATTGTACACAGGACTGTAATTAGATTTTTTTTTTTTTAATGCTGTCTTTTTGAGTATAGTGAAAAATATTTTCAAAATAAACATAACCTTCCTAAAGAGATCAGAATGTTAAAATCTCACTTTCAACAACCTCACCTGTTTCACAGTGAGAGTTCATGGGAGTTAATTGTTATTACAAGCTTGAAGGGGTTTAACTGAAGGATTTCTTTAAAAGCTTTTCCCCATCTTCCTGTTGAAAAATGCCTTAAGAGAAATTTTGGATTTCACTGGAATATTTTAGCTTCTTAATAGTCTGCATTTGTTGCACTGAAAAAAAAATCAAGTATTTCAACATGAACAAAGCAAGGAACTTTGCAAATTGCTTTCAAAGTAACAACATCAAAACCAACTTCTTGAGAGCAGAGGCAGCATATTGTGTTCAGCTGGTTTTGTGTGTAGTATCTGAAGGTCTGCTTGCTCATTATTAGTTAATATTTCCTAAAATCCTTGTGTGTTAAGCCTCCAGGATGTTTATAGCACTTCTTTTCACACAGTAGGGCACTAGCAGTGAGGAAGAAATTCAAGGTCTTTAGTATAAAGCATGGCTAGAATGTTCCCTAAGAGGAAGCTTTAAAAAAAAAAGCCACATTTATTTATTGGTCCGTTTCCTTGTGTCAAAGATCAATGTATCCTAATTTACAAGAATTGCTTAAAGGCCAGGGCCAAGAAACTGGAGCCTTGTTTGTTTGCATCATTTCCGTAGCTATTACAGTATGTACTGTTCAGTATGGAGTTACTTTCTGCAGTTGGACTTTGTGGTTTATTTTTAGCCTATATAAGCTCTCGTGGCTAAAGTGTGCTTGTGACAAAAGGCAGCAGGGGCTCTGAACTGGTAAGGCTTTCTCTGTGCTGCTTTTTTTGGTGGCCGCAGCACTGTGCTTAGCAGTTGGGAGACAAGAAAAAGGTGCTAAAGAGATGGGCCTGGAGTTGTGGAATGAGAAGAAAAAGAGTGGATGAAGCCAAACTGTTGTGGGAATATAGGAAGTGGGCGTGTGCACTGTGCTTTCCTATGGAGTTACAGGTTCTGCTGCAATCCAGCTGACCAAAGAACCCCCGGCCCTGGGAGACACAGGTGATCATTTGTGGAGAATCTATGCAGAACTCATCTTTCTTGTTGTATCTGTCTAAATTTTCTAGATTTTACATAACAGCTGTAGTTGTTCATATGTTTACAGTGAAATGGAAGACCCTGCAAAACAAAAAAAGAGTGCAATGAACTTTACTTGTGAAACCTCTGCAAATTCACTTGGAGGATGGGAGGACCAAACCCTGACGAAAAATGTGCTAAAGGCCTGGCTGCTGTAATAATTCTATTTTGTGAGGGTAGCATGACTCACACCACTTAATGTTCCTATCTCAGTATACAGTTTATTTTTAAGTAGGGCTGTAAAAAATAGTGTTTTTCTGTACCAGTTGTTGCTATGACTTCACAATATTTCCCTAAATACGCTTGCTCATACTTTCTCACAGCATAGTATTTGGCATATTAAAACCTTAATTCCATCAGTATTTCCTGAGTGCTGATCATTTTCATGCTTCTATGGAAAAAAAGGATAACTCTGTGTATTATGTAGTTCTAGTTGAGGAGGAATAAAAGGGTTTTTTTAAAAACCTAGTCACCACAACCTGTTCCCTCATTTAAGAAAATATTCCTGTGTTTGAGCTTTTTCAGTTTTTCCATTTGACTTTTCAGGGTAAATTTGCAGGAATGATACAGTTTAAGCTCTTTTGTTAAAGGTAAGTGGACACTGTATTATTACTTCAGAACACTTTCATTGTCTTTTCTATCTGTAATCGGAGGGGAAAAGTACTGCTTGTGTGGTTTGGGAGAGTGGGGTGGATGACTTGCTGAAACTTCCCTTCAGGTTTATACTTCAGGGTTTCTTTTACCAAGATGCTGAACTCTACAGCTGTCTTCCAGAGATCTCTTCCAAATGGCAGTGAACACTTTGGTTGAAAGGTCTTGGCGTAGTGGAGAAAAGCTGCCCTAACCCTTCCTGACAACCTTCAGAACCTCATTCGTCCCTTGTTCCGTGTGGTGTGCCCGGCTGTTTAATTTTAAACTATTCTTTTGAATTTGTCCAGCTAGTTGCAAGCTTACTGCACTTTGATTTCTTCCTTATGCTGCTTATAGCTGTCTAAAAAAGGGCATGAGAAAATATCAACGCTTACAAATGAGATCTTTGCTTACCTTAATGTATTGTAAAAATTGCAAGGGACAAAATTTATCTGGAAAGAACACATTCCAGGTAAAGGTGTGCTTCTAGAGAAACTGACAATTGAATAGTGGTTAAGCTTTTCCCTCTTGGCTCAGTAAAAGCACAGGTGGAAATGCTGGTTTTTTGGTAATTACTAATTAAATAATTTGAAGATTGTTACACTAACAAGTAAAAATAATTTGTCTCTATATGATTTTCCTTTCTAGTTTGCCATTTTGCAGAACCCTTCTTACATTTCGGCTGTCTTTTAAAAATAAAATTCTAACAACTGGTGTTCCTGTTGTGGTTTTTAGTTTCATATTCACCATTAAGGTTATGTAAGCTTTTTGGGAACTGCATTATGTAAATGAATTGGATGAAAAACTGATAAGAAGAAACAGCTTGTCTTCCCAGCCAGAGTAATTTTGTTATGTTTGTGGTGCAACTGTCCAAAGAACTGTTTTGTTTCAGTAGCTGGGTTTTGTTATAAACAAGTGCCATTATTTTCAGTGTATCCCAGAAATGCTAATTTAGTGTTGAATTCTCCTTGCCTGGGAGGCTTTCAATGCCATTTCTCTCAGCAGCTTGTCATAACCACTGGGGCAGCAAGGTCAGGTTTGAAGACATTTTCTGCCCCCTTTTGAGGGGCCATGGTCCATTAAGGGAAGCAAGATTGCTAGGGCAAAAAAAGAGAGGGAGCTTCAACTTACAGTCTACTGATAAAAGTATTTATCCCACAAAGGGTGGTAAAATCTGTTTACCTGTATGTATCCCTAGTAGTAGTTAGAGATAAACTTGGCAGGAGACATCCAAACAGGAGAACCTGGCGAAGTATCTGTAGAGATCAGACAGGGATTTGTGCATGTGTTTTGGGAGGCAGCTGTTTCCTCTCTCTCCTACCTCTTGGTCTCCAGCCCACAAACTGCATTTGTGGATGCAAGTGCCTGGATTTTTGTCTCAGTTATGTTTTTGATGTTAATCTTACATGTTAGCATAGGGTAACCCTAACCTTTTTCATAGCTGGTGATTTATAAAGTCATCTGCTTTGATGAGGATAGATTATATTTTTCTTCCTTGCAGCTGTGTCAATAAAAGTGAAAATGCCTGAATTGTTAAAGTAATTACTTACTTCTAATAAAGCACAGAATTCAGAGCTGATGGGAGTTCTGTTTTTTTGTTTTGCTAAAATAGAAAAATGACAAGAAGACATTTATTTTTCTTTAAATCAACAAATTTTGGCCTTAAATATTTCCGGTGGGTTTCATAACACAGATTCCAGTGGAAAAGAAATAGGAGTCAGTGCAGGTGGTTGTTGCAGAAGCAAAGGTCAGTTGATTGTCTCATAGGAATGCTTTGAAAGTGGAGTAGTTAATGAGTAAGCATCTCACTGCTCAATCTTTTCTTTTGGTTGTAATAGGAAATTTTATCACTAAATAAACTCAAGAGTAGTGAAATGTGATATAAGCAGATGCATTGAGTGTTTTCTGGACAACCAAAATCATGATAAGAACCACAAACTTTGTATGGTAGAAGTTTTCTGTTCCAAAATGCCCTGTGTTTTTATTTGGCACCTCTAGATATGAATATTAAATGACGTTGCCTAACATAATTTTTTTCTCATAACTTCATAATTCCACTGCATTAATAATGCTCATAAATGGTTTTTTTTTCCTGTTTTTACAGATTCTGAAGGTGTTTAAGCTCTGAATACTTACAAGCTCATCATACGTAGCAATGTCTGGCTCATATGATGATTCCGTTGGCGTAGAAGTTTCTAGTGATAGCTTCTGGGAGGTAATCCAAATGTTTTATTCAATATTTTGATTTTATTTTTTATTCTCACTATAGAAAATCTGTTTTTTGTGCACTGTAAATTGTGGAAAGAGTTGCAATACAAGACACATTGGTTATTGTGATCTGCAGAAATAGCCTTTGGGGTAGAAATTACCTTTTGGATTTTGACCTAGTTCTGTTGAGGGCTTTAATGGGCACAAACTTGAGGATCATCCATGTGGGTAAGGTATGGAATTCAGAATTGAACCTTTGTCAATTTTTACTGTCAAGGAAGGGCATGTGTGAGTAGCTTTTAAAATGATCAGTATTAAATCTAAAGTAACTGTTCCAGGCTACTGTAAGTGTACATAAGTTACAAATGTGTAAGACAGCGTGTGAATGTACTGCCTGTTTCCTGTTTGTATCTGGATATAAATGTAAACTTTTTTGAGAGAAGTTACGCTTATCTCAGTGTAAAAGGGTACATGCAGAAAGACAATATAAAGTACTTCATAATACCAGTAATTTGTGCTGCCCCAGTCTGACAGAGGCTTTCAGATGCTGTGCTAATTTAAAGTCTAAAGAAAGGAAACTTCAGAAAGCAGAAATACTTTTACAAAACCAGATCTTTTTCTTAGAGCAAAAAGAAAGGTTTGACAGTGTCAACACTGGCACAATTGGAGGTAAGTACACTGTTCAAATTAGCTGTATTCAGTAGGACAAACTTCTGCCATTTGAGAGGGAGCTCTGGAGTTTGAACTATAGCAAACATGAAAACAGCTCAGGGGAACCTGTCTGAATATTTCTGTTAGCAGAGACCTGTGTATGACAGCTTGATTTTGGTGACCTGGTACTGTATTTCCTTTTAAATGTAAGCTTTTCTAGACCACTAAACTGTGCTCTTTGTAATGGCAGCATATTACATTTTGGTGCAGATCTCCCATGGTTTTTCAATATATTTTCTAAAGGACCTAATGCCAATGAGGTTCTTGTTGAGTAGACAGGTACCGTTTTTTGAGGAGACATATTAACTATTATGTTAAATATATCTGTCTTATTTATAAAGAAGTTCTTTTAAAATCACTGTATTCTAAGCCTTGACCCCTTTTGTTGTAGGGGTACTCTGTAGGATGACTGCAGAGAGGCTGTGGGACCTCTACTCACAGAGCTGGCTGTGATCCTGAGCAATCTGAGCTATCACACCTGCTCTGAGCAGGGGATTGGATTACCTGATCTCCAGAGGGTCCTTCCAACCTCAGTTTTACTGTATGGTTTGTTTTATGCTGAGGCAACTTCCTGAGCAGGCTTCCTTGCTAGGAGTGTTTCAAAATAAAATGAGGCAAGTCAGGAAAAAAAGAATTCTGGACCAAAGGGGATATTTTGATGTGTGTTGGGCATCCTATACTTGGCAGCAGAATGTGATTTCTGGCTGGCTGTTCCGTACCAAGCTGTTGTCTTCCATCAAGTAATCATGTCTGGAAGCATAAAAGCTGAGTGAATAAGAATGAAAATTCTGTAAACTAGGATGATTATGTTTGGACAAATTTGAACTCAAAGAATTAAATCCAATAAAGGATGATCAGAAATGACAATTACCTTAAATGAGGGCCTTCACGAAGATTTGCTTAAATGTATTTGATGCTTATTATAGGTGGCTTATTTGTGTTTGTGCTTTTGGTGATTTATTTTACATCATTTTGTAAACACTACTACTTAAGTCTGTTTCTTTGGACTTTTCTGTGTATTCTTTCCAAAAGGGCAGGACTGCAGTCTGTTTCATAAGCAATGTGAGTAGGCTAATGTATAATGCATGAGCATACCTTTCTTTATCCTTGGATAAGGAAATGTTAGACTTCTGTATAGCAATCAGTTGGTTTCCATATAGGGTTTTCTATGCTTTCTCTTTTTTGATTTATAACCACAAAGGTTGTTCTTTGCTGTTGAAGTGCTACTTGGAAAGTCATGGCAATCAGGTGAAATTCCAGATGACAGGAAAGAAATGTTGTACCTGTCTTTAGAAGGGGTGGGAGGAAGGACCCTGGGAACTACGGACCTGTCAAACTCACCTGCGTGCCTGGGAAGATCATGGGACAGACCCTCTCAGAAGCTCTGATAAGGCACAGGGACGACAGGAAGGTTATTTGAGACAACCAAGGGCAAATCTTGTGTGACCAACCTTGTGGCCTTTTCCAGTGGAGTGGCTCCATCATTGGACAAGAGAAGGGGTACAGGTGTCATTTATGTGGATTGCTGTAAAGCCTTTGACTCCCACAACATCCTTCTCTCCAAATTGAAGAGACATGGATTCCATGGGTGGATTGCTGGATGGAAAAGGAATTACTTGGGTGGTTGTATCCAGAGGGAAGCAATCAGTGGCTCAGAATCCCAATGGAGATCAGTTACAAGTGCTGTCTCTCAGGTGACCATACTGGGACCGGTGTTACTTAATATCATCATTAATGGCATATTGGGATTGAGGGCACCCTCAGCAGGTCTGCAGATGACACCAGGCTGAGGGTGCAGTGACAATCCAGAGGGACCTGGACAAGCTCGGGCAGTAGCCCATGGGAATCTCATAAGGTTTAACAAGAGCAAGTGCTGGTGCTGCACCTGGGTCGGGGGAACCCCTGGGTTCAATCCAGGTGGGGATGAGCAGATGGAGCAGCCCTGGCAGGAGGACTTGGGGGTGCTGTGGGTGAGAGCTCAACATACCCCAGCCCAGAACCCCCCTGTGCTGGGCTGAGCCCCCAGCGTGGGCAGCAGGGGAGGGGGGATTCTGTCCCTCTGCCCCGCTCTGCTGAGACCCCCCTGCAGGGCTGCATCCAGCCCTGGGATCCCAGCACAGGAAGGACAGGGAGCTGCTGGAGCCAGTCCAGAGCAGGGACACCAAGGGGAGCAGAGGGATGGAGCAGCTCTGCTGGGAGGAAAGGCTGAGGGAACTGGGATTGTTCAGCCTGGAGAAGGGAAGGCTTTGGGGTGACCTCTCTGTAGCCTTGCAGTGCCTGAAGGGAGCCCACAGGAAAGATGGAGAGAGACTCTTGGCAAGGGCCTGGAGTGACAGGACAAGGGGGAATGGCTTCACACTGACAGAGGGTGGGTTTAGATTGGATATGAGGAAGACATTCTTCCCTGTGAGGGTGGGGAGGCCCTGGCACAGGTTGCCCAGAGAAGCTGTGGCTGCCCCATCCCTGGCAGTGTCCAAGGCCAGGTTGGATGGGGCTCTGAGCAAGCTGGGATAGTGGAAGGTGTCCCTGCCCATGGCAGGAGGTTGGAACAAGATGATCTTTAAGATCCCTTCCAACCCAAACCATTCCATGATACATCTGGTTTGGAGTCATCTTTCCAAAGTAAATTTGACTGATATTTAGTCTAAAGCCCATCCTTTTTTATATGTTCTAAATTGGTTGTTTTATTTCTGAAGATTGTGACTTTGAATTTTGGTCTTAGTCTTTCTCGATAGGGTTAAACAGCTTTGATCGATGTGTTCTGTTTGATTCCATTAAAAAAGATGTGGTGCATTTGGTATGCAAGCTAAGTGCTTCATGCCTCAGGTCACAGAAGTAAAGAACTCTTAAATCAATTTGGAAGTTTTGTTACTACAGATTCTCTCATTTACATTCTTGTTAGAGGTTTCTCAAGATTTTTGACACAGTAAGATTTTTTTCTTTGTTTTTGAAGTCAGCTTGCAGTTTGTTAAAAGGTACTTTGCTATGTTTTACTGCCACAGCTGAAAGCAGTGAATGTATTTAAACTGGGCTGTGGCACAGAAGTGACAGTATGGCAGGGTAAGCTCTTGAGTTTGTTCCCTTGCACTCCAAAATAGCTGATTTATTTACCTTTGAACTGTGGTACAAGGCCCATCTTTTTCTTGAAAGGCATTTAGGATAGAGTGGGGTGGCTGGCTGTGCGACCTAGCTGAAAAACTGACTGTGAAAGCTGTTTTTTGCTCACTATATATCTGTTGAAACTAAGACAACAACTTTTAGTTGTTGAAAGTTGTTGTTCTGTTGAGCTGATGAGAACTGTACTTAATAAAACTTTGATAAGTGAACTTCAAAGCTTTTGCCATTGCATTGACAGAAATTTCATTGTGTTTAGGAAATGAAACACTTTGTTCTCTATCAGTTTTCTGACTTTAGAAGGCTTTGTTTTCTTTTGGAACTGTCACTGCCTTTGCTATGGTTTCTTACTGAAAAATATGAATCTAGAGTCTGTCGTTGCCTGGTAGTAGATGTACTGCTCTAACCTTGTCTGGGTGCATATGCTCAGACTGTCCATGGAGCAATTCAATGCAGGTTACTTCATCTGTTAAGCTTTTTTTATTAAGTTGCTATTTCAATACTGTTCATGGAAACTTCCAGTTCCAGCACTGAGAGTTAAGCTGGAAATACAATACGAATAGTAACTTGTTTCCTCTAAAGGTCAGTATTTTTTATTGCAACACAGATATTGTTATCAGGTTCTGATTTGTGGTTGGGAAATTGTTGCCTTGTTGAAAGGGAATTGGAGAAGTTGCTGTTTGGACTCGTGTTCTTGGTGATGGTTTGCTGTAGATCTGGCAGTCAAAAAATGTGGGTAGATCAAGGCTTAGGCAGAGGTAGTATCTTGCATCAGAACAGCTGATACGACTGAATAAAACAGGCTTTCAGAATTATATGTGTTTGTTTAGCATGCAGTAGAAATAGCAGCAGCTTTCACAATTAAATTGAATCTTTTTTTCTTATTTGCTTAACCCAAGATATTACTTAAAAGCTTTTTGTCTTCTAGCAGGATGATAAAATCCTTTTCAGAAGAACAAATCCTTTCCTTTTCCTCTAATTTCTTCAGGTGTTTAGTCAACAAAACTACTGTAGGAGTGAGAGAATTTTGTACATATTTTAATAAAGGGTGCTTGGAGAACAAAGAATTGAAAAATAATAAGAAAATACTTTCTGAAAGGTAATTACCATGATAACAGTGGAGGATTTCATCAAAGTTTCAGTTGTAGTAGTGTCTTAGATTACTCAAGAAATGGAAGTTTCTCTCAATTTATTTTTCTGTCAAGCCTCAGGGTACCTTGATGTGTCTGGTTAAGCTCATAACTCTCTCTAGCTGCAGAAATCTTAAAGACTGAGCCATATTGTTGATAGGATGTTGAAGAAATTCCTTCATCGGTGTTACTTAGCTGACAAGGATATGCTTTGGGTAATCAAAGGTTATTGCTGATAGCCTGAAGCAGGGTGGCAGCAAGTTTTCCAAGGGAAAGCAGAAAATGTACAAATTGAAACCCTTTGTATTTCTTTTTCATCTATTATATGGAGTCTAAGCTTTTGCATGACTGCTGTAAATGCATCTTAGTTTGTCATAATTATTTAGGGCACTTTCTGCATCCAAAAATAGACCGTGGCAAAACTGGTTAGTTCCAGCATTGTGTTGCTTTAGTGAAACACGAGAAGTGGGCAAACCTATTGGCCTTGTCCTATTGAAGTAGTTTTGGAATGCCCGTGAAAGAATTTGTTATATTAATAATTAACGAAATACATCATAAAATTTGCCTTCTGCTTATTAAGCCCCAGTCTTATGCTTGGTAATCACTATCAGGGGCATATTAAAAGAAAAGTGCCTTGGGCAAGATGAGACCAATGCTCTTGCTCAGTTACATACCTGTGAAGGTAAGAAAGCCAATGAGTGAGTGTTCCTAGAGATCAAAGTGGAAGTGTATGCATATCTTGCAAGGTAAGACATCAAAAGGAGCAGCTACCCTGTCTGTGGAGGCACTTACTTTTAATGAGCTCTAGGTCCCCCAGAGACTGTGTGCTCCTTATCCCCTAGGTGTGCTTCCTTATCTCCCTGACTTTCTGCTAACATCAGCAATATGGAGCCCATTTATTGCAGGGGTGTTTAAAACACCTACTACCCAAACAGAAATAGTCACTCTGAACAGCTGCTAAACCTGCAGCTGGGATTATTTTAGTGCTGTGAGCGATTCCCTTGGAGGACAGGACCTGGTGTGCATTTCGAAGTGCTGAACACAGGGCTTTTGTTGCATTCTGAAGGATTTGCTGAGAATCCACTAGCAATATAAGATTTCCAGCCTCAGACAGTGGAAGCTGATCCCCTGTGTAGGATGAGTGAATCAAATTTGGCCACTGTTTGCATTGCCATTGTCCCCTGCCCCCTTCTAACCATATTAAAAAAAACAAAACAAACCACTAAAAAAATTCTACCCCAAAAAAACCCCCCAAACCAACCAAAGCAAGGCCCAAATGAAACACTCTGGATAAAAAATATTTGGACTCTGCAATAGTAGATTCCTGTCACATAGACATTTTTTAAATCTCCTCCTAACTTTGAGCAACAGAATATTTTTCATTTATAGTGCCAGGTGTTTGCTTTACTGGTGTATTTGGCTTAAGATTTTGTGTGTTTAAGAGCTTCCTCAGGATTTTTCTTGTAACCAGTGGTGAATTTATATGCATAAACTTCCCCAGAGCTAGCACTCATAGGTACTGGGACTGTGTATGTGCAAATTATGCAGCAAGATAATTATTTTTATTTATAAAAACCACACAGTGGTTATAGATGTTAGTGCTGGTTGAAATGTTTGGAAACTTCCTGTTTGACGTAGCTGGAAAGAAATTTTGCTCATGGTTCAATGGAATGCTGGAAATAGTGTGTGTCCCCATGCTGGCCACTGATGTGTGGGTTTCACTGTGAACCTCTAGAGCTTATTATTCTGTTTCGTGCCTAGGAGTATTTGCCCCTAAAAATACCCTTGTTGGCTTTCTTTTGAATGGTTCCAGTTCATAAGGGCTGACTTGTTATGAATAAGCTCTGCAAGCTTGGAAAAAGAGTTGACATCAACTCTATCTTCAGGCATTTGAAACTCCTGAAGTATTTGTGGTTATAGTGATTATCATGATATGCTGAAATTACTTAAGAGGAGTTTAGCAATAGCTGAACGTTTGCCACCTTCTGGGCTGCTAACAAATGAAAATACTCTTCTTTTTTCTCTGTGTACCAGAAAAACCTGCAAAGTATGTTTAACACTCTAGGCTTTTATGCTGCTCTATGAATATGCCTTAAAATAAAAGTCTAACAGTTGAGGTAAAGGAGCCTACATAATTTAAGACTCCTTTGTGTTTAGTGCTTTGAAATTGTAGAATAATGAGGTTGTAAACTCTTAGATATTCCCACTAAAGATCCTGTCAGTGACAGTGCTTGGCTCCCTTGGTCTAAAGAAAGCTGCCTGGACTGCCAACTCTAGGATGATCAATGCCTCATCAGAGGGTGCCTCTGTGTTATTTTCTGGATATTACTGAGTCCCTAAATCTTAGATTTGGCAGAGGGTTTGAGGTGACATTGCTGTGCTCATGCCTGAGAGGAAATTATAAAATCAGAAGGAATGCTTTCTTGATTAAGTTAAGTGGAGACCTGATGCCATCTATAATGCCTGTGAGAGATAAATGGGCAAAATAGGATCAACTGAGGTTTATTAGTAGCAAAGCTCAGTATTTTTTGCAGTGGAAAAGAGTTAAAACAGATGGTTACTTCAAATTAGAACAGGTAGTGAGAGTGACACAAAACTATGAATCACAATTTTCACAGAATTAACTGATTGCATCAAAAAAGTGACCATTATAGTGGTATTTTTAAGAAATAAACTCTTGGTTATTTCCTTTTGAAGTGTTTCTGAAAAATGAGGGTAAACAGCAACTGATTTTGATATCCTATAATAAACTATCTCTTTCAGATGGATGTCATGTTGATACTAAAATGAAAGTAGGGTATAGTTTTTAAATATCTATTTTTCTTCTTGAAATGGTAAGAAAGTTTGTAATCTTACAATTTACTTTTCTGAAACAAATATTTTATTTGTAGGACATGGAAACTTAGAACGTCATGTCATAATTTCATTCATGTCTTAGTTGTCTGCTGTCTGTTTAACAGGAAATAGCCCAATGCTCAGAATGATCAGAAAGTTATTCTAACTAGCAAAATCACATCTGTTCATGTACTGTACAGGGCTCACTGAGAAATCTGAAAATTGCCGGGCATTATGTAAATGTGGCTCTGACTGAAACCTGAAACAAAGAAGCACAGGATTTTTTTTTGTTTGTGTTGTTCCTGGCCAGTTGCTACAAATAGAAGAATTTTTCATTTTTAATTTGCTCAAATAGTTGTTGTGAAGGGGAAGGGGGAAGTCTTGCAGAATGTTTGCCAGTAACCTCAGAAACTGGAAAAAGGAGTCTTGAATAAACAATGTATAACATAATGCTTTTCAGAGTTCAGGATGTCTTGAGTGTGTTTCTGGGCTTTTCATTTATTGTTTTAACTTATCTACAGTTAATCTGGTAGTTCCTTGGTGACATAAAAGCTGGAATTCTTTTCCCTTTACTTGGCTCTGTGGTCTAAGGACCTTGTGCCTCAAACCTCATCTCCTACAGTGACAAGGCTGCACATTCCTCTTCTCAAAGATTTGTCATTGCAGCGTCCATAACTTAAAATGCAATTTTTTTTAAGAAACCACTAGGTTTTTAAAGTGTTACATGCCAAGTTATATAACTTATGTTCTCTGTCATGAAACACAGAAGAAATGCTGTATTTCCAAAATTCTAGCATTCTTCATAGGGCAAATTTCAGTGTAAAAGGCTTTCTTTGCAATACTAGGTTATTTTCTAGTATTGTAGGCCTAGTTGCTCCTTATGCTGATTCTAAACTGTGATGCTGAGTTCCTTCAGTCCTCCTGGGAGGAGGAGTGAATTATCCGTGGTGTGCATGCAGCTCTTTAAAGGTGGCCTAATGAGATAACAGTGAATGGACCATCATAGGTAAGCTCGGTTCAGTTCTCTGAATACCTGCCTGAAATTTGGCAACTGCTAGATGTTACCATGAGATTAGAGTTTGCTCAGACAATGCAAAATGAAAGAATTAAATGTACCACAAGGCAGCCAGCTCTCATTCAATATTAGCATTTAAAATGCTAATTTAATAGTGAAGATTTATGAAAGGAAATGTTCATGTTACAGACATAAATCCCTGGGCACATAGCTGGAGACACAAATTGATGCTGATATAAGGCTTCAGTAGTTGTGCCAAGCTAACCTGTTTTGAAAATCTGCTTGTCTGTGAACCTACAGATGGAGTAATTTTGAGCAGATGAATGATTTGTCTTTCATTACAAAGACTGTAGAAAGTATTCTTGGAGGTATTTAATTTCCTTAACACTTTGATGACGTAGGTATAACTGCCTGCTCCTCGATCTGCACTTCTCCTGAAAACAGGAGGTTATCTTTCATGCTTTCTTGGTAATAGATGCAATCAGTTGACATGGATGCATTGACTCTCTCTGGTAGCTTCTTATCTTCAGTTCTATTGTGGCTTATGTTTAAATGTGCAGGGGGTATGTGTATGCATTTGTTTACATGATTTAGATGAATCAGTGACTGCTAACTAATGCATTACTTAGATGCTAACTAAATTCCTTTGATCTGTTGAAGTGGATCTAGTCCAAATGAAAAAACGTGCTCAAATGAATTCTTTGAAGCCACTAAGAGAAATGGTTTTGTTATTGATAGTTTTGATTTTATTTTTTTCCCAGATTTAATGAGAAGTCCTAACATCTGTCTGTATTTATTAGTGTAGTCATGTATTCTTCCAGCATTTAATATAGGGATTATTTTCCCTTTTAAGAATATTCCCCTGTATACCATTTTTCTCAAGCAAATGGCTTGCATGTACATCAGCTGACAAAGTTCTGAGTAAATGAACCTAAAAGTTGGATGTTTTTCTGTATGTCAGATGGGAAGCAGGTATGATTCAAATGTAAGAATGACTAGCGTGCTTTGAGTATTTGAATGTTTAATCTACTGCCTTGCTGCTAATCTTCATTTTTCAGTCAGGTGGTTAGGGCAGATAAGAAACTGGCTGTGATATTTAATAGGCTGTGCAAATTCTCTTAACAGAGTCCTTAGGTCTTGTTTAATGTTTACAAAAGCCAGGCTGAGTGACCTTGAATTCAGTGGAAATGTTACTCTGGGAGCAGTGTGTAAGGCTTTTTTTCCTTTCAGATGTTTAGATTTCCTATTCCATGTTGGTGTGTGAAAAGGGAGTGTTAATTATATAGTGGATGTTCATTATATAGTGTGCATTTTGCTCCATGTCCTCATTTTATTGTAGCTTGTACATTGAGCAGCTGTGGGGTTTTTAGTATTTACAATTCTAAGTATGGGAGCTCCACGTCATTGCTGTCAGTATCTTCCCACATTAAATTCTAGAGTATACTTTGGAAATAATTGCTATCTGGTTTGTCAGCAGTGAGTGCATTCTTAAAAACTATTATTATGGTTGATAGAGATGTTGCAATGCTCCTTTGCATGTCTGTGCAGTTTTATTAATCCTGAAAGATTAAACACAGCATAAAATTAAGGTATTAGGTACTTGATAATAAACAATGAAGAGGGGAAGAAATACTCTATTATTTCTCTTCATTTTCTCCACTATCTAGAACATTACCAAGAAATAATAATGCAGAACAATTGTGGTGACTGCCCATAATTACATTGCAGGCCTAATAAAATATAATAAAGCTTTCACTTTTAAAATTAACAACTATTTTTTACAGGGGAGCTTGTAGCCTTTGTTATATTCTTGCAGTTAGGTTTTATGATTAATTGATTTAAGATTAATGAACCGAATTCCATAATGGATTATTTCCTGCTGTATTATCTTACTCTTAGTTAACAGTATTTGTGTTAATTAGAGATTTATCTTGTTTTCAGAGCTTTCAAGCAGAAATTAAGTATTTGTCTCTTGGTAGGTTGGAAATTACAAGAGGACAGTAAAACGAATTGATGATGGCCACAGACTTTGCAATGATCTTATGAATTGTATTCATGAGCGGGCACGGATAGAGAAGGTCTATGCTCAGCAGCTCACAGAATGGGCTAAAAGGTGGAAGCAGCTTGTGGAGAAAGGTAATGCCTTCTGAGTTTGAACTCTGACAACTTTCTCAAATGGAAAAAAATGTTTCTGTATATCTTTGTTTTGGTAAGTACAAAGTAGAAATATTGTGTGTTTTAGCCTATAATGGAGTCTTTGCAAGAGGCTCAGTAATGTGACAAATGACCAAGCTTTTTTTGATAAAAACCCAACCAAGCAAAGGCCTGCTCTTTTGCAAGTTTGCTTGTTTCTTGCTGAAGCAGATGAATCTTGCCTCCAGGGCTGAGTTATGTTCTAGAGAACTGTCTGTTTCTGGATAATTAACTGTATAGTTTGTAAAGGGATTCTGAATAACAAGGGGGCAGTGATTGTGGGGGAAAGACTAGTAATTAAAGACCTAGACATTGCTCTAAGGAAGGCTAAACTGACACCCATTTAATATATTCTGCAATAGTTTGTCCTTTCATGGTTATTCACCCTTCAAAAAGTACACTGAGAAACTGAAGGCAGTTAATAGAGGAGCTCACATGTGGAACACTGAGAATTGTGGTACAGGGGTAAGGACTCCAGACTAAATGAATATTATTTTTTCTGGCTTAAAAGTTTATAATACTCTAAATTTATATGAAAAGCAATTGTTCCCTTTCTAGGTTTGCATCAACGTTGCTGTTTACAAGTGAATATAAGTCAATAGTTTCAGGTAGTTTCTTGGGAATATAAGTTCCATGTGGGTGATGGTTACTGAGAATGACACTTTTTGTTGTGTTTAGGCCCACAGTATGGAACAGTAGAAAGGGCTTGGTGTGCTTTTATGTCAGAAGCTGAAAAAGTGAGTGAACTACATCTAGAAGTAAAAGGTTCACTGATGAATGAAGATTTTGAAAAAATCAAGAACTGGCAGAAGGAAGCGTTTCATAAGCAAATGATGGGAGGATTTAAGGAAACCAAAGAAGCAGAAGATGGATTTAGGAAAGCTCAGAAACCCTGGGCAAAAAAGCTGAAAGAGGTACAGCAGTAGATTATGTATTAGATATCCTGTGTTATAATATACTAATGTTTCAAATCTCTATAAGGGAGTAAACTCCCTATTCTTTCTGCTGGACCCTCCTTTCTCTTAAAGATCTCTTGCTTTCTGTCCTCTTCTGAAAATAAATATTTTTCTCTTGGTCTCTCCTAATCTTGGTGAGTTCAGTGAAAATCTGGAAAAAGTGGAACTTAAGCTATCATTTTAACAGTATCTGATCTCATGCAATTGAAAATTACAAATTGCTCAAATAAATGAAGGAATAATTGTTTGTGGGTTTTTTCCCCTCTCATGTAACATTATTCTTAAGTAACAGGTTGGTAGAAGAAGGGGAGCAGGTAAACATGGGCATGAGGGAAAAGTGTTCAGTCGGGGACTTTCTGTAAACCTTTTATTGAGTCTGTTCAACACTTCTCTAAGCTGTATGAGTGACCTTTCTTGTATGGTGAAAGAATGCTCCAGTAATTTCCTGATGTTGATTCTTACATGTTGTTCATTCTTTGGCCTAAATGAAAACAATTTCAGCCCCCAAAAAAGAAAAAACATCCTGAAACAAAACCTGACAGTTTCTTCATTGCAACATGATTTTATGGCAAAGATTTTATGATTGCTGTAGACTATCCCAGATGCAAAGACTCAAATCTCCTTTGTAGGTGGAAGCTGCAAAGAAAGCTTACCATGCAGCCTGCAAGGAGGAGAAGCTGGCTATATCCAGAGAAACAAACAGCAAAGCTGATCCAGCTCTGAATCCTGAACAGCTCAAGAAATTACAAGACAAAGTGGAAAAAAGCAAACAAGACGTACTAAAGGTATACTGTATGTTTTTTTTAACCTATAGCTTGGTCTTATTGAAGCTCTTTTTTCTCCTGAATGTGCTGTGAACACCAGTTCACATAGCTCTCTGTCAGCTACAGTCCTGCACCAAAGTTCAGCTTTCTCCCAAGAATGTGTTCTTGCCAAATTTTTCTACTCTGAAGATGAATAATGTATGGCCTCCATTTAAGTACTTTCAGCAGGGAACTAAGCACAGTAGGCCAGCAAACTTCTAGGGCAGAGTTCCACTTGTTTATTAGTGAGGGCTGAGCTATTTCACTTGAGAGTCTGAGAGACAGATGCCTAAAACTTGATGACATCTAAATACATCATCATTCTTGACTGCAGAGTGCATTTTTTTTTTTTAATCAAGCTGCTATAATTCTTTTAGATCAATGCTGTTCTGTTGCACAGTTTGCTTTATCTCTTCAGTGGGCTGCTACTGAGAAGCTTTTAACATGTGACTCCTCAAGGATGTCCTTATCCTTTGAGAATGCTGTTCTGGGATCTGGAATGTTATGTTCCATCAGTTGGGATCTTTAAGTTCCTGTCTGTGGACTGCTTCTGTAGATCAGTGCAGAGTCTGAGGTTGTATCTGTTAGCTGAGCTCACAGTGTATGCAATTTATGTTCACAAGGATGTACACAACGTTTGGGGTTTTGGTCATAACTCAGTGCACTATGTAAACTACTAAAGGAGAAAAGGCAGCACTTTAAAAGGTCTCCAAATACCTTCAATAACTTGAAAGACTTTCTGCTCTGATCTACTCCGTAGCTCCTTTGGTTTTTATCTTTGGTGTTACATTAACATTTGTCATGATTTCTGATAAAAAGCCAGAGAAGATGCTTGGAGGTTTATTGTAACTGTTTCTGCAGTTTACTTAGAGAACTCTCGTTGTGCCCTAGTGTGGTACAGTGGTCATGGACAGAGATTGCAGCTTGGCAACTTCTGGCCTAAACCTTGGCCATTAGTGCATCGATAAGTCTGTATTGTAGGGCAGTAATAAAACATATTGCTAACAGTTTGGTTTTGTGCCCCCAGACAAAAGAAAAGTATGAAAAATCACTGAAAGAATTAGATAATGCTACTCCTCAGTATATGGAGAACATGGAGCAGGTATTTGAACAGTGCCAGCAGTTTGAGGAAAAACGGTTGCGTTTCTTCCGAGAGGTGCTCCTGGAAGTTCAGAAACACCTTGACTTGTCCAACGTTGCAAGGTAAAGCTGAACAACTTCAAAATTAATGTTTACTATACTTCTCTGTGAAAAGTAACAAATGCTTCAAATACGTCAGAGTTCAGAGTTCTGATTTGTTTCTAATGTGTTGCTTCAGTTTGAAAGTGTAAGATTAATTCTTTGTTTTGTCTGAGATTAGCACCTATCTCTAACATTTGCCAGAACCAGCAAACCTTCATTCTTGTGGTATTTTATAATGAAATGTGTTCCAATTAGAAAGGATTCAGGGCTTAGAATCAAAAAATGCTGGATCAAAGACTGAGAAAAGAGGGTTTTGGTGTATTATGTGTCTTTCATGTTTATTGGAGAACAAACTAGAATTTATTAGTGTAGGACGGCATGAAATTTGTAGTCAATACATTTATTGTTAAAATATTAGAGTTCAGTAATGAAATTACCTTAATCTGGGGATAAATTTAAGATCCATAAGTTAACCATTGCTGAACTCTTGTCCATCTTAATTTCAAAATCTGCTCTTTATACTGTCATATGTATCAAGCGTGTCTTGTACTTTGCTCTTTCTGCATGAGCCCTCACTGTATTCCAAGAAAGCTAAACTTTTGCTAGGGAACTCCAGACACAGGAATACTTGCAGTGAGTGCTGTAACAATAGTGGAATTTTACGTCCCACTTCTAATAGCAGAGATCACATGCACTCTGGTTAGCACTTCAAGTGCAAGGAGAAAAGGAAAAACTGAGTTTGGTTTTAACCCTGAGCAGTGTCCCAAACTGGCTTGCTATGCTGTCACACACATGTTAAGGCTGGAATGAGTGAAGAGGGTGACATAGAGGCAAGAAGGAAAACAGAGCAGGCAATAGATATGGTCAAAACCACTTATTTTGGCATCATTATCATTTTGGGTTGCTTCAAAGTTCGTATGGAACTGCTGTGGGAGACAGGTTCTTTTTACTCTGAGTAGATAGATGGTAGAATTGCTGCCCATTTGATTCGGTTTCATCAGGTTAAAGGAAACTACAAAACAGAAATAAATGAGAAATAGTTGACTTAATGGACAAGGCTGGGGGAAGACCACAGAAAATGACCAAGTGGAAAGGCAATGATTTCATTTTAAGATACTTAAAATTCCAGGAGTGGTCATAATAAGGTGCAAACAAAGAACAGAACTATTTGGGTGAAACTAGGAAAAAAGCAGCTGTAACTGTTTATCTATTTCCTTACCTTTGCCTCTTTTAGTACAGAGATAAAAGATATAGAATTAGTCTTGAAAAGAAAGTTTGATTTTTAACTTTAATGATGCTAAAGAGCACAGTCCAGAAAACAGCCTGCTGTGCTTTCTACAGATGTAGGCCTAAAGTTTATTGTTGATTTAACTGATGGCTAGTGAATCATTCAAAAGGATGTATTCCCTTTCTCAAAATACATGTCTCTCTATTGCTTAAATGCAATGAAATGACTGCTGATGTAGACTAAACCTCATACTGTGCATATGTTAAAGCAGTCAAGTATTATATAGAAAGTGAGAAATGTAGAAGTGTATTTTGAGAAAGTTTGACTCCTTGACAATGTAGCACTAATGAATTCTAGTTCTAAATTTTGTGTGATTTGGTCTGGAAGGATTTTCACAAATTCTCTATCTTGAGTATAATAACAGCTTAACTGTGTATATAACAATATAATAGCAGATCTGTGTCACTTATTTTAAGCCTTGTGACTGTTGTGTTGATATTTTTTTATACTCTGAGTTCCATATTGCACCATATTGGTGGCTTTGATGTAAATGTATTGTCATGCACATTACCATGTGCATGGTGTAGGATCAGGGGATCAGAGTTGTATCTGCAGCATGACTTCTATTCTGTTAATGAAAAACAACTAGAGTAAGAGATAAGAAAAAGTACTGAGGTTCTTTTTCATAATGTTTGATATAAATAGTACTGTTAGTAAAATCAGAGAGTACCCAAACCAGTCAGTACAAGCAGTTAGCAGATATTATACCTGCACAGGAAAATGTGTAACCCATTTACCTCTGCTTCAAGTTTGGGATTTTTTATTTTTATAATTGCTTACAATTCTTATTGGATTAAAACAGGAGTTTTCACAGAGTCCAATGGACTTGGCAAAAAAACAGTTTCTACTGTCCTGTAGATAAGCTTTGAAATTAAAGAAACTTCAAGATTGGCATTCAGTAGTTTAAATAAAGTCCCATATATATATATATTTTTAATGACAGCCAATTAAATTTCTTTACACAAGAGTCATAGTTTTAAAATCTGGCAAACAAGGATTTTATGGTGTGGTGAACTTTTAGCAAGTTTACTTGTTGGACTACTCTTCCCTTTTTACAGGCAGTTAACAGGTCTGTCAGTTTTTAAAAGTCTGTCTTCCTCTAAGTTTTTTCAATACTATTGTGAACTTTGAAATATTAAAAAAATAAACTCTCCAGGGAATTTGCCATGATTCTAAATTAGAAGACAAATTTGTTTTGCAGTTACAAAAATATCTACCGTGAACTGGAGCAGAATATCAAAACAGCAGATGCTGTTGAAGACTTGCGGTGGTTTAGAGCTAATCAAGGTCCAGGGATGTCAATGAATTGGCCTCAGTTTGAGGTAAGGTCACAGTACTTAAACCCCAGAATTGTTTTGTCTATTTTTTCCTCTTTGCTTTTTGTAGTATTTCTTTCTGGTGTAATTCTCAACTTCAGGCTTCCAACACTGCATTTTTTCATTTTACAAGTCATAGTAGTTTTCTTCTCTCAGTTTTCATTGGGCTCTTCTCGTCCCACAACTTTTGGAGGTGATTATGTTGAGCACCTATTGAAAGAGAAATTGGGTAAACCAGAAAACTACAGTGACTTTTTTTAAGCTAAAGTCATTACTGTAGTCATCAGCCATCTCTAACACCTGCATGTTATCCTTTGTTTTACTTCTCCCCTTTGGTGGGAGACTTTGGACTTCAATTAGAATTTCCCTGCTGTTAGCAGGTAATTGTACTGTACACTGCAAAGACTCTGAGAGAAACTGAATTAAACAGTTCAAAATTTGGAAATTGGTATTTCAAATTCAATACTGCTGTATTAAAAAAAAATCCACCTTGACCCAGTTGGTCATTTTATTGCTGGATGCCATTTTCAAAAGAAAGGAGTTTTTGTAAGTAGTGTTCTGTTAACATAGCCTACAAGAAGTAAGTACAAAAACGTGTCAGTGCAGATCATACTACTTGTGTATGATTGCTGGAAGTGGAATGAGTTGGACCAGAATCATGGGTTTAGTTGAAAGAAGTTCTAGACATTAAATTAATGGATTGGCAGCATAAACTCTGGAGTGTTTCACTGTTCCCTTATTAGCCATAATGGAAAACACCACTTGTTTTCAAAATATTGAGGAACTTTAGATTAGAGCATTTGAGGAAGAAAATTCAGAACAGTAGAATTTCTTTGCCTGAAACACTGAAGTGCAGTTACTTCTGCATGGGGAAATTACCATCCTTTTTCTTAAGCATTGTAATTAACAAATGAAATACTCCTGTTGCTGTTTTCCTAATCAAGTTTTTTCTCATTTACATGCTACAAGGATGACGTAAGTAAAAAAGTCATGATCAAATGACTATGAAATTGCATTATAAACTGCAAATATGCATAGGTCAGTGGTCTTTAAACTATGGTAACTCAGAAATCCAATATGTATTTTACAAAGTTAAAATAATGAGGTATTTGAAGAACTGCAGAAAGCACTGGACTGACCGTGCTACATATATAAACCAGGACTAATAGTAACTCTCGAAACTTCATTTTCTGATAAAAATACTTACCTTAAATGCCATCTTTTGTGTAGCAAACTCTCTCCTGACTCTTTTTTTACCTTTAAGACTTCTGAGAGGAAACATGTCTCAGCATAGGATATTTGCTTGCATCCAGTTTGTTTTCTGTTGGTTCCTGCTTTGTATCAGTATAATATATAGTATAACAGTATATCAAAGCTTAACTTTGACTTGATGCAGGAGTTGTGTTTAGATCTCACCATGCCTGTCCCATGTGCTCCTGAATGGCTCAAAACATCAAGGAGGGTCTACAAGTGGCATCATGACCCTTGTCAATACTTGTGTTGATTTGAGCCTTAACTCTTATAGATGGCTTTTTAGGACTATGAATTTCACCAAATCTAGAGTGAAGTACCTTAAGGGCTCAAATCTTAGGGACAGGAGAAGCGATATAAAATGAGTTTAAAAATTAACTTCTTTGTAATTCATCTGAGAGTGCTTCTTGAGAAGTGAACCCTGTCTTACAAAACCTTTTTTAATTAAATGTAAGAGTTACCTTTTAAATCCAGATGTCTTGGCGTTATTTGAAACTGTGAGCCTTCACAGTACATATTTTAAATATCCGCACTGGCCAGCTCTTTTGATTTCTCCAGTTGTGTACCAGATGTCTGGTATTTTAAGTCTTTTCAAGGGGTTCAGAATACCAAGCAGGGAAGTACAGGTAACCTTGGGATTTTGTGAGTAGCACAGATACCTGTTTGCAGTGCTGGAGCAGGAATTAGATGAGAACTGTAAATGAAACATCTAGCATTTCTCATCTTAAGTAATTATTGGCAGTGTTGTATGTATGGATATACGTTCCATAACTCAGGTTGAAAATTAAATGTGATAATTACATGTTCAATTAAATTTCTCAATCACGTTTTGCATTCATTGGTAGGAGTGGTCTGCAGACCTGAATCGCACTCTCAGTAGAAGAGAAAAGAAGAAGGCTTCTGATGGAGTGACTCTGACTGGTATTAACCAGACGGGAGACCAAGTTTCACAACCTAACAAACACAGCAGGTAGGTTTTTTTATGCCTAAAAACACTAATTGGAAAAGATTGTTGCCTTCAAATACACTAAGCTCTACAGGATCAAAAAGTCACCGTTCAATCAAATGATAATTATCTGCAAGCATTTTTAGTGATGTCTCTGCACTTCACAAATTAATTTGGGAATTATTCTTCATTTTATAGCTCTCTTTCCATTGGGAGCTGAAGGAAACCAAGCTCAATGAGAAACTGAGCTTTCTGTAGCTGATCTGATGGTCTCTTGCTACCTTCCCGTCTCTAGAAATGACAGCAATACTTTGAGATCTTAACTTGCAACACATTTAGTCACATCAGAATTCTGGATGTGATTAATACAAAACTGTTAACATCAACGGCTTTAAAAAGGAGTGAAGCTGGCTAGAAAAATTGCAATGCCTTTTATTTCAGGCAGTAGGGAAAAGAAATTGTGGTGCACAAAGGATATTCTAATTGTGGAGGAATGCTCCATATGTGAGACTTTCCAGGCTTTCTTGAGCCTTATGCTGCACTCAATAGATGTTTGGGTTTTCGTTTAGATGCTTATTTAAATTTTTTTGGCTGAAGGAGGGGTCTTTTAAGAAACTGCTTAGTGGGACACCAGTGACAGTGTTCTCTTATACAGATAGGGTCACCATAATGCTTTTTCTTTTCCAAATTAGCAGTCTTAGTGTCCAGAGTAACACAGTGCAGTCAGTACAATCAAGTTACAATCCCTTTGAAGATGAAGAAGATACTGGGAGTACTGTCAGTGAAAAGGAGGACAATAAGATCAAAAAGTTGGTGAAATGTTGTTTTTTAATTGTTTTCACATTTGCACTTTCTCTATCCAGGGTTTTCTATTTTCGGTTTCTATAACACTACGCTGGTCAGTGCATGAAGTGTTTTTAAGCAGTTATGTAAGCAACACTGTAACCTGTCTTTCCTAACAGATGCCATATTTGTTGCTTGATCTTTGATTTTAAACTACTGTGGTTATTGGCAGTTGCTAACAGAACTGCTGTTGCTTTTTTTCCTTCCTTTACCAGCCCTATAAAACGTTAAAACTGACGTGTTTTTCTAGTGAAACTGCTTCTGGAGCTTTACTGCTCTGTGTCTTCTCACTGAGTAAACCTGCTTTTAAGATTGCTTTCTTTTTTGTTTAGGACCTTCTCAAACAGCTGCCTGTTGCCTGTTGGTTCAGTGTACACTCTAGGGATATTCCACTCTCTTCACTGGCATGTGCATGCTGAGCAGTGAACTTCCCTTTAAATAATCAAGTTGTTGCAGTATAATGAAGTTTTTTATTGATGGATTGCAATATAGAAAAAGCATTGAAAGCTATTGTAGAGGTTCATAGAGGTTTGGGAGGAAGGTTCTGCAAAGCAATTTAAATACCTTATCCTAAACCAGATAATCCCTCTCCTCAACTACTGCATCCCTTTTACTATTCCAGAATAAGTAATCCCATGGATTATGTGGATTTCTTGATAGAGAAATTTTTCTAGTTTGTGGGGAGATTGATATGTGTTGGTTTTGCCTTTTTCTAACTTTGTAAATGCATTGCAATAATTTTTTTATTTTAATGAGGCATTATCAGTTAAAGATAGGTGAGAAAATACCAGAAAGTTAGTTTCCAAACTGGGTCTTAGAGTGGAGTTTAAGCTTGTTCAGGGGTATCTTAGTGGTATTTCTAGTCTCCTATTTTAAAGGCAGTAAAGAATAATTTCAAAATTGATTTTCAGTGTTAGCAGCTATGAGAAAAACCAAAGCTACCCTACAGATTGGTCTGATGAAGAATCGAACAACCCCTTCTCTTCCACTGATGCAAATGGAGACACCAATCCCTTTGATGAAGATACCCCTCCTGCCATGGAGGTGAGAGTACGTGCACTCTATGACTATGAGGGCCAGGAGCAAGATGAGCTCAGCTTTAAAGCTGGTAAGTTTGCAACATTCACTTTAAAATATTTATCAAAAAGGAGAAAGGCAGGGGATTTTTTTTCTCTTCAGGTTTTATTTTCTGAAGTCACCTGTTTCTCTGGATCCTGTATAACCATCACCCCTCCTAACAGTGCTTCTTGGTATCCCCTGTTTGGCAGCACTGACTTCCAAGCTGTTTGGAATGTGTTGGGTTGCCTCTGAGATATTCCTTTCTTACCATCTTAAGTGAAACAAAATGACCTGCAGACCTGAAAATCCTCTCCCTTTTCTTCCTTGCTGACAGTAACAGCTGCTGCTTTTAGCTGTCTGGAAATGCCAGCTCTACAGAGTTGTTTTTTTAAAGGAAAATACCACAGCAGCTAATCATGAAACTGTATTTAATCAACTGATAGCTTCTCTGTTTAAATGGAAAGCATCCAATTTTTGGCATCCAACTTTCTTCAGTGCTAACTGTTTAGGGTTGAAAATTTAGCCGTGGACAGATACTTTCTTTAACTGTCTCTTTCCACCCCTCTTCAGTGTATGTTAAGCAAAGGAATTGTCTTTACCTGGTTTTTTTAGTATTGTGTTGTATTAGGGTACACTTAGTACACCTCTTCCTTCTTAAGGTGGTGTATCTCCCTTGAGCCCTAAACCCTTTTTCCCCCTCTGTTACAGGAGTTGGGAGAACAGAATAGATGCAACTGGTGGGGGAGGCCCATCACAGTTTCCACACATAGGAAGGTGACATGAGGGTGTGATGGCTGCACACCACAGGTGCTGCTGTCTCCAGCTGAAATCTACCTCCTGTTCATGCTTTTCAAGCCAATTGTTCAATTGTCTTGTCCAGAATTTCAGGAGACATTTTCCAACTAACAATTCCAGGACAAGATTGCTGGAGTAGTTTAGCAGAAGCAAACAGACCTTCTCTTTGTGCAAATGAGAGAGATAGACACTCTTTGAGCTTCTCTCTTTTCCCATTTGCTTGTCATTTATTCCCATCTCCTGTAATAACTAAATTAATTGTAATAGAAAAACAGGATTCAAGTGTTTTAAAACAAGCTCCAGATAGCTTTTGGTTCTGCCTCCCTTTCAGCTGGAGTTAGTAAGAAGTGTGCTATTTCTATACCACCTGCTGTGGTTCTTAGGTGGATGTTAGGGGTAAAAGTTAGGAAATCAGTCAATGTTGTAGCTAATCAGGGAACTGCAGGACATCTGCTCTGCTGATGGAGAAAGGGTGGTGCTCAGAACAGTGTCCCCAGGTCATATTCTAAATGCAGTTTGTGCTTTCTGAACCAAAAAGCCCCCTAGCTCAGGTGGTGCTGCTCTGCCTTTAACTCACCTCCTTTCTTTTTTATTAGTAAAACCACTGAATATCTGACTTCTCTTCTTTGTAGACAAGTATTGTAGGCTTCCAGAGTGGAGGAATGGGTTATTTGTCCATGAACTTTGCTGAATTGTGCCCTGACAGAAGTACAGTAGTAACAAAACATCTGGTACTTTCTGTGGAATGCACACAAGCCAAAAATTACTTTTCATTCTGTAGACTTCAACTGCTCCTTTTTTCTCAGCAGGGAATGGGAGCATGCTAATCCTCTTGAAATATATGTCTGGTACCTGTGAAGCAGCAAGGGTTTACAGTAACGAGTCTTTCCTTGGCAAAACTGCAATTTTGTAATGGTTAAAGACAAAGTTAGGTATTCTGTGCTGGAGTACCAGCTGTGTGTGCCACTGTGAGGTCTGTAGAAATAAAGTAGAGGAGGTATGAACTGTGAGATGTATGTAGACTTCACTTAAAAAGAGTTTAGTACTTTGAAGGAAGAGCATTAAACAATGTTACACCACCAAATTATGGGATTGATGCAATTGTTGGAAAGGGATGATGTGCTAGACCATTAATCCCCTTACAGATGCTGAATTATAGGATGGCTACTTAGCTTTTAGGCAGAAGTGTTAGTGTGACTAGCTTTACACTGAACACACAGAAAACTAAGGAAAAAGCTCACCAGGCTGGGTGGGAGCCAATTTAAAATGTACTCCATCCTGTGTTCCTCTGTAGATAGGCACAGGCTCCTAAGCAGCTGTCAGCAGAGGATTTAATGCATTTTAAGGATTTGTTCAAATGTACATGGATATTCTCAGATGGGATTTCCTTGGGTATTCAAAGAATTTGCCTACAAAATGCTTCTAGATACGTTACAGAATATATGCTCTGCACAGTGTCCATTAAATGTACTTCAATACATGAAACTAACTTTTTTTAGTGGAGAACTTTTACATCTGGTGGTTTTTCGGGTTTTTTGTCTGGGCATACAGCTGTGGGAGGCTTCCAAAGAGGAAGAATGACTTTATTCATATCTTGTGAGAGGTTTTATAAGCATGTAAGAGGATGGAACATAACTATTTACAATGTCTATCTCACCCTCCTGTGGCCCTCCACAGCTGAGAATAAATAGGAGCAGTAAATGTTGTCCCTGCAATGTTGTCAGAACATGTTACTGTGTGTGCTGGTTTTATCATCACAGTGGTTTCACTGTAACTGCTGTGCAGATGACACTTAAAAGTGTTAATATTTTCTTAGATCTCCAGCATCACTGGGTTTCCAAGCCCAAGCTTTGATACAAATGCATTTGTTGGAGCTTACTGTCACTGAAATGTGAATTTTTGGTAGTCTTTGTTTCCACTCTTTATTAACACACACTTCATGGAAGTAACAGGAAGGTTTGGAATTGTACTCTCATTCTGCAGCATTAGAAAAAGTGGGAAAAATTGTAAAATGTCTCCGTAAACCAAGTAGAGTCTGAAGTGCCAACATTTGTTCATAATGTTTTTTTATGAGTTTCCTGATAAACTTAAAAACTAGAGGAGATGAAGCTTTAACCTTTTTATCTAAGAGAAAAGCTATAAATATAGATGTCTTGAGAAGATTTAATACAAAGCTTGTCCATTTCTACCAAAGAATTTATAGTCCTGAGGCTAGTTTATATTCTCCTAAATGACACCAAGACTCTCTGCTTTTTGGGACTGTAATAAGTGATTAACATCATCATCATCTATTTCCTATTGCTGAGATAAAACACAAATCAGTTTTAACTAGGCAAATCACTTGACACAAATAAGTTGCACAGGAGGAAATAATTGTTACTCAGTGTGGCCTTTTTTGCCTGGCTGAGGTGGAGCTTCACTTGCTCCTATGGAGCATCTTGGAGTCTGCAGGCTCTCCACTGTCAAGGTATTCACTGAGGATGTGGAGTATCAGATGTGCACTGTAGTCAAAATGAACTTATGTTATAGTTCATAAATGTCTGAATGGATAGTCAGTAAGTTAGGAAGCAAATTCTGAGTTACTCAATCTTTGTAGCATTTTCTTCCATGTTTCACATAAAACCTTAAGACAATAAGCCTAATGAAATACTTCACTTGCGCTGACATAGGTTGGGAGTTACAAATGCAGGGTTATTCTGCTGGTTCAGAGGTAGTTGTATGATCCACAGCTATGTTTTAGTTTCTAAGTAATGATTCTTCCTATTTTCTTGAAATTGGGGACCTCTCATCCAATCTGCAAATCTGTAAATGATAGATACTCTTAGTATCAATGGCATGAAGAGCAGAGAAGGGAGGATTTCTTCTTGGGCCTGGATTGGGCAGGGGAGGAAGAATGGACATGTAGGTAACTGTCATATAACTTCCTGTTTTACTGAAAAGGATTCAGCTTGTTAACAATATTCCTTCTTTTCTTCAGGGGATGAGTTAACCAAAATGGAGAACGAGGATGAGCAGGGCTGGTGCAAAGGACGCCTGGACAATGGACAAGTTGGTTTATACCCAGCAAACTATGTGGAACCAATCCAGTGACAAAGGACAAAATAAACACAGAAGTGCCACAAGAGCTCTGTAGTCCTGTACAGTGTATTTAGGTAAAGTGAGAGGAAATGGAATGGATGTATAGAGTGTAAATATTTTAATGAAAAGGCGAGAGCTTGATACCGAAATAAGGCTGAATTAAAGACAAAAGCTTGACTTTGTTTCCACAACTTGTACACAATGCAAAGGAAAGGAGTTAGGTTGAAAAATAGTATGATAAGAAAAACACTTTTTAAGCTTTTTCTTCCCACATGGTCTGTTATTGTGGATCCTAAACATTTTTTGCATTTTCTATGCTTATGCCTCATCCTACCCCAGGTATGTGGCTTACGCTCACTTTTGTTTAATCAGTTATTTTAAGTGACCTTCAGTAACTTGCAACTTGAATTTTAAAAATTATTAGAGTTAATTTTTTATTTGTTCTTATCAATGTCTGAAAGATGCAGTATTTTTTTATTTAAATGCTATGTAGTTAAGCACCTTTTTGTATGCTTTGATTTATCAATTAATACTTAAATTATGACATAGATTTAGACACCATTTGACTGAATGAAATCTCTTCCCATGTTGTAGTAATCTTTCTGTCTTGTCAGCATGGCTTGAAGTTGTAAATGGAGTTGTAAAACAAAATACTGTATTTAATAAATATCTGTTACAGAAGGTTATTTGTAGCAGAGATATCTGCAGGTGTCATAGGCTGGGATTCTATTACAAGTGTTCTTTACGTGGGTTGACACTTGAACTAAGAGTTTTCCATCTAGATCTTAAGTGGCATTCAAAAGAAAGATAAATTGTGCATAAGCCCCAGAAGAGTGGCTATTTCCAGCACATGTTTGCAGGGGGGAAAAAAAAAATCTCCTTTTAACTGCTAATGATTTTTGGGTGATTTGAAATGTTAAATCTGTGAAGGCTGATTATCTTGAACAGAGAAGACTGTAAAATAGACTAAATGCTTTTATTAAGAGCCTATCTATGTTGTGTATATGTACATATAATTTGATATTCCAAAATATGAAGAGCATGGCTATTAGTTATCAAGCCTTTTGGTGTCAATAAGATTTAGACTATTTTAAGAGTTTAAATTTTAGGTATATTTAAATCTGCTTTCCTGCCATATTCATTACTGTACCATAGACAAAGTATTCTGTGATTAGATTTTTCAGAAGTACAGTAAATACACTAATATACTCTAAATCAGTATTTGTGGATCAACTAATGAGTCAAAATAGAAACTAGATTTAGTCCATACATGGATTATTGTAGCAGAACACTGTACAATGTACATTTGTTTGCAGTTACAACTCGGCCAGCTGTAATTGTGTCAAATATGCATTTGTGACATTGAAAACTGGGTTGTAAAATTACAGCAGATTTGTGTTAAAACTAAATATCAGGTAAGTAGATATGCCATGTTAGGAAGCTACACTGTAATGAAGTTAACAGATCTTTTTCCAGGTAACTATAAAACACTGTTGGTAATCTTGGACTTTATCTTTGAGCTTATAGATGTATTTAGTCATCATTTTCAATGAATCCAAGTGTGCAAGCTTAGAAAGTGGATGTATGTATATGTCTGTCAACAAAAACTTACCCACATATTTGTTCATCCACAGGACAGTTACTAAAATTGTCAGGAATTACTGGTTTGGGTCTCTGTATTGTAAAATATTTTAGAAAACAATAAAATCTATTAATCTCTTAAATACACAGAATACACTTTTTACTGTTTCAGTGTATGTCAAAGTAGTCCTATGAAACAAATAATCTGTGCATTTCATTGCAATTCATGGTGACAAAACCTGCATTGTGTAAAAGAGCCACAAACAGGAGTGTGACATGGGTGGATTGTGCCAGTAACAAAAAAAGGGAGGTGCCATGCACAGGAATTCTTGGCAAAACATTCCAGCAAAATCTTCATGGAAGAAGAGGAAACTGTCTTTTATGGGTATGCAGAGTCTACTGTGATGCTGCTTTCTGTGGTGTTGTCAAGTCTCAGATAGTGTGGGTGAGCAGCTAAGCTTTTATTTCTTTTTAAATATAGTATCTGAGTATTTTGTGCCTTTGAGTTTTCTTGTTGGCTGGCAGTGATTAATGCAGTGCCATTTGTGAAGGCTGGCTGAAAGTTTTATCTCATCTCCCCCATCAACACCTGCTGGACAGCAGATCCCAGAGGGTCATAATCAGTGGCACAGGGTCTGGTGGGGGGCCTGTCACCAGTGGTGTCCCCCAGTATTGGTTAATTGTTTAATTTATTCATCAGTGCCTTGGGTGAGGGGGTAGGTGGTGACAGAGCTGGGAGGAGCAGCTGATTCCCCTGGGGCTGCACAGCCCTTCCCAAGGACCTCAGCAGGGTGGAGAGATGGGCAGAGGAACTGTCTGAAATCCAGAAAAGACAAATGCAGGGTCCTGCACCTGGGGAAGGACAACCCTGGGCACCAAGACAGGCTGGGGGGTGAGCTGCTGGAGAGCAGCTCTGAGGAGAAGGGCCTGAGGGTCCTGGTGGACAATGAGCTGGCCCTGAGGAGACCAATCAGAACTCTGCAAGGTACTTCTGCAGCTGTTTTACACTACTGTGATCATAGGTAACTTATTAAATAATCAGTAAATAATCAACTGCCACCTTTCTACTTGACCTTTTAATAAATCTACAAGTCCAAATAGGAATCCCTCTGGGGGACACACTGGTATCTTCCCACTGCTTATTACTGTAGTCAGTAACTGATTAAATGTTCATTTATTTCATGGCAGTTTACTTCAGCTTTTATGAAGGACATTAGCAAGGAATTTTGAATATCAAAGTCACTTGTTACATCTGCGAGATCATCTTGACACATGAAATCTCCAAGCCTGCAAAGTAAAAAACCAGATAAATTGTCAAGTACTGTGGTGACAGACACTTCTAGAATCCCTGTGCAGAAAGCACTGAAATCTGACTGCCCTGGCAGACATGAAACATCATCACGTGGCAAATGCAGGTGGGTTTTGCAGTGGGATGCTACATGCAGCTGGAGCTTTGCAAGTCCCCTGCATTGCTGTGCAAACAGCATCATCACACAGCTGAGTGTTGCTGCTTGTAAATCCCAGTCTGTAGCAAGTGTTTGGCTCTGCACTGGGCAATGGTGTTAGGATGTAGACACTTCCAAGAGTGGAAAGCTGCACGAAACCTCACCTGTTTGAAGTGGTTATGCTTCACGATAGTATCAGGACAAACACTGCATTACTACTAAATAAAAATGTTGAACTGGTTTCATCGACTGGTTTTTAATGTAGATCCTAAACTTCATTTGCGTGTGGTGGGAGAAGCATTTGAATGTTTGATCTTTCTCTTCTAGTGAAGGCTTTTTCTGTATGAATTATTTATGCTGCAGTGATACATCTGTGACTGTGTTATGCCTTTGAGGTTACCATTTGCAGAGGGCCAGCCAGCCTGAAACTTGCTGAACTGCAGTTGTCAGGAGGCAACATATTTACATATTGACAACATAGCTGTGAGCAGAGACAGACTGTGCTTAGTGTGACCAAGCTTTCCAAAGGGCATCAAGCAGAATTTATACTTACCTAAGGGACCTTTTGGCACTGAAAACCAGTGAAGATGTAGCTGGCATGACCTGGGACTGTACCTGTATTCCACCATTTCTCAGCAGCACCATGAGGAGAAAGCAAACAAGGAGGGAGGCTTGATAATAACTGGAGAACAGCACTGATAGAATTTTACAGAACTAAAAGCTTTGAATGATGGGAATGGCAGCAAATGTTTTGGAGCTTTGAGAAAGTAGGTGTCCACTGAAGCTGTAATTCCACACAACTCCAGGCAGATGCAAGTGCCAGTTTCTGGTTATCAAGTCAGCCAAAGAACAGACTGTTCTCAAGAGATAATCCCAAACTGTTCTCCTCTTTTGTATTCATATGCCCTGGCAGGGCTGTCTGGCCAGCTCCAGGAGCCCAAGACTTGTTGTGGCAGTTGGATAGGTGAGAGTAGAAGAAAGTTATTTTGCCTGTGCTTCATCAGCTCATGGAGTAGTCCTTGTGCCCAAAAAATGTATATCCACCAAATAATACAGGAAGAACGCCTCCATTTCAGAATGGCTGTGCAGAAAAGGGGGGATTAGCACAGGATCAGTCAGGGAGGAAAGGCCTCCAAATGTCTTCAGTCCCATCTCCTGCTCAACACTGAACTAGGAACAGGTTGCTGGGTGTTGCTGAAAACCTCCCAGGACAGAGTTTCCACAGCTGCTGTGAGCAAACTGCTCCAATATCTGTTTGTCCTCATCATGAAATCATCTTCTCTTCATATCACATTGGAACTGTGTTCTGGGTTAGTGTGAATTAAGAGCCCTTGGTTTTTGATTTGCAAACCAGCAATCCCCAACATCATACTCTGGCTGTGATTTGCTCTCATTTGCATGTGCTTAGAGGGCTCCTAATGCAGGACACGTTGCACTTGCCAGGCATTTGTTTCTGAGCATACGCATGTAACAGTGTTCCTCCACGTATATATTTGTCAGATCAGCTGGCATGGAAGCAATTTTTAAGTGATTCTCTCTGCTCTGGGAATACAAATATGTGTTCTGGACATTCTTGGAAAGCACCAGCAAGATGTGATACTGCCACACTGAGGTACAATTGGCAAAGTAGCACTCGTGGGCCACTTCCCCACCACTGCTGCTGTTCTCTCACTGTGCCTTCCCTCTTTCTGCACTCCACTCAAATCACAAACTTGCTGAAGAATGAGACCCACCTCTATTCCCTGGAAAAATTCATCACCTTTCAGGGTTTAGTCTGTTGGCTTCCTTTAGACCAGTTTGCTTCTCCCCTGGACCTGGGCAATCACCATTAGGGGGAGAATAGCATATGGGGGCTATTTCCAAAATTTCTTGAACAAATTGGTGTTCATTCTCATGACAAAAAAATGCCAGCACTGTCCACATGTGGCCTGTGGACAGTGGTACTGGTGAAGGAATCTGTGGCCTTTGCATCGATTTTGTCAAGATGAAACTCTGCTGAGAGTTGAGGACATAAACACTGTCAGGCCAGGGGAGTCAGCGATGCTCACTCACAGTGCTGGTCTGCTGCTGGGTCTGAGTAAGGACCTGCACTGCTCACCAGAGAACACTCCTAATCCACAGCCACCCTTGAAGGTAAGCTGCTTGGGATGAGTTGGGGTTTTTTTGTGTTTTAGTTGGTTGGGTTTGGTTTGGGCTTTTTTCTATTTACTCAATGTGCAGAGCAGCCAGTGAATTTTAAGTACTGCCTTTTCCTTGCTGGAGATGAACCAGATCATCCCTTCCTTCATGTTAGCTCCATTCTCTAGATTACCTGTCTTCCCCAGCCTGGAGGCTGCTCTGTGATTGCAGGACCTCCTTCCAGTACCCAAACAGAAATGCTTTTACTCCATCTTGTCCAGAGCTCATCTCCTGGCAATCAGCTGAGCTTGCAGTCTGCAGCAGGAATCTGCAGCATGCACAGCCACAGAGTTGAATTGTGAAGTGTGGCCTTAGGGCAGAGGTGCTGTGTATTTGTGAGCCCTGCATGGGCTCATTCTCCTCTTGCTGCCTGGGCTGCCTGCACAGCAGGGCTTTGAACAGCAGCAGCTTTTTGACATCCCAGCTTGGGACAGAGGTACCACTTCCTGAGGCAGAAGGCCAGCAGAGGAGAGAGGAGCCAGCCCTCCTGTAGTATTACCTGCCTGGGATTCCCAGAGATGCATTTTTGGGGTCTCAGCGTGCTGCAGGGGCAGCACCTTGTTTTTCTCACGTTACATGTTCCAGTTAAATAGCAAGATTGTACCCCTCTCTCTCTTTTTTTAAAAAAACTCTTTTAAATCCTACAGGATAACTAGTGCTGGCTCCTGTGGATAAGCCAGGAGCTCCAAGGGCAGGGCACAGCTGCGGGTTGCCATGCCGAGTGCTCGGGGCTGTGCTCCTCTGTGGCTGCCTCAGGCACCGTGGCCAGCACTGGCAGTGACTGGGTGTCACCATCCCCAGCAGCTTCCCCTGAGACCGCTGAGAACTGGGGCTTCTGAGCTGCTGGGGGCCACGAGGAATCTGCTGCATTTCAGGCACTGAAGGTGGTGCAGGGCTGAGGCTGGGGGGGGCAAAGATCTGGAACTCATTATTTAGAGAACTGGGTAACCCAGGCTGTGGAGGGGAGGGGATCCCAAAACTTGTGTTTGCAATGGGCTAAAAAGTGTATCAAGGAAAGGGCCTATCACAGACAAGATATTTTACATAAGGTATTTAGCTCCTGAAAGTCACTGGCACTGTGTCTAAGAGACCAGGTAGCTCTGTAAGGCCATTGTGATGCTTTTTCTGTATTGGTAACACAAGAGAATTGGAAAGTGCCACCCACAGCTGGTGAGGGTGGCAAGCCTGAGGATGGAGTGCCCCAGTTCCCCTAGCCTGAACTCACGAGACTCTCGAAGGTGGATGTGGTGCCTGGGGTCACTCCAGCAGATCTGTCTCTCCTTGTAGTCACAGCAGATGCCACACAGGAATTCAGTGCTGGTATCAACAAAGCCACATTAGCACGTGTTGTGCTGCCACTCACAGGGGGTCAGCGGGACAGAAGCACCTCAGGCACAGAGAACTCGATAAGGGGAGCCTTGCTGACCTGCAAAGACAAAGAGGAAGGAGAGTGAGAAACAGCAGCAGCTTTGATCTCACAGCTCACCCATGAATTGTAATAATTCTGCATTATCCTTGTTATAGACAATATAGCTCCCATCATCAACTTCAGAGCATACTTCTTTTGACCTGTTAAATATCTTTAAAGGTAAGACACATCTAAGTAAACATAATATACCATGTGCATTTAAATTGACTAGAAGTTCCCCAAATGACACTTCGAAGATCTGTGATTTTCTTGCCTCAGTTACAGATTCCATCCAATTTTGTGATATGGATTGTCTATTTATTATTTTAAAATTTTAATAAAGTTAAATTTTTAGTTATATACTGCAAGCTTAAGTGGTTATGTGGTATCTAAATTGCTGAATGAAATTATTCTGCTAATTGGGTTTAGTACCAGCTGTCTTCTCTCCTGTGACATGTTAAAGAATTCCTTGCCTTAGTGATAGTGTTGATTCTTGAATGATAAGCTTGTACTCTTTTTGATAGAGTTCACTATTTTTGGTTGTTTATCTTCTGCATGTAGTAGTAAAAGCCTGGAGGGGTTATTTGCATCTGGGTAATCTCAGGTTATAGTCCTGTCCTGCACGGTGCTAAGAGTGATCTGTGTCCCTGTGGCACTGCCACCCACCCACCCTGAGAGCAGGCACTGCTCCAAAGCTGTTGGCATCAGGCACAACTCTGCTTTAACTGTAGCTGAGGTTTTTGGACTCTGAAATGAGGTGGGAAAATTGGTCACAGGACCAGACCACACTGGTACAATTCTGAAAACGGTTTCCACTGACTGTGAGTGCTTTAGTTCCAGCTGGGTTTGGTTTTGGTTTAGTTTTTTCTTTTCCTTTCCATCTCACCAGCCACATCCTTTAGAGCAGACAAACACTAAAGTGCCCATAAGAAAAAGTGCTTTATTATTATTATTATTATTATTCACTAAAGCACATAAGAAAACAAAGCATTTATGATATTCAGGTGCTAACAAGACATTTCCTGTGTGCACATGAGCAGCAATAGCCAAGGCCCCTGCTGCTCCTGCAGCATGGGAAGAGCAGGTTTGCTGCTCTGTACTTGAGGGAGGGCTTGGGATCCACTTCCTGGAGGACTGTGCCAATGGGAAGCAGATGCCATCCTCATCAGGGACAGTAAGATGAGGAAGCACAGGCCTGCTGGGCTCTCTCTTCCAGCTTTCTATTCCATCTTTGCTCTTTGCCCTCCTCATTGCACTTCCCAAGTCAGGAACAAGTCAATAAAGCCCTTGCACCTTATTGTGAGACCACAAAAACCATCCCTGCCTGCAGAGAAGGCTTGGGTGGCTCTGTTTGTGCATGACACAAACATAAATGTACATAAATGGAGACCAAAACCCAATGGTTTTGATATTTCCCTGCAGCTGTCCAGCACTTACACAACCTTAAGGGTAGGATTTGCCATTCAGCCACAGCCCTTGTTCCAGCACTGTCAGTTAACCCCAGCAGATCCAATTCAAATGCAAACCTTGTAGCTCAACCCCAGAAAGATCTCTTGTAACCCATACCTTAGCCTGGTATTCACTTTTAACACTCCTCCAAGAGCCCTGCTGATCCCCAAACTTCAGAAAGCACCTGGCAAACAAAGCCACCTCCCCAGCAGAGAGCAAAGAGAACCTGGTGACAGGAGACAAGACACTGCTGGTATTAAATATTGCATTCCTACTTTCTACACTGCAATTCACGTTTTATACAAGCACAATGCAAATGCAGCTCAGACATCACGTGGGCAAGAGACAAGACTTTTACTGAGCCTGTGATGGGCACAGAACTGTGTGAGTGATGGTTGTCAGTGAGTGGCTTAAGGAGCTGCCATGACTGAGACTTTGCTTGCATTCAAGAGCTTTTTGGTTGTCCCACTTACAGGGTTTTATCAGATTTCTCAGCCCTAAAAGAAAATCTGAGTGATTTTATTCAAGTTTAAGTTAGCCCTGCTCTAAGCAGGGAGTGGGACTTGATGACCTTCCCATGTAAATTTTTCTGAGGCTCTAAAGTGGTGATGGTTGTGAAAAGGAGAGGAAAAGAACCAACAGGATATATTTAGATTTTTAATGTATTTTAATTGCACTAACTCTATTGATTCTATATTTAATATAGAATAATAATGGTGTTCATTTTCACTGCACTTTACAAAACTGTTACATTTATCATAGCTGGATCATGATACTACATGTGATAATCTGAGGGTATTTATGAGGTGAAATATGAGGAGAATAAACCAGAGAGTTCTGCTCCACAAGTTCTGGCTTTGTATCAAAGTGCATGGTTTGGGCTTTGACAACCACACTGGCTCAAGGTCTCAGGATGTATTTTTCTCTGTAAAATTCAATTTATTCATCCAAATGCTGCTCAGACATTACTGGGGACCAGTGGGTTCTCAGTTCCTGAGCTGGCTGTGCATATTGCACTCTTCCCTTTCTCCATCAGCTGCTGTGCAGCTGCTGGATCACCCCCACCAGTTACTGCTGAGGAGGAGCTGACTTTCAGCAGTTCCTGCGTGGTCCTACCTGTGGATTGGGTACTGTGCTTGCAACTCCTCTTTAGGGAATCTTATTTGTGGGGTTGAATCATGAAAATGTGAATTTACTGAGCAGATACACTGGACTTTCCTGTGTGCCCAAAGCACCCAGGGAAAAAGGCATTGGACAAGACAAAAACGGCACTCCAAGAAACCATTCCTTTGTGCATGGAAACAGGGCATGGCACCAGTTTGGGGAAGTCTCTGCAGTGAAAGGAGAACTCATCTGCTGTTTCCCAATTACAGGTTTAATTTTTTTTTCCTTATGCCCCATCTTTTACTGCCATCTACTGGTTCTGACTGAATGGCTTCTTCGTTGGCCCTGGAGTAAATATCTTTGGTGTACTCCATTTATAAAGAGCTACAAGTTTTGACAAGGGACCCTCAGAGAGGGCTTTAGGGATGGATTAACTGAAAAACATAATTAACTGAGAAACAACACTTGTGGAATGGTAAGCTCAGGCCATAACTGGGAAGAAATCATGGATAAAGAAAGGAGAAGACAATACTGAGAAGTCAGCCCTTTAGTATTGCATTTCAGCATTTTGAAAACAAATAATTTTGGATTTGTTTATTTATTTTGAAGAAAAGCTTTTGTTTGTAAAACAACCCCCCAGAACCCTCCCAATGTTTCATTTAAAACAGGTCTATACAAAAGGGGCCAAAATGCATCTTGAGAGTCAATTACATTTTTGTGGCCTTACCTGCAGCCAGGACTTGCAAAATGGCTCCAAGCAGCACCTCAAAGCTCTCCCAGGTGAAGGAAAGCAACTGTTCACTTGGGCAAGAGTATCCTGTAGTTTGTCTCTGTCTGAATGTGCTGTCAGGGAATAACATCCTGCAGGTATTGGCTGTTTCATGGCTCCAGGAAACTGCAGGTAATGTTATAACTATCAGTGTCTTGTAAATGATCAGATGGGCACTGAGTCAGGCAGAAATCATGCAGAAAAGCTCAATGCTTTGATTTTGCTGCTGATAAAGGGGGAGAACATCAGAAGGGTTTTTATTATGCTTGGGCCCTGATGAATTTCTTCTTCTCTCCTCTTACACACAGCCTCTGGATAAACCCACCTGAAGACACTGGTGCCCCTGTTCTCAGAACAGGAAAGGAGAGAAGGCTCCAAATCCAGCCCCTTCCACGTTGCTGCAACACAGCCAAGTATGGAACCACTTAGCTGTCAGCAGGTCTCCTCCTACCAGGAGCAGAGCTGGGACCTCCCTCTGGGTAGGGACCATGTGGGCCAGGATTATCTTTTTTATTCCAGTACTTCCCTTCCTAATTATAACCCTTTTGTACTGGCTCAGACAATTCCCCTCTTCACTTGTCACTTCCAACTTTTAAAACCTTTAATGACTTGCTGCAAACCCTTGAACTGACTATGTCCTGTTATCTCCCCACTCATTTTCCCTGTAGAATGTGCTACATTCCAGCTGGCTGGGAACAGGCTCAGAGGAAAAGGAGAAAGCTCTTTCCAGAAGGGCAGGCCTCAGCTTTAAGAACTGAATCACAGTATCCAAGTCTGCTTTGACACACACCTCCTCCATGAAACTCCTCAAGGACAAGAAAGAAAAAAACCTGATGGCATACTCAGAAGCAGAGAAGGAACTTCTTAACTCTGTGGTCTCTAATCACCACAGGAGGCAAGAGGAGAAAACAGTGCCATAGGGAGATGTCAGAGTATCCTTAACCCCACAGCATCCTTAATCCTGGTATAGTATTTACATAAAACTCACTTTGTACAGCATTCATGAGTAGAGGACACCCTCAGCAACAAACACCCTTCTCTGAGTGCATTATTGATGCTGTGTCAGAGACTTGTTTACATTCCTTTTACACTTTTCCACAGAGAACAATCGTGAACATGATGTGATTATTCAACCCCATGGCAGGGGAGCACAGTTATTGCTATTGCCAGTTTTAAAAACAGTGGGGAAAAGAGGAGGTCCACCTCAAGCCACTCCTCTTGGTGGAGATAAAGGGTTTGGATCCACCAGTCTTAACAATGGAGCCAAAGGCCAAATGGCTTTCCCGAACCAGCTGAAGTCATAGCTCTGGGGAAAGACAATACTGTCTGAATCATGGAATCTGGGCAAGAAAAATGGGAATATGTCCCTGCAACCAAGTGTTCTATTTGAGAATAACTTAGTGTTGCAGATTCCTGTGTTACAGACCAGCACAACTAAATCTACCTGATTGTTCTGATGCCTGGGGTGGCCACCTAAAAACAGGGACTAGACAAAAATAAGGGAATAAAGGTTGGTATTTATGTGAAGGGCCTTCAAAGGTACACCCTGGGCAGGTCATGAGTTCTTCACACTTTTATAAGTTTGGTTCATTTGCACAGCAGGGTTAATTCTCCAATTAAAACTTCAGTTAATGATGTAATTTCCTCAAGTTTATCCCCCTTCTTAAGATGTTAGTTTACACATTTTGGGCCTAGGACAGTGTGGGTGTCATTGGAGATCAAGCTTGGAGAGGTTTGTTATGTCTAACCAGCATGAGAGAACAGTCGTTACCAGGCTGCAAGAAGTAACCTGTTGGAGTTACACACTAGGGAGTGCAGGATTTGAAAAATACACAAGTTAAAACCTAAGGCATCAGTTCCAATAATCCATCTGGAATGGGATATTATCTGTGTGATGGGAATGGACCATGGAGCAGGGATGGTGCCAGCAGAGGGGTGACCATCCAGAGGGTCCCACCTGTCCATCCCTGCTGCCCAGCTTTGGGATGAGCAGGTTGGGGACTGCCCCCTGTGTTTGCTCTGCAGGATGAGGAAGCCAACCCTACCAAGGAGGAAGATGAGGAGGTGTGGGAGGATGGAGACAGCGGCCACCAAAGGCTGGGGAAGGCACAGGCCCAGGTAAGAGCTGTTGCCTTCCAAGGAGAGGGACTTGTCTGTCTCAATTCCCGTTGGAATTGAGGGTGTGAGGCCAATGGAACAAAGGGTTTGAGTCCATCTTCTTACTGGAGTTCTAATGTGCCTTAAGAGAGGTTAGTGAAAAGCTCATTATCCCTGATGGAATCTCTGAAAAACAGGGATTGAAGCTTTCAGAAGGGGCCCAACCCTGCCTGCATGTATCCAAGTGCAGCCCCCCCTCCCTGTTTTTGTGTACAGCTGGGATGAGACCTCAGCTGCTGTTACTTGCCAGCTCACAAGTTGTGTAGCTCAGAGCCTCAGCCATGAAGGGCCAGGCTGTGTTTAAAACAGCCCAAGGTACCAGAGAGCTGGAGTAATTTCCTAGCAGGTAACTTGACTTGGAAGCTGCATTCTAAAATTTGTCCACATTTATTTTCTCTCCTATATGGAGACGCCTCAAGAAGCAGAGGTGGGGTGTTCCTAACAAAAGGACATCCACATTCATGGGTGGTAGAGGGCTTAAAACTAAAGTATCAGAGGAAGTGCCTTTAGGACACTTCCAATTCCTTGGTGTGAATGGAACTCAAATGTTAAGTGTCCAAATCCTGACAAGCCTGTATGAACTCCAAAGTTTCTGCAAGGGTTTCACAGCCAGGGAAGGAGATAAGAGTCTGGAGTCTCTCCCCAAAACCTGGCTGCTGGTTTGTTTGGCCAGGCATAGGAATAATTGTGTATTCCCTGGGGCTGTCCTTATGGGGAGAGGTTTACTTATGTGCCCTGGGTTTATTCAGTGCATCTTCAAAGTGATGGAAATTGATTTCATTGAAAGGCCAGGGGTGCCAAATGTTTTCCCCAGCCAGAGCTCGGAGCCAGCCCAGTGGGAAGGGGTTTAGTGGCCATTTTCCTGCTCCCTTGGGCAGCAGCACTGGAGCACTCGCACCCAACCGTGCCCGAGGTGCCGAGTACTGGCAGGAGGCAAAGCCAGGGACTGGGCAGTAGGAGCTTGCAGTGCTCCTGGAAGCGCAGACCTGGAGCCGTGGGTTAGAACTCCCAGGAGCTGCTGCCTCACTCAAACCTTGTTTAAAGCTCAGCATCCCTCCTGCTCCCTTGGAATGATTGTTGCTTCTGTTGTTGCTCTTTCCCGATCCATTATGATTATTATTGTAAATTGCCACTCCATTTCTTCCATAGCCCTTTGCTTCCCAGAGGTGGTGCTTTAGGCAAGCCCCTCCAGCCTGGGAAGGGTGCTTTTGGCTCCGGACTCATTCCCAGTCCCCAGGAGCAGCTGCACCTGTGCTGTCCCCAGCAGGTGAGGCAGAGGTGCCTTTCCTTCCTTCCCTCCCTGCTGCACTTTGGCTTTTTGAGGGCTCTCTGGGGGTCTAAGGGAGAAGTTCTTTGTCATTCCAGGCCAGAATTAGCCCTGGTCCCACTAAAAGCAGGAGGAATCATTTTATCCCTGTGTATGGATACACATCTTGTGTTTTCTCTCTTTTGCTGACACCGTGTGGTGAAGCAGCAGCTCCCAACGTTTCAGTGCTGCTCCCTGGAGTAGTTTCTATTTGTAAAAAAATGAATTCCCTGCTGGAATCCCAGTCACAGCCCCCCATACCAATGTGCAGTTTAAGATCTTACACCCTGACCAGGACAAGTTCCTGTCCTTAGACATGGAAAACAGGGGAAAGCTCAGACTGGACTGGAGCCAGACTCCAAAATGGGGAAAGTGAGGCAGCATGCTTGGCACAAACTGGGGCTGGTACAGGGGGTGTTCTTGTTGGATGACACCCTGTGGAACAGATCCTTTTCTTCCTTTGTCCAAAGTCCAATGGCAAAGGAGCAAATAACCCACAAGTGGGGCCTGGAAGGAAAAACGGTTCTGTTAAAATTAGGCAAAGAATGCACTAAGAAAAAATGGACATCCTTTTTAGGTATGAAAGTAAGTAGGGGAGAAACGTTGAAAAAGAGCTCTTTTATTTGGTGCCACCTCTCATTTTTTTATGGATAAAACCCTCTAGTGAGCAATCAGAACAGGAGTGGGAAAGCCAGGAGCCTTTGACTTCCACAGTGGACTTAATTTCCATGCTTAATTTCAACAATTTCTTCTCTCTCTCAGGACAGGAAAACCCACTTAACTTGTCCCATCTTTGCCAAAAGCTTTGGTATTTGAGCAGCCAAACCCAATGAGCTCTGGCCCCACCAGCCTGTACTGGAGGGCCCCTGGTCCTGCTTGTGGTGTGGGATGAATCCCCAATTGTCCCCAGAGGGGGCTGCCCTGGTCCCTGCAGTGCCCAGCACCTGAGACACAGAGAGAGCCCTGTCCACAGGGGCTCCTTGTCAGGAATGTGGCAGCAGCCCCAGGAGCAGGCTGGAGGTGAGAACTGGGGCTGTGTTTGAGACTGACCAGGTCAGCTCAGTGTTTACCTGTGGGGGTTTGGCCCCACACACTGAGTTTAAGCAAGGATCAGGGTGACAGATGCTGCATTTTGGGCACCCTGAGAGTTTCTATCTCCCCTGGAGATTTCCTGCGGGGATGTGGCAGCACGGGGAGCAGAATTAACCCTGCACCTCCCGTGGGCACTGCTGGCCTTTGTCTCTCTGTTGTGCCATCAGCCTGTGGGAATTTGCTGCTGCCGCTGCCACCCCACCTGGGGCTGCGTGCTCCTGGCAGCCCTTCCCAGCCCCACACCCGAGCTCCAGCGCTGCCTCCAGGCTGTGCTGGGAGTGTTTGCTGGGAATTTGCCTCATCCCTGGGAGCATCCTTTTGCTCCTGAGAGGCTGGACAGAGCTTTTGGGCTTGTCAGCTTCAGAGTTTGGTGGCAAAAGTCACTGAAAAGGAGAATGACAATGAGGTTTGACAAAAGTGCTGCTGTCAGACCCTACCTGACAGTCTGTGCTTTGTGTTGGAACTGGGCGTGAGTCTGCCCTGCAGGGAGTGAATGTCCCCTTCCCAATCCAGCCCAGCAGGTGCCAAGGGCTCTTACAGGAATATTTATCCTTTACTTCCCTTTGTGATAACTTAATATCCACCCTGCCAGGAGCAATTCCTTGATTTCTCCTGTCGAAAACCTCATGGCACAGGCAGTTTGCAAAGGAGGCGATTCCCGGGCTTAGACCCCCTCGGCCCCGGGGCCCCGCGCACCTGAGCCGGGCCCGGCCCCGCCCCTGAGGCCCCGCCCCGGTACCGCCCCGGTACCGCCCTGCCCGGGCCGGGACCATCGCCCGCGGCCCCGTCCCTCTCACCTGGGCCGGACCGGGGCTGCTGCCGGCTCTGGGACCGGGCCTTCTGTGTGATCGGCGGTGATTCCAGCTGCTCCCATGGGATTTTCAGCCTTTTTCATCAGTGGTACACTCTAATGGAAGGCCAGGTGCTGAGCACGACAGAAAATAATGGGAAAACTCTCTGGATCAGGCAGTGGCCCGAAGAGCTGGCAGTGCCCAGCATTCCTGGCTGGAATTTGGGGGTGCCAGCACAGCCCTTCCAGAATGTTCCTGCGGGCCTGGCACTGCCCAGCATTCCACTGAAATGAGCTTTCAGTGCCTAGCAACGCGCAGGAGCGACAAAGGGATCTGAACCTGGAAATAGGTGAGTTCCGCCTGCCCACCGATGCTGAGGCAGAGGCTGGGGCTCAGGACAGCTGCACAGCCCTTCCCTGGGGCACCGATCCTGCACTGGGACGTCGTGGTGTTGCCACACTGGGCCTCAAGCCAGGAGAGGAAAAGCCCTGACCATTTCCTCTCCACCCAGGCACACCCACAGCCCTTCCCAGGGTGTTGCGCACTCGTCCCCACCTTCACGGTTTCACTGCAGAGAGTCCGCTGAAGTGGTGCCGACCTGCGGGGAGGGGGACGGCTCAGGCAGCTCTGGTGGCTGTTCTTTCTCGATGATTCTGTGTTCTCCTGCATTTCCCCGGGCCGGGGAGAGCGCGGGGAGGCGGCGGCGAGGGCCGGGAGCGGGGCCGGGAGCGAGACCCGGCGCCACGTGGGGTCCTCACAGGAGCGGCGAGGCGTGGCCGCGACGAAGGCGTCCCCGCCGCTGCCTGCGCGGCTCCCGCCCGTGACCCCGCCGCCCGCGTTCCCACACCGGGAAACGCCGCGGGAAATCGCGCTGAAAGAGCGGCGTCGGGTTCAGGCAATTGAATAGATGCCTTTGAGAGGCGCGGGGTCCTTCTGGGCGCCGTTTTTCTCGCTACCCAAGGCGCATGCGCAAAATGCTGCCATCTTTGGAAGGCTGAGGCGAGCCTCGTGCCGAATAGCCATCTTTAGTGTGGCACCAACGCGACGCCCAGCAACCCCGCCATCTTGGGTGCTGAGCGACGCTACTTCCGGTTGAGCCGCCATCTTTGGTGTGGCACCAGGAGACTTCCGCCCCTCGTGCCATCTTGGGTGCTGGCAGCAGCCAGTTCCGGTCAGCCGCCATGTCTGGTGCGGTGCCCCTGAGGCCCGCGCCAAGTGCGAAGGTGTCCCCTCGGCTGCCTGAAGCCCCGCCGGCCCCGACGCCGAGCTGGCGCAGGCCGCCGTTCTGCCCCTCATCCTTCTTGCCACGGCGATGCACAGAATGCCACTTTAGACAAGATTGCGAAGGCAGCCGATGGCTTTAGAAATAACCACGAAATTCAAGGGAAAGAGCATTTCCAAGAGAGATGCTGGAGGGGCGAGGGCAGCACGTGCAGTTCTGAGCCGAGCTGCTCGCGCCAAGGCTCTGCCTGGGGTTGGATCTGCAGCTCCCACCTTAGAACAAGATTCCCCACGGGCCCCTGGTGGCTGCTCACAGGTCACCCTTGTCGTCCCTGACCAAGCAGGGAGGTGATGAAGGTTCTGCCCATCTCAGTTCTTGTTCTGTAGTGCAGGCAAATGCATGTTCAGGGCGGTTTTGTGTGTGGTCTCTGTGTTACACGAGTTATTTGTAGAGATGTGGTTTGTGGTCGGAGTGTGCGGCTGAGGAAGGCTGAGTTGAAATTTAGGTACCCTGGACTACGCTTGTTTGTGACTATGCCATAAATTACCACTTGCAAAGCCCTTTGCAAACACAGTTCCTTTGCCTCCTCCCAGGGCCAGTAGCTGGCTGGCATCCAGTCTTTTTCCAATGGTAAATAAAGATCTGGGAGCAAGCCAGAGTGGCTCTCACCACACAATTCAGTGCTCTGGTGAGCTAATTCTTGTCTTGATAAGGTCCTTCCAGCTATACTTTACACTCTGCTAGAACAACACCACCGACTGTGCATTTGCCTCGTGTCACCTTTAGCCCTATGGTGACACAAGGAGCCTTGGCAGGAGCAGTGACACAAAGGAGCATCAGGGAACAGGAGTGGACAGCAATAACCCCACTTCTCAGGATAAAGCTGCAGCCAGGGACTGCCCACCTGGCCACTGACTGAGCTCAAGAACAGCTTTAACAGGCACAAGTACAACTCCCTCCTCAGTTTCTTCATTAAAAGTCGTGTTTGCGTGGCAGTACAACAGTATCTCTAAGCCTTGTCAGTTCCTAGTTTTTGACATATTCAGAATCTGATCAAAAACTTTGTAGATGTCAATCCAGCAACAGAATTTTTCCCTTCACTGACAGCTGGTCAGGTCCTTAATCTCTTAGCAAAGAAATCATCATCATCACCTTTTTTTTCCAGTTTCATGTCTGTCAGCTCTGGCCTGGAATTAGGTTCTTCATGTATCACAGACAGCCAGGTACTCAACATTAATTTTTTGCTCAGAAGTTTCTCCTGTGTCTTGCAACACACAAATCCTGATGGCAGTGCCTTAAATCCTTCCATCTGGAAGGATCCAAAATTGCTTATGAACAGTAATTCTTGGCCACTTCAAGTTTGAAACACATCCTCTGTGTGGTAGAGTGAATTCAATCCAGCAATTCCCAGGTTAGTGCCAAGCTCAGGGTTATTTTGGGATGGATTGTTCTTCATTTCCCACAATGGAGCAGATGTATGTAGACCACCTTATACCTACTTAACATATCCAAATAGGTTCTCTGACAAATTTTGAAGTACTTCGTTAATTTTATTTTGCCTAAAATTCTTGACCAATGTGATCTCAGTTTTCAGAATTCTCTCATAAATTGTCCAGTGGGAATTTTATTTCCCAGGTTCAGCTTCATGTTTCTCAGAGTGGGCTGGGAGGTGCTTGCAGAACAACATGAAAATCAAGGAACAATGACTTTCCTCTGGCAGTAACTTTGTTACCTTTTCCCAGATCACCTTTCACAGCTATAATGGGAAATAGTCCTTTACCTGCCTCATGTCTTACTCTGAAGCGTTCTGAAGACAGGGAGGTGGAGCAGCATTTTGCATTTGTCTGCTGTACCCTGCAGATATTTAATCTAGAAACCATTTGGACTCAGATTAAAGGATTTGCAACATTAGCAATACTTTCCCTTAAAGTCAGTGTCAGGTTTTGGGGTTTCCCCCCTTAATGGAAGTCTTCAAAAAAAAACCCAACCCTTAAACATCTCAGTAGATCTTGTAGAACTGCCTCCATTCCAATATTAAAGATATTCTGCAGCTTTAAATGTTCTCCTTTGCAAAAATTGTAAGAAAAAGGAATGTTTTGTACAATACATCCATAGAAGAAAACTGTTTACTGTAAAGAAAAAAAAATTCAGCATTATTTTTATATTATTTATATTATTTTTATATTATTTTTATAGGTGAAATAATCTCAGTACATGAAATTATTTGGAAATGCTGTGTTGAAATGTTAGCTTTTGCAATAGTTGAAACAGAACCTTTCTTCTTTATTGAAAGGTGTTATCTCTTTTTTTTATTTTATTTTTTTTTCCCAAGAAATACAATTACAGGAATTAATTTGTATCTGCAGAATGTTTATGTGTTGATGAACACCGTGTTTTGTAATTACAAAATCTGGTAGTTCAATCTGTCTTTGAATTACCTTATGGGATCAGTGTGCGCTGCTCCAGACAGGGGAATGCAGGCACCTTGCATAACACCTACCATGTAAAACCTTCAGGAATCCTGTTTTTCCCTTCAGATTACTCACTAGAGCCTGAGGCCCCTGAAGAGACACCTTATAAATAGAAAAAGTTATTCATATCCATAAATCATCAAATAGACTCTACCTATGGGATCCGAAAATCTTATGGGATACTTTTGGCAGTTGCCAGCACTCCAAATTCACTGGGGTTGGTTTAAATGATGAAATTTTTAGAACAATGATGAATTTTAGCTTTTCTGATCAGTCTTTTGGTATTTAAGCCTCAAACAGTGCATTTCAAGATCTTTTCTGCAGCCAGCGTGGAGAAAGCTGGAGGAAAGCACAGATTTTCAGGTCATAGCAGAACTCCAGAGGCTAAGGATTGTAAAAGACAGCCCTGCAGGACTCATGTCCCACCTGTGTTTGTAAAAACAGCGAGTTCCCTGGAAAAGAAACTCATGTATGTTCAAGGCAGCTACCCACAATCAGCAGATACAAGAAAACAGTAGCATTAATCCCTTTTTGCCTCCAGAATGGAGATGATAATCCCAGCTGTTGCATGATGGATAAAATGTATTCATTCCTCAGTGCTTGTGATCTGAGGGTACATAATGGTAAAAGCCCCATAGGATCCTGGAGAAAGAAGGGAATGAATAATCCTGCATCCAGTCTGAGGGCTATGTAATATGTTGAATAATTGCACATCAAGTGAGGAGGATGAAAGGGACTATTGAAAACCAGCTCATTTGCTGAAAAAAAAGGCAGCATCCTGTGAGAGGCGGAGTTTGTGATCATCTAATTAAGGAATATGTTATTATCCCTAAACTTAAGGGGTCTGAGCTTCCAGCTTTACAAGTAACTTAATTCCTAGAATTTCTTAATTTTTCCTTTTGTAGTCCTGGAGGTCACCAATGACAAATTCCTGATCCAAGTGAGAGAGAAGCCAGTGAGAACAGAGGCTCCACTGGACTCCACCCTCCTGGACAAGGAAGGGCTCCCTGGGCCCTTGCTGCAGTGACCATGAGATGGTGGAGACCCCGAGAGCAGGGAGAGGGACAAAATGCGAGCTCACCACCCTGAAGAGAGACTGCACTTTGGTCTCTTCAAGGATTTTCTCAGAACAGTCCCATGGGATAAGGCTCTGAGGGGAAGATGGCTCAAGAAAGCTGGCTAATATTCAGCTATCACCTCCTTCAAGCTTGAGTTGTGCATCCTGACAAGCAAGAAGTTAGGCAAAAATGCGTGGATAAACTAGGGGATCCATGGATAAATTAGGGGCTCCTGGACCACAAAAAGGAAAGCTCACTCAAACTTGAAAATGAAGCAGAGGAAGGGTGGAAGCAGGGATGTGTCATTTGGGGGAAATACAAAGACACTGTCCAGGTACTCAGGGATTATGTTAGGAAAACCAAAAGAAATGCCAAAAGGAAATGAATCTGGTGAAGGGTGTCAAAGGCAAAAAGGAGCACTTCTGTAAGTAAATGGCAAAAGGAACGTCAGGAAAGCTGGGAGCCCACTACCAAATGGGACAGGGGACTTGGTGACACAGGACATGGAAAAGACTGAGGTATTGAAGCCACCTTTCCCTCAGCCTTTACAAGGAAGACCAGCCTTCAGGAATCCCAGGTCCCTGAGAGCAGAAAGGCTGTAACACAGGAGATGCAGCCTTGGTGGAAGAGGATCTGGTCAAGGATACTCAGGCAAATTGGACACGTATGAGTCCATGGGCTTTGATGGGATGTATCCATAAATGCCGAGGGAGCTGGGAGATGTCACTGCAAGGCAACTCTCGATACACTTTGATCATGGCAACTGGCAGAAGTGCCTGAAGGCCTGAAGGAAAGCAAAAGTCACTCCCATCTTCAGTATGGGCAAGAAGAAGGACAAAGGGAACTATGGGCCAGTCAGCCTCACCTAGATCCATGGGAAAGGTAATCCAGGATTTCCAGACACATGAAGGACAAGCAGGTGGGTAGGAGCAGCCAGCAGGGATTCGCCCCTGGCATCTCTCTCAGGACTGCTGAGAAGGCTCAGGGGAATCACCTGAAGGGAGGGTGCAAAGAGGACAGAGCCAGGATTTTTTTCTGTGCTGTCCAGTGAGAGGAGCAGAGGCAGGGGCCACAAATCGGAATTGTTTGGGAAATTTTTTTACAGTGAGGCTGACCCACCGTAAAAAGAGAGAGGCTGTGGAGTCTCCATCCTTGGAGATTGGACTAGATCACCTCCACAGATCCCTGCCAATCTCAACCAATCTGTGATTCTGTATTGTTCTAAATTCTATAAAATAGTAATTTACAAGTTGATGGGAAGTATTCAAAGAATGTAGAGAGGCAGAAATTACTTTCCCCATGCAACAGTCAAGGTCTTTATTACCTGAGTTGGTGGATTGATTTCTTCCAATATAATTATTGAAACGACTTTGAATACTGAAGCAGAGGAAATGTATTGTAATTTGTCAGCAAGAAAAGGAAACATGAGATTACTCTATGATTCTTACTTTTTCATATTACAATAAAAGAAAAAACCCAGGGGAGAACAATGCCAGTTTTCTATCACAGTACAGCTTGTATACTGTAGTTTTTTTGTTGAATGGGTTGGTTTTTGAATAAACTCTAAAGTTAACTTGAGAAAGAAAAACTTAACTAACAACTTCACTGAAAATAAATTTGATGTATCAAGTGCACGTCAGTGTCTTGATTATACATTTGGCATAACATAATAAACCTTCCTCTCAAAATTAATTCCAATAAGCATCCTTTTAGAAATTGGTATGTACCCTGAAAAATGAAAAAGGAAACAGAGTGACTTATTCTTAGAGTAAGGTAATAAACATAGAGTTGAGGATTAAAAGCTATGGGATAAAAAAATAGTTTTTGTTTCTTATGTGTACAGTGGGATGCAGTGAGAACTGCAATAGCAGCAATTTCCACCTGGTACACTGCAAATGGTTTAAGTAATTGCATTGGGAGTAGTGAAGCCTGTCTGGGTGGAAATACCTCTGAATGTGCTGAAAGGAGGTTGAATTTCAAAACAGCTCTCCTGTCCATCATCAGTCTTCACAGTAGCCAAGTTTCTATTTGCATTTGTGGGAGGGTCTGTTTTACAGCGTTGTAGCATTTTTTCCTTTTTGCTCTGTCAACTCACAAATCCAGGTTTAAGGTTCCTGAAGGGTTTCAGTTTCAGTAGCTTCAAACTTGTGCAGTTTAAGGTCTTCCCAGTGACTGCTTCGTCTGAGACTGCTTTGGAGCTGATGCTGGAACTGCTGTCTGAGGGCTGTTCAGCAAGGGTTGCTCTCCAAAAGCCTTCACTTCAACTGTAAGAACTATCAAGGAATTGTTGAGAAGTGGAGATCAGGAGGGCAGATAAAGGAAAAAACAACCAGGACCATGCCCTTGAGTGTTCAGGTACACAGAGAAGTAAGGCAAAACTTTGTGAGTGTAGAAACCCATTTTTTTTTCTTGCCTGTGGAGAGAGTGCTGAAGACCATGTTCCTGAGGCTTCAATTCAGGCATCCATCTGGTAGAAAATGATGGACACAAGCAGAAAGTGATATAGGGAGAATGTGGAATAAGGATGGGGTGCTGGTGTGTGCAAACTGCAAAAGAGAGCGGAAACATCGCCAAAACGACCCTCGGAGAGGCTGTACAAAAACTGTGAGGACAGGGAAAAGGAAGAAGACACAGAAAAGAAGCCAACAGAGCTATAGGGGCAGTGGCAGGGAAATGCGACAGCAGGGGTGAAAACTAAACACCATGGGGGTGCGAACTGTAGGACACCACGGGAATGAAAGTGCCGACCTGAGAAAAGTGGCAAGAAATAGGAGCGACCGCGCCAATGCGGGCACCCCACAGCGCCTCAGCAGCACCCGCAGCCCCTCGGCACCGCGCTCCCACCTCCGCGGAACACCCGCACCCCAAAGCCCGGAGGGACCCGCCCGCCTGCGCGCCCCCGCGCAACCTCCCTCCAGCGCCCGAGCGGGGCCGCGCACAGCCCGAGGCACGGGCACGCCTGTGGGCACACGCGGCCACGCGCGTCCGCACGGACAGGCACGGACAGCGGCCGGAGAGCGCTCACCCGCGCCGTGCTACTCCATGTCCCCGAACCACGGAATGTGCCCAAAGCTGGAAGGGACCCACAAGGATCATCGAGTCCAATTCCCAGCCCTGCGCAGGATAGTTCCCAACAATCTCACACCTGTTCCTGAAAGCGTTGTCCAAACACTCCTGGAGCTCTGGCAGCCTTGGGGCCGTGCCCATTCCCTGGGGAGCCTGTTCAGTGCCCCACCACCCTCTGGGGGAAAGAGCTTTTCCTGATACCCAACCTAACCCTCCCTGACATCGCTCGCCTCAGGCCCTGTCCCTGGCCATCAGAGAGCGGAGATCAGTGCCCGGCCCTCCGTTTCCCCTCACGAAGAAGTTGTAGATGGCGTACGAGGAGTTGCCGGCTGCCGCTCTCTCTCTCCCCGTGCCGTGCCGCCCCGCGCGCACCACGGGACGCACACCCAGCACCGCCCTCTGGCTGCCGGCGCGGTCCCTTTAAATGCTAATGAGGCGGCGCGCGTGCCGCGCCGGCCCCCGCTGACTGTGTTAAAACTTCGGCGGGGCCATTTTGGGGGCAGTAAGACCGAGCGCGGCCCGAGCTCTCAACACCTCTGCCCGGCACCATGAGCGAGGCGCCGGAGACCAGCGCCGCCAGCCCCGCGCCCGCCGCGCCGCCCGTCCCGGCCGCGGCTGCCGCGCCGCCCGCGCCCGCCGCTCCGGACGCCGCTCCCAAGAGCCCCGCCAGCGCCGCCGCGCCGGGTGCGGCTGTTGCTGAGGCGGCCCCCGGAGCCGCCGCCGCCCCCACAACCGCGGCGGCCGAGCCGGAGAAGAAAGTGCTGGGTGAGTCCCGGTTCCCTCTCCCAACTTGGCGGCGCACCTGCAGCGGGGCTGGGGGTCCGCCCGCGGCCGCCGCCCGCAGCCCGGGCCGGCACGCTCGCCCCCCCGCGGTGAGTCAGGCCGGGCCGCCGCCTCCTCCCTCGCGGGCCGGGGGAGCCGCGCGGCGCCGGCCGTGACGCGCTCGGGAGCTGGGCGGGAGCCCGGGTGTGCCTCATCGGCCCGGAGCGTGCGGGACAGCGAGTGCGGCACAGCCGGGCTCGGCCTCTTCCCGGCACCTGCCGGCGGCATCTCCCCTGGGAAGGGCTGCTGCCAAACCCTCTGTGCCTCCCTTTAATACTAAGGTCCCGGCACAAGTTTTCTATCCGTAAAGAATCCTGCTTGAGTAATGCTTCCAGGTTTAGCGGGGCTTGCTTGTTTTGAGGTTTTGGGGGGGGTGGGGGGGGCGGGGTTTAGTTTCTACTTTACTATCAGTAAAAAGGTAAACAAAATGCTATGTTGCCATTTCTGTGCTCAAGCCCGGTGCGTAGCAAGTGTGGCTCTTCTTCACTGTAATTAAATGGGATCAGCCTGTTGAAAAGGACAAGACTTCAATCTGCAGGCTACTGCCGATAGGGTCTACTATTTATAAGTGTGTAGCTTCAAGTGTTTGGTAAATGCAGAGTTGAAGCTGACTTATAGTGTGGAGTCCCAAACTTCCCTAAGGGATAAACAGGACCTTCTCTTCTAAAGGGTAAGACTGAAATCTTACTGCAACAGAGAGAGGAATCAGGTGAAGGATTTCTCTGGAGTGGAGTTAGGAAGAATTCTAGCAAAACAGAGACTGGAGGCACAGCTTTTGTGATTCTTTTTTTTTCCCCCCTTATCTCATTTGTCAGTAATTAGTACACAGGAATCGGCACATTCATACCTGCTGATATATCTGGCTGCTTCTTGCCTTAATGTGGCTTGTTTTGTTCCTGGTAATGTTTTTACCTGGTTCACCTATTTCTATTGCTTAGAGAGAAGGGGTGGGGGAAGTGAAGGTAGAAGTACGGTTCTTGAACTAGCAGGAAAACGAAAACCACCGTGGTGATGGTTTTGCACAATGGCCTTATTGCTAGGCAAGTTTTTTATTAGGAATGATGAGGAAAATGATCATTGTAAATGCTAATTGAAGATGGACTTATGTTGGAGTCCACCTCACGTGTCCCTGTTAATGGTCACCTGTGTAATTATGTTCACTTAAGCCTTTTTTTACAAAGATCCCGTTAGAAGCACTGTCTTATGCTTGCTCAGGCCATCCAAATGTCTGACTTCTAGGAATATGGGTAAAGGTTACTCAACTTTCTCTTTTCTCCTGGTCACAGGAAGCTTTGGCTCTCCTTGTTAAAAGGCTATTTTGTCATGGGTAGGAGTGGCTGATGATTGTTTCCTCTGATAGCGTCAGAGTACAGCATCTTGTAGAAATATTCGGGCTTCCGCTTGCTGGTGGGATGTACGTCAGCCCATCAACTGCCTCCTGTGACTCACCAGTGTAACTGGTTATTGTGTTTTCCTCTGCGCTTGTCCTACTCCTTGCCAGCCTTCCCTGCTCAGGCTTGCCAGTGACTGTGCCATGGATGTTCCGTGTCATGCTGTTGTCTGAGGGTCTTCTGGCCCACAGTGATACTTAGAGGAGACTGTAAATGTCTGCAGGAAATAGTATTTCTCTAGCACACTGTCTTAGGGGGAATGTATTGAACTTTCCCCCCTGGAACAATGTTGTTTTTAAGCTCTGTGCATACTCATCCACTTAGCAGCAGCCAGCTGGCCACAGAGTAAGTTTTTACTACCTCTCCTTCCCCAGCCTCTTGACCCCTCTGAGAGTGTTTGTCATGCTTCCTGGGCTTCCTCGTAATGTGGTTCAAGTAGGCCAACAGATTTCAAAGCTATTTTGCAGGGGAGGGAAAGGATGATGTTGAGGGAAGTAGTGGTATGGGCATTGTTTCTCAAAGCAGGCTGAAACGTGCAGTTACTGTTGGTGCTGTTTCTGTGTTCCCCCTGAACCCCTCCTGTTGACTTGTGTGAGTGCAGGGAGCTCTTGTAGCCAATGCCTTTGTGGTAGCAGGAAGTGTCTGTATGTGGTGATGTCCCTGTGAGACTAAACCTAAAAGCACAGCTATAAATACTGGTGCTGAACACTGTTTACTGAATCACTGTTGGGCCCTGAAACAATGTTTTTCTGTTCCTGTAAACAAGAATTCTTGGGAATGTATGTTGTACTAGGCAGAGTCCTTTCTTCTAGGTAATGTCTCGGTCATGTTAAGACTTCATGCTTCTAAATAAGAACATTTCCTACTAAAAAGTGTATTAAAGGAGGCCAAAAACTTCACTTCTAAAAGGGCAATGAGAAGTGGCCTGTTACTGAAAGTAGTAACAGCAGCAGTGCTACAGTGCACTGCTGTTGCCAGACGTTCTTACTTGAGGGGTGTATGAGAATGGCAAGACTACATGAGACTAAAGGTCTGGCTGGCTCTGTCATCTCCTTGTGAGTCTTTAGGAAAGAACACAGGTGTAGAGTAGATGAAGGTAACAATTTACAGTGTGCTCTTGCCTCTAGCAGAGTGGCTTGGACTTGTAAACTGGAGATTCTCTAGTCTGTTTTCCTTTTAATTGCCTCTTGAGTTCCTGCCACCCCCAAAACATGTATGTGAGGTTTTTAGCAAGCAACCATCTGTAGGTGACTGAACCCTTTTCAAGTAAGTACTGCACAGGTGGTTTAGGTAGTTGTGATCAAGCTGTGGTAAGTAGTAACAGCTCTTAAATTACAGAGGCTAAAACTCTTTTATTAGAGGTTTGAAAAGTACAAGTTTGTGGTGTCCACCCAGTTGCTGTGAGGTAAGGAGGAGTTGAACTGCCTCCATCAGTGTCGAGTTCCTTCTACACATTCCTGTAAGTTGGAGAAACAGGTTTTGCTAGATCCTATAAGACACTGCAGTGTGGTTTTTAAGTAGATGCTGTTTTACTGTTGAGACAGGAGCTTGCCTTGATCCTGAAAGCCACGGAACATGAAGTTGGTCACTTTATAACTAAGCAATCACAGATTATCTTAGCAGCAGGTGTACTAAAAAATAAAATGTCTTGTGGGGTCTTACTTGGTTAGCATGATGCTGACAATGCAAGAAAGAGCTTTTCCAGAGTAAGGATGTGCTGCCTTTCCACTTGAGAGGGTTGCACAGTACTTCCTACATCTTCTTTGGGCTTTTCTGGTTTCCAAGGAAGAAAGAAGGGCAAGTTTAAGTGAAAGAGAGGAATTTTAAACAGCTTCCTTCAGCTGTGTTTCATGTCTAGCTACTAACCTAAAGAGAACTGAAGAATGGCAGTGGGATTTTCAGGTTTGCTGCCCATTTCTGGGATAAGAAATAAAAAAAGGGTTGGATGGTCAGCTCTGAAAATAGAGCTAGGCTTTGTGCTGTGTGGTAAACTTGTGGCTGAAAAGCAGTGTGTTAAAGCACTGTGTCTTGTTACTGCATTAGAATAAACTGAACTGGGAGGTGAAGGCACACTTTGAGTGTTAAGGGAACAGAGTAAGTCTGGTTGCAACTTCATATGTAATTATAGAAGTATTTTTATAATGTTACTGTGCTTTATGTTTTAGATTAACTTCTTTAACTTTCTTTCCAGCCACCAAAGTTCTTGGTACAGTCAAGTGGTTCAATGTCAGAAATGGATATGGCTTTATCAACAGGTATGTTTAAATTCTGATAATTGTATTTATGCTGTACTAAGACTCGTGGTACATGTGATAGGCCATGTATTACTAATTGTAACAGAGGTCTGAGGACCTGACTACAAGTTCATGCAGTTGATAGCTTAGGCCAGGCACTCAGCAAACTCTTTCTTAAACACCTCAGCCCTCAATCAAAGGTTGTGTGTATGGGGAGAAAACAGAAAGGGTCAAACTCAGTACAGATTTGGTCTGTTACCTGTTTCTCATGTTTACTTCACTACACTCTTAATAAGTTGCATGTTCTTTAGTAACTGCCTGGCTTTTTTTGAAGGCCTGAGAAAGGTAGGAGGATGAGGGGAAATACTTTCAGGTAAACTTAGTGTTAAATGGTTGGTCAGAATACCTCTTGTGGATACTCATTGAGATTCTCTGATAGTGTCTCACAGAAAATATGCTAGGGCTGTGTTTCATAGAAATTCTGTCTTTGAATCTTTTGGTTTTTTCCTTCTTCTCTGGGCACAAACAAACCTCTGAATAACATTGAGAGTCCAAACAGCTGTATGTGAGACTGATCATACTGCAACCTTATGTGCAGAAGACCCATGCTTCCAATTTACTGGAGGAAGCTCTGGGTTTTAAGGCTGAAATATCTTTGGGGTTGAGGGGCTTAAATGTCTTATGTGCTTTTTTGAGGAATGAAACTCCTGCATGCTGAACACTTGTCTTCCAAAAATCATACCTGGCAAGTTATTTCACTCTACAAGTCCTTGAGCTGTTACACATCAGGTAGATTTGGGTAAGTTGGACAGTGCAGAAAGGGGTAGAAGACCCCATGTGCATGGATCTGAAGCCAGTTGTGGTATTAATCTCAGTCTCTGGAGATTATTATCCAGGGTTCCACAAGATTGGAAGAAAAGTTTTAATTAGAAGTCCTCTTAAAGTCTGTAATAGCAGTTGATGTAAGAGCCTTCTGCTGGTTATGGTGTAGTAACTTAGTGTTCTTCCTAACATGAAATCTACTGTTGCTTCAATCCAGGACAACAAGTTTGGGATTATGCATTATCTTCACAAACTCTTTGACCCACCTGTTCTGTTCAGAGAGAAGGAATTGAGTGAACAGATGGCAGGGCTTAGGCTCTTTCTTATTGTGTGGGAACACAGATTCAAGGTCTCAGACTTATCTTCGTGTTTTGCATGTGGAAGCCTGAGCTGTCTGGCCTAATCCAGAAAACCTCACATTCATGTCTGGGTTTTCCTCCTGTGGACTCTCCTAACACCTCTTGTGCCTGGTTGCCTTGAGTTTCACTGAAAGGAGATCTGTTAACAGCTGTGGCCAGTCTTGTTTGACCTCTGGGGTAACAGCTCAGGTTGCAGTCCCTCTGGAAGTGTTTTTGGGGAGTTAGAGTAGTGAAAAACAAGCAGTCCAGTCATTAACTCTGCCCTGCATAAAAAGAAAACACTGAATGTTTGCCAGAAGATTATGGAGAACCTCCCCCGTCCTCTCACGCTTTTGAAGACCCAGGAGTCCTTTCTGTTCTCAAGCAAATGACCACAGAAGTTCAGAGCAGGGTTTTGGTAGCATAGGCTTAGACAGAATGTATGGAATTCAGGGCATGTGCTACAGGCTGAGAGAAGGAGGGTTTCACTTGAAAAGCGAGGAATTTCTAGTTAAGTCTCCTTAGTCTAAACTCTTACGACTTCTCACTTTCTTTTCACAGAAATGATACAAAAGAAGATGTGTTTGTTCACCAGGTAAGACAGCAGTGATTGTGCTTAGAGATGTGTACTATGATAGGTTTCTAATGCAGCTTCCTTCAACAGCTACCCAACCTTGTCCTGGCTTCTCCTTAGAATATTTTCTGCAGATAACTTGAGTGGATGTGCATGTTGAAATTTTCAGGGAGAAATATTAGGTTGTTTTCCTTCTCTGTGAAGGGCTAGGTATTTTAATCCTTCTTAACCCCTTTTGTCTGCTCCAGTTGGAACACTAAAGATGTTTTTTTGGTGTGGTTTTTGTTTAGTTGTCTCCCCTTGGTGAGGTGACTGGTCTGAATATCTTTCTACTTGGTGTCTGTCCTTCCCCTATTTCCTCATGCTCCTTGTGTCCTTTGTTTCTTCCTACCCTCTTTTTGCAGGTCTGTTCTGTCTGCCCTCCCTGGTATTGGAGAGAAAGTGATCTAGTCTGGCTCTTGACCAGCCTGGGTTGCCATCAGCTGTTTCTGCACGAGGCAGCTGCTCTTAGGAAGAAGAGAAGGAAGGCTGTGTGCCAAGTGTGCCCAAGCAGAGAGAGCTTGCCCAGCGGCTTGTTATTGGTTAGCTTTCCTTGGGCTGTCAGGAGGCTGTTCTAAGTTTATACTGTGACTCTCAGGTTGCAGGCAAATAATGGCAAGACAGAGGCTGCTGTCTCCATGCTGATGTCAACTGATTAGTTGGCTTAGATCTGGTTTTGCATCATTCACCAGAAACTGCAATCTTGCCCCTAGAGTTTGTCCTGTATAAAATGTCTGCAGGCTCATGTGATCTTTGAAATCATGCACTTTCTCTGTGGCATAAGTGACACTATTTCTATCAAATGTAACCAGGAAGTTTGTTTCAGAGCTGGTCACAGAGGATTGGGATATGTACACATATCCTTAGCTGATGAATCAACACGGAGAGTTAGTTTAGTTCCTGTGTTTTGATGACTAAATAGTGGTAACTGTTTCTCTGGGTCATAGGGTGTACCCCTGTTAGCTGAACCTGGCTGAAGCTGGGAGGGGATAAGTCTAATGCCTGTTACGAGTAAAGATGATGTCGGTAAGTGTGCACAGTACACATTCCTGGTTCGGCTGGTGGACTTGAGAGCAAGAGCTTTCAATGCATATACCAATTTTCGATGGTCATTTTCCTTCCTTAGCAGCCTGTGCTGTGGGCATGCTGACACATCTGTGGTCTGATGGGATTGTGTCCAGAGGAGGGTGGGAAGAGTTCTGGAAGAGAAATGTGTTCTGGATAGGCAGCACTGCCTTAAAGACAAATGAGGTTTCCTTGATACTTGTGAGACACTGTCCCGGAAAATGGCTGTTGTTCTGATGACAGATAATATGGATTAGTGTTGTTCTGCTTGGGAAGGCTGCCAGCTGAGACCCAAACAGAAAGCTAGTGTTATCTGTGCTGTTTTGTCTCCTTTACCTGTAGAGAAGATTATTCCCCTAAATGTAAACTGGTGGGTGTGTGTGGAGGGGGTGGAGGTGGGCACTTCCCACCTCCTGTGGCTGAAGTCCTTTTGGGGTGAGCAAAACTGGCTTTGTTTCAGAAATACCACATCATGTGCAGGCCTGCATTGGATTAACCCTCCTGGCAGGCTGAGCATGGCAGAGTAGATGCTTCTAGTGCTGCTCTGGCTTGGCTGCAGTCGAATGTTCCTCATCCTGTACATGGATGTGCTCGCTCCCAGAGCCTGGGATGTTCTGGCCAGAGCTCCTGATGGGGCTGTCCGCAAGGGAGGCAAATCCATGCTGTGAGCAAACATCCTGCTTCAAGCTCCCTCTGCACTGATAGTGCCTGCTCTGCCCCTCCCTCGTGCCTGGGAGGAGCTGGATTACACTCCTAATCCCTTCAGAATAAGGCTGACCTAGTTGAATAGATAGAGCTTCCTCCCTGCCTCCCCTGCGTGCATCCGCATGGGGAGGGAACGGCGATCTCATGATTGGAATGGGGGTTAGTGCTTGGTGTCTGGCTATTGGATGCTATTTATAACTAGTACAGATTAAAATGCTTTTCTTTTTAGGGCATGCATGGCTTGCTTTGAGTTAACCCTTTGTCTTGCAGGGGCCCCAGGCAGTGTTTTTGGGAAGGGCAGTTCTTCACCTTGCCTGGTTGGTTGGTGCAAGGTGCTGTCCAGGGCGCTGTGTCAGTCAGCTACAGGTGCTGTGAGCAACAGGGATCCATCTGCCTCGCGGGCTGCAGTGTGTCTTGCAATTTAACACCAGGAAAAGTGTCAGCAGCCAGGGAAGTTCCATTTAATTAGAGTTTAAATCAATGAGCAGTGAGGAGTTGTTAATCTCTCTTTCTCTTGACTTCACTGGCATGAGTTGATTGTGCACAGCCTGGAGTACCTGCACCAGTAATTGGAGTAACAAATTCTGGCTGTTTCTGGGACAATGCTGGATGTGCTGATGATGTGATGGTATGAGCATCTGGAAAGAACTCTTTCAAACAAGAACCTGAACTAGCTCTGAAGGCTCTTGTAGCTGCGTGTTAGTCAGTGTCCCCATGGGAAAGGAAAGGCTTTGTTGTTGAGTGTTGTCTGTTAATATGAAACATCTGTCTTCTGAGTTAGAGAAGCTGGAGCCTGCAGGATGCTGGTAAACAGTAACAGGGAGAATAGTGCTCTCTCCCCTCTGGATACACAGAGTAAAAGTCTTTTCATCAAGCTTAGAGCTTAGGCTTGTTAGAGGCTTATTTCAGCAGTGTTTATCTGCAGCTGAAGTAGTAAAGCTGTATATTTTCTGCTTGGATTTCTAGGATTTACATGAAATTTTCCTGATTGCCTTTATAAAACAAGCTCCAGCCTACTGCAGCCTCTATCTCCTGTTGGCAATTGCAGATCTGGAATCTCGAAGTTTCTGGCCATAAAGCTGGGAACAGAACAAGTGGAATACTGTTGCTTTTATCTTCCATTATGCTATTTGAAGGATATCTGAGGAGCTTCATCAATCTTAAGTAAACTCTCTGCTGAAAAGAAATTTATTAGTCCTTTCTTCTTCTGTGCTTACAAGGAAGGGGAAGGAGTTTGAAATACAGCTTATTGACATCTGTTGTATGCAAAGCACAAGTCTTCTACGAGTTTTAGTCAGTTGTTTCAGTACAAATAGTACTAAATCATTAATTTTGCTGCAGATTAAGTGTTTTAGTACTAGTATATAACATTTATGGAAAAGCAAACACCTCTTTCTGATTTTTTAGAAATGGGACAGTTACACTAAAAGGTCAGCAGAAAGCAAGCAAAGTTATCTGAGCTAATTGTGGAGTCTCTGCTTGCTAAAGTAATTCCCAAAGGAATTGACTTGAACAGCTCATTCTGTTTCTGTATTTAAAAAAAAATAAAACTCTTGGGATGTTTTTGCTAATAATAGTATGTACACTCTTGCATCCATCCTTAGGCTGTTCAGGGATGCTACAGGATACAGGGAAAGGTATGGCATGAATGACATGCTGGTCTGTCGCCTGAAACACAAAGGAGACTCTATTCAGCAGCAAGGAAAATAGGTTTCCTAGACTAGTCAAGATGGGCTTTAAACTGAATAAATTTTTCTTTCAGGTGGAAATATTTTTGGGCTGTTGTTGGCTGAATGTTGTTGCTATGTGAAGGTAACAGCTCCATTGATGGTCATGCTGCAGTTTTTCTTGAACTGCAGACAGATAGGGCAACTGGCTCTTCTGTTTCTGCCCTACGTCCCATTTCTTAAGCCGGATTTATGCCCTATGTTTCCACGTGTGTTTCTCTCTGCTGGCTCTGCACCTCCCTTCTTCCTGCTAACTAAAGATTCCCAGACCAGGAAACTTAATGTGAATTGCTATTTAATAATCTAATGCAAGCTAATAATCTTTCAGTAAGAAAATAGCTACTGGATTAGCTTGTACAATGCATGTCTTGGTCTTTTCTCCCTGACATCTTCCAGTTCATGAAGCTTTGCCTAATGAACAGATTGTAGGCTTGTCTTGCTAACAGCCTGTTGTGGAATCCTAGAAATACTCCACAGAGTACAAGGTATCTGTAGTTGACAGACTGAAAATTGCTCCTGGAGGTTTGAGTGTTCCTGTGGGTCTGAGGAGGTGTACAACTGGCTTTGATCCAAACCCATGTTGTTATTTTTATATAACAATAATAGTATTATTTATAGCTATTATTGTGGTGCTTTGTGGCTTCTGTCCAGGAGATGGCTAAAATTGCATTTGTCTGTTCTGGTACTATTGTTGTGTTATATAGTAGGAACATATAACCTGAGTTATACTGGGGTCTCCTTTATGATACTTAGATAAAATGCTAATTCATGTTACACCAGAGTTAGAGTAATTCTTTCCTAGTTACCATGACTTGCCATGATACCATATAATTAATGCTTCTACAAAAATGCTCTGGATCTTAAGTTCTCTCTAGATGGTCTACAGGTCTCCTAATGACTGAAGGCAGGGGTCACACTTGCTGCTAGAGCTGCCTTGGTACAGCTTGGAGGAGATCAAACACTCAGTATGAGCTCTATTCATGCAGGAGATTTGTAATAATTTCCATATTCAGTATGCTGGACAGAGCAGATCCTGGGGCAGCTGCTGATTTATAAACTCATAAATAGTGAGAAAAGAGGAGACCTTGAACTGGGTATTGGTGGGCCTGTGAAATAAGAGACGTCTATGTATTTGAAATATCTTGGTGTGGTGACTGCTCTCGTGTGTAGAGTTGGAATTGTAGCAGAAAAATACTGCCCTTCCCTCACCTGTGGGGCTATGAATGTGTAAGATAAGTAACATAAAATAATATATTTTTATGTATCTTCTTCCTTTCAAGACGGCCATAAAGAAAAACAATCCACGGAAGTACCTGCGCAGTGTTGGTGATGGAGAGACTGTAGAATTTGATGTGGTCGAGGGAGAGAAGGTGAGAGATAATGGAGCCTCAGGGTGTGGTCCAACAGAGTTAACATCACACAGAACCTTAGCTGTGTCTCTAGTGTCTCCATCTGATGTGTTTATCCCTGGGTAGATGGCATTCATACAGCTTTTCTGGGGGAGATCTGTTTTTTTAAAGACTTCATTAAGACATATTTCTAGGTACGTATCAAAACTCTACAAGTAAACCGCATCCTATCGTGTCTAGAATCTGCAATTGTTACTTGATAGAACATTTGAAGCCTACAGCCTGCCCAGTAACTACTAACTGAGGCATATATGGCCCAGAAGAATTTGTCTTGGAGTGTGGTAGCTTAATAACTGTAAGAGCTTTCAATTTCCTTATGCTTCTTTCTTGAACATTTTTGAGGGTTATGAGGTTTTGGGGTTTTTTTTGTCTCTGTAATCAGTTACTTCTTGCTTCCTCCTCTGAACTCAGCCTGTTAGATAGGATTTCAGTATCTTAACTCATGATGATACCTCTTGGTTAAGGGGTTGGGAATAACAAACCTGCTTTTGCACTATGTGGGAGAAAGGAATCACTGTAGCTTAGAACTTAGGCAAAAAAGCCTCTTCCCTGTTGCAACTTCTCCCTGTAGATGGTTGTTCTTTTCTTACACCCCCCTGGCTGCCTTTCTTTTGTCCTTTTAGGGTGCAGAAGCAGCTAATGTCACTGGCCCAGATGGAGTCCCCGTGGAAGGCAGCCGCTACGCTGCAGACCGGCGCCGCTATCGACGGGGCTATTTTGGCCGACGCCGGGGACCACCTCGGAGTGTGAGTTCAATTTCCCTGCATTGCTGCCGCCACACACAATGCAGGCAGGGCTGTTTCTCATCTGACTGTCTGAGGCACTTCTGACTGTGCAACATAGGTCTAATAAACTTTCAAGTTATGGTGTACAAAGCATCTTGACAAAAACAGAACAGATTGATGTTGCAAAGTGGATAAGTAGTATAAGGCTGTTGTAAACTGAGAAGTGTAATTTTTTTGAGTTCTGAATCTCTCAGTTACACCTTGACTGCTGTCAAATGCTGCCTGTTCCTACTATCTATCCTAGTTCCTTTGGATGTTTATTTATCCTGATCAGTTTTATACATGAGAGAACATCACAGATGATTGTGGGTTTTTTAATTGAGTATGGTCGTGGTGGTTAAAATGGCTGTGCAGAATGGGAAGGATACATGTCAAACTGAATGTAGACTACCAAGGGCTGTCAGGAGGCTACAGCTTTTCCTTCCTACTGGATCGGATGCAGAAGATGCACTTCTTTTTCTAGATCTCTTGTTAAATTCCTTCTTTTAAAGGGAGGAATACAGTGGGAACTGTAAGTCATGTAACATTTTGTGAAACAGACATTACTGGTGGCTGGCATTTGAAATACAAACCACAAAAAAAAAAACACTACCCAAAAAAACCAACATGCAGCTTTATCAATTAACAACTAAAGGGGAAAGATAACCACTGTATCTCTGAAAGGTTGAAAAGACTGTGTAGAAAGAGTGATGTGAGGTAATACAATTTTTCTATCTTAAATTTTCTTGATGTTTTTGTGGGGGTTCCCTGTGGAATGGGGCTTTGTGTAGAATGTGAAGTGACCTGTGTCAAGTTTCTGTGTGATGTCTTTGTTAGCTTTCCAAATTCAGAAGTGTCCTGATCAATAGCTGCCTCTCCATAACACATTTACCCCTTACAGTGCATTGTCATTATTGAAATGCACTAAATATGCATCAGAAAGAACTGTTTCTAAGAAGAACAGCTTCTTAGTCTGTGAGGAGCAGGGGCAGGACTGTTGGCTCTTGTTTTGTCCTCATTCTAACTTTGCCCAAATTAAAGCCTTTTGAGAATCTGCTGCTGCTTTTTACTCAGTATGCTGGGGTTTCTGTCCTGATATATTGTTTTTGAGCTTGCATTTAGGGTTATGGTTACTATACTGCCTGTCAAATATAACACTTTTGTTTTCTTTTGGTGGCAGGGAGGTGAGGGAGAAATCAAGGATGGGGTCACAGAAGGAGGGCAACTTCAGCAAGTGCACAGGAATCCTACCTACCGTCCCCGCTATCGCAGGTCTGTACAGTTCCTCTGCTCAGTTACACAGATGCTTTTGTGTTCTATACAGGCTTCCACGTGTGGGAACACCTACACAAATGGTAGGGACAGTGAGAAGCATTTTGATTACTAGGAGAAATTTGTCTCATGTGCTTGTATGTTCAGAATCATGATGGCCCAGAAAAGGCAAAGAATTCTTTGCATGCCATTACTTTTCACAACTGAGCAGCGTATTGAAGTGAGTTGCAGGGTCCGTGTCCTCCCAGCTGAACACTCATTCTTTCCTGGACAAGCAATAACCCAAATCCTTGATCTGGGATGGTGCTCATGGGTGAAAACTGTGTGTGAGCTGGTAAATGTGGAATTGCAGCCCAGAAAGCCACCCACATCCTGGGCTGAAGTCAAATTCCAGCACTGGATTTAGAGATGAACTACAGAAATGATGTAATCCTCATTTTTCATGTGCATGTCTGTTCAAAAACAAAGAGGTAAATAACAGTGCAAGAGCAGCAACAAGCTGAATTTGATAGGGATAATAAGGTTGTTCTTAATTGTAATGACTTGCCTGTTCCATGCACAATGGATCCATCATTTTGGAATCTGGGTCTAAAACCACAAGCCTTCCACCTCTACTTTGAGCTTTTCTGTTTATGAATATTCATGTTCAATTTGGCTCTTTTATCTAGGACTGTGGGAAATGGGATACCGCTGATGCTTGCTGCTTGTTGGCATTTGAGCTGAATAAATTTAATTCCTGAAAGTCTTCATTAGTTTTGGGGAGTCAGAGATAGCACCATAGCAAGTCCAGTGAGTCTTTTGCACGTCATGTGGCTGAATCACAGGCTGAGTAACTTGTCCATGACTAATGGAAACTTGAGAGTTCCTGATGCATTTTTCCTGTGAGAGGAATGGTACGTCCTATCAGTGAGAAATGCTTCTGTTTGAGTTCACAAAGTATTGCTTTTGTTTACAGGCACTAAATCCAATCACACTAGTGCTTTTGTTATGTTCCTTTGGAAAAGCTAAATTGGCTTTTGGGACTAGGTAGCTGTGGATTAGCTAATGGGAATTCAGCTGTGTTTGGACAGTTTATAAACATACTTTGTTTATACTGGAAATGAGGTGAAATGCTCTGTATGCATCAAGAACATGGACTTGGTAGCTTACTGTTAATGAAGTCCAGCTCACCTGTGATAGGCGCTTTTCCTAAATGGTTAAGAGGGACAACATGAGGCAAAGAGGAAAGATCCAGGAATGGTCTGCAGGTAGAAGTGAGGAGGCTTGCAGGAACTGCACCATAAATGAGGAATAGAACTGGGCTGGTATATTGCCATGCCAAGGCTAACTTAGCACAATCAGCCCGTGTGGCCACTACTGGCTTGTTTCTTCTCCTAGCCAGCAATTCAAAAGGTCTCACAGCATCTTCGTTGCAGGATACAGTAGAATATGGTGATGGAGCTTCAGCAGGGAAGAGACAACCACCTTCCTTGTCTTTTCTTTCCAGCTATATGCCAGCCAAACCCCAAAGGGATGGTCTGTCAGTGCTCAAAACTGTTGAGGATGATACTTGGTTATGGAAGGTTTTGCTGGGTTATAATTACTGTAGTTTAGCCTTTCTTGGGCCTCTTTCATACTTAACACCTCTTTCTGCCCCGTCAGAGGGCCCCCTCGCCCACGCCCTGCCCCGGCGACTGGAGAGGCTGAAAACAAGGAAAACCATCACGAGGCCAATGCCATGAGCCAGCAGCCGCTGCGCCGTGGCTACCGGCGCCCCTACAACTACCGCCGCCGGCCGCGCCCTGCCAGCGCTCCAGCACAGGAGGGCAAAGAGGTAGGGACACCAAGCTGCTCAGAGCCACAAGCACCTCTCCTGGGAGCAAAGGCTGGGAGAATTGGGATGGTTCAGCCTGAAGAAGAGAAGGCTTCAGTGTGACCTCATTGTGGCCTCCCAGTGCCTGAAGGGAGAGATGGGGAAAGACTGTTGCAAGGGCATGGAGTGACAGGACAAGGGGGAATGAGTTAAAATTGAAAGAGTAGGTGTAGATTGGATATGAGGAAAAAAATTCTTCCCTGTGAGGGTGGTGAGGCCCTGGCACAGGTTGCCCAGAGAAGCTGTGGCTGCCCCATCCCTGGAAGTGTCCAAGGCCAGGCTGGATGGGGCTCTGAGCAACCAAGGTATCCCTGCCCATGGCAGGGGGTTGGAATGAGGTGCTCTTCAAGATCCCCTTCCAACCCAAACCATTTTATGACTCTGTGTGGCAGAGACTGAGGTTTTAAGGGGTGAATGCTCAAGACCTTCTGCCCTGTGTGAGTTTTTAATAAGTGAATTCATGTACTGGGTAAGTCTGATGACCAAATCTGATGTGCTGATGTCCTTGTCTGCTTTTTCTGACCTTCTTGGAGAATAAGCACCGTATCTTAAAAGAAACCACCAGTGGGATAGGGATTGCTTCTGGATAGTTCTTAATTGGGGGTCAGACTGTGACAACTTTTTTTTTGAAGTGGAAGCAGTTGTGTTTCCCACTTCCTTAAACCTTAATTCTGTATGTAGCATGAGAGATGGATTTGAATGCTCTAGGTCTATTTCTTGAACTGTTTGAACCAGATGATTTCAGGAAACTTTTTTGCAAACACAGCTTCTACTTTATTGAGGAAAGATTTTTTCATCCAGTGTCTACTTCAGGTGTTCCCTTGACAGAATCTGCTGGGTAATACTCAATTACAGGAAATTCAAGAAAAATGAATCTCCAGAAAACACTAAAGTTTAGTGTTTGTTTTAAGACCTGGGTTATGCTGGCTGTACCACTGAATAGAGGAAGGGTGTGGAGGTCAGCCTTTTCCTATAATAAGAGTTTGTTGTGTCTCAGACAAAGGTAACTGAAACACCTGCTGAAAATCCTGCTCCAGTGACAGAGCAGAGTGGTGCTGAGTAATGTCCGGCTCCCCAGGCACCTTTACCATCGCTGAGGTAAGGAGTATGGCTAGTTCCTGTTTTCCAATGGAAGCAGTGTTGTGTATGCTCCTAGGGTTCTGGCCACATCCCCTTATGTATGGCTTGGTATTTGTGATAAGTTCTGAGAGTGCTCTATAGGCAAACCAAGATGCTGCTTTTCTCTTCTTTCTCTCCTCTGCCTCTGTGTTTGTCACAAAGTAAGTTTTGCTTTATAATTGATTTCTTTTTTTCTTGGAAGCTCTCTGATCTGTATAGTAATAGCATCTGCTGATGAGTTATTTTATTTTTGAAAGATCCTGATTATGGGCAGGATAGGCCAGTTATGCTTATCCTGACTGTTGTAACTATCTTTTCATTTGACATCTTGTCTGTTTAATGAGAGAGTGAAACTTAAACTGCATTGCTTTTTTTAAATTTGGCTCTTCAACAGGTGTCCTAAAATACAACTCAAAAGTAACACCAAAGAAACACACAAGCAATAAATTATCAACAGTGATGACGAAAGCAAAGATTTGAAATACCAAAATGTAAAAGAAAACAAAATTTACCAGCAGCTGAGATCCAGGGAACGCCTACAAGATAGATGCATGAAGAGAGAAAGAGAGCGAGATTCAGAAAGAACAACCTCCCTAGTTTCAACAGCAACTGTGGGGCTTTTTGTTTTTTGGGTTTTTTTTCCCTAGAATTTCACTGTTTTGCTAGTATTGAATTTTTTCAATTTTTCTTTTGGTATCAAACTGAAAAGGGAAAAAAAACCAACCAAAGAACTAAAATTGAAATAAAATGCTTTTTTTATTGGATGCTGGTGCTAAACCTCCCAAGTGTGAGTTTTTTTTTTTCTGTGCCAGTCCTGTTCACTGCAGGACATGGGGAGGACAAACTTCCGCGTTCCTTGTTAAGATCTATTTGAAACTGTGCAGCATGGGTGACGTTCCTCACAAATAAAAGTGATTTCAACTACCAAAAAACTCTGGTTTAGTGTGTTTTTTCATGTTAGCTTTTAAAATAATTCATTATTTTAATCTTGTTCCTTTGGCATTTATATGGGAAGAGAGCTGCCTCTTTAGTGTGTCCTGCTGGATGATATGTGAGCATGGTTAGGTGGATATACTTCAATACAAAACAACTTCTGCAAAGAAATCACAAAACAGAGCTATAACTTACTCTGTCCTCTCTTCTCTTCTGGCTCTAATAATGTTTAATGGTTGGATTTTCTTGTTACTGTCTTGTCGCAGGAGTTTGGGGGATGTGGAGTGAGTTCCTGGAATGGTTTTACCCTCATCTGTTTGGGTAGGCTTTTGTGTTCTGTAAACAGTAGAATCCAAGTTTTGAGACTCTTCTGCTCAAGAAGGACACTGTTTTAATAACTACCACTTTATGCAAGCTTCTGTTCTGAGTAATGTTTGACTGGCTTCTCCACTCTCTTAGTGCAAACCAGTAAAATCTCAGTACCTGTGCCACCTTGTGTTAATGAGCAAAGTACTGAGCTGTCTTGCTAACATCAGTGGTTTTCTAATATTCTTCCCTAAAACTTGGCTGTCTTCCAGGTGTTACCAGTCTACTTCCAGCTCTTGAATATGGGTGCATATCTTTTGTCCTTCATTGTCTAGTCCAGTGTTTCTCACATTCCTGTCTTGCAGTTGCTATTCCCAAACCTTAGATAAGTATGTTTGTTTCTCAAACAAATATTCCTGTTACTCTTCAAGAAATAAGCAGAGAGTACAGGGCATAATTACACACAAAAGCCCTTTGCTTCCAGCTTCTGGGAAGGTGAGGAAGGACCCTCACACCCTGTTGCCGTTGCCTTGGGGAGAGGGAGGGTAACAAGAGGCTTAGTGGTGCATGAGTTGCACTGCCTGCAGCTGATTGAATTGCAAGGGATTAGCAACCTCTAATGAGTTGTGAAGTGAAAGCCAGAGGCTTGCTTGTGGAAGAAGTTTTTACTTGGAAGATGAAGAAATACGTCTGTTTTGACACAAAATAAAATGTAATAAGGTGAGGAAAACATAAGGCATGGCACCTTTTAAAAATTCTTAAGCAGGATAGATCTTACTAGGCTTAAATTTTGTTCAGAACTAAATGCTCAGGCACATTGGGGAGAGGTTGGTAATTTCATCGTAACAGGTGCAAGATATTCATCAATACTGAAACATTACTGCAGAATTTGTCATAAAAAACTACTTGAACTGCCTTCAATAGGTATTTTTTCTTAAAGCGATTTGACAGGCTAAAGAGAATTTTCTTAATCTCTGCAAAAATGTAGGTCAGATTGGATCAAGTTAACAAAAGTACCTAACTAGCTTTTTTTTTTTTTTTTTTTTTTAATGGAAGGAGAAACTGAAGGAGAAGTGCAAGGAGTGTCCTATCATTGAGTTCTCTTTGTTACTTCTGTCCTGCCTCTGTACTAAGAACGTTTGCATAAAACAAAAGCTAGTGACTGACATAACCTACTTGATCCCTCAATTCCCTGGTTATGAAAATACAAGCTTCACTCTAGCAAAGTTTAAAGCACTTACTAAAATTACATTTTTAGATGTCTTGGGCTAGTTCTAAATTGTTCCTTTACTAGGCCACTTGTGCTCTTGTTAGCTGAATTTGGCAGGAAAAAAAAAAATAAAGTTGGTGCTCAATAATGAGGGTCATTTCTCTTGGCAGCTGGTGCTTATATACCTGTAAATAAGGCTATGGGTTATTTTCAGATGAGGGCTTAGTTTAAGTTTTGTTGGTTTGGTTTCTTGAAAAGACATTTAGCTCCATGGATTTTGAATTTGCAGAGCAGGTAATGTGCTGCAAAGACAGTCCCTGTGGCTTGTGGACTTTTGAGGAGGATAAAGAAAGGAAGAAGAAAGTTTTGTAGGCCTTTGTGCACTGTTTCATTTGAACATAATTGCAGTTCAAGGCACTCACAGTCTGGAGGGATACACGTCCTGTAAGCTTCTGTATCCATGGGAGGACTACACAGGTGCAACAAATGCCTTGGAAGTGAAACATCTTCTGTTGCAGTTGGAAAAAACTTTGGAAATACAGCCCATGCTACATAGCTTGCTGTAAGGGTTGTGAAATCAGCTGTGCATGTCTGACTCTGTTATTCATTGTAGCTTTTTTAGAGAGTCTCTTTGCAGATCCCGAGTTCAAAGCCATGGTCTGAGACATCATTCTGCTTTCTGCTGGATTGGCTTTTTTGGAGAACCAATGAGCCTTCAGCACCACAGTGATCCTGTAGAGAGGAAGTGCCTGCTCTGGAGTTGTAGGGAAAAGCAGCTGCACGAGCCAAGTGGCAGTGGGATCCTTGCTCAGTGTAAAGGGGATGAGAAGATTTTGGAAGCTATGTCAAACAATTGGTGGCTTGAACTCTCTATTTTGAGCTGTTTGCAATAGTGGAGCAAGGCTGCTGTGATTGAAATTTGAGTCCTAGAGCAGGACAATGATGTACTGAGCAGAAAATGGATCTTGATGACTTAATACCACCAGCTGATGAGATGAATAATTAATATCTTAAGGTTTTAAAATGTCATAGAAATTACTCAGGGCTTCATTATATTTCCTGACTAATGTCAAAATATAGCCGAACTTTGAAGAATAATGTAAGTTTTGACTTGTAAATGGTGACTTTAGTAGGACCACAAAGGTCCTTACAATTCATCAATTATACACTGCCACTTTCATGCCAGTAGTGCCTATGTACAGTTCTTGTTCAGAAAAACCCCACATTATTTTAATAGTATGTGTAAATAGAGGTGTTACAGATTCAATTTCAGGAAAAATTGCTGCAAGAATCTGGACTGAAATTTTGAAACTGCTAAAAGGTAAAACAGCTCGTATGGACTCCTGAGCCTTTCTGAGATAACCTGAAGTGGGGCTATAATAAAGAACTAGAGAGCAGTAGTAGTAAATGAAATAAATATTCTAAACAGAGCTGTAGGTCATGTCCTGACCAGGTCAAGATGCCTGAGTGGATGTGTGAAATGTTCACATTTCAGCCCCGTTTCAGTTGTTTTACACTGGAGAGAAGGGCAGAGTTTCAACCATCAGAATTTCCATCAGAATTATACAGGAAGCTCTGTGTAAGTCTCATGTTTCTTGGTAAAAAACTTAATGGAAACTCCAAAACAGAGTATTGAGAGTATGTGTGGCTCCATTTGATGGCTCTTGGGCATCACTTGCCACAGGTGCGGTGCATAACTAAGATCAATAAATTCTGCTGTGACATGGATGGTAAAAGCATTGCACTGTTACACAGCACACGACTGCTGACACTTTTCATCACAGAAAACGGGGGCTGGGGAATTAAGAGATGGCAGCAATCCAGTTTACTGGTACAGTTACGTGAGCACTAGATGGGGCTGTTGCTCCACATAATTTTCTGAAAATTCACGGGCACACCCCTGTGACAGGAAATAAAGGTGCTGCAATGTGGGCTATCTGGGCTCTGCTGCAGGCTCTAGGGGGGCTGAAATGGGGTAGATGGTGAATAATAACCCAATAAATGAAGAAATTCAACCTTAAATTTAAAAAAACCAACAAAGTAGAAGTATAAATAACTTGCTCTATAGCTTTTCTAGGAATAAGCACTGCTGCCTATCCCTAACTTTCCTCTCGTAATCATCACATAACTGGGAAGAAAATCTTGGGGAGAAGTGAAGACCTACCCACTGGAAATTCAAGTGTGGCGTTCAAAGTTTGTTCTTTACCATTTGTACCTCTGTAAATACTTGGTGCCATTAAAAAAAGAAACAAAGTTAAATTGCTTCCATATTTTTTACTTCAGTGTGGATAAACATTCTGTCTGAATTTAGTTCCACCAATCTCAAAGAAATACACAGTCTAAAAATTGTCAAACTTTTAGAGATCATTTATATGTGATTTAAATCATTAAATACCTCTTCAGAGGAGATGGAGATGCTCTCACTTGCTACATGGTACTTACTTTCTAGTTAAAAGAGACTGATTTTAATGAAAGGGAAGATCCTTAAAACTTGTTGCACTGATTTCCATCTCAGATAAATTACTCATTTATGTATAACCACAAGCCATGAGGTAGTGCTCTTAATCCACATCCTGACTAAAAAAGTAATTTTTTTGTCCTTTTCTCATATTGCACAGTAAGAACATATGGAGAGAAGCACGTTTTATAACATGGTTAGTTTGGTTTCTGCAGCAATGCCACCACACACACTGCAGTCTATAATGGTACAAATTTTTTAATTCAGTAAGTCATGCCACCTTCTGAGGGTTTGAGAAGAACAATCTTTCTGGGGAAACCAGTTCAAAGAAATGGTTAAAAATCTAATGGAAGAAAATGAAACACGTGCAGATGATCTATCTAAATAATAAAGCTATGTAATTGAACACCTAGATGATCCCAAATAAAACCAACACAGTCTATCTGCAAATCTAGAACTTCACCTGCTTTTCATTTGGAAAAACAAGCAATTCTTCAGTGTTCTTTGAAAGGCATGGGCTGGTGCAATGGCACTGTGATAGTCCTCTACAGCACCCCTGCTCCCCATCCCCCCAGCTTGTTCAGGCCTCAAAGAATTCACTCCAGACCATGGAGTGAGTATGATCTTCCAGGGAAAAGGACAGAGGGTGTGTAAATTGTGAGTGCAAACACTACAGGGATTACTGATGGGCATCATAGGAATACACACATTGCTGCCTTTTACCCTCAACAATACAAAGCTGTATGTGTAATCTCGATAAAATACTTCCACAGATGTACACAAATAAGTAGTTCTTAGCAAGAGGAAAGCCAATCCATTTCCCACAGTGGCTGGGAAACCTCCACAGCTGGAAGGAAAAAAGACCTAAGGGATTTTCCAAGGGTTGTTGTTCTGCCAGTGTGACCAAATTCAGTTTATTCCTTTTTTTGCCCTTCACCTCTAGATTCCATCAGCACCTCTTGCCTTTTCTTCTCCATGTGCTCTTTGCACCTCAGGAAGGCATCTTCCAAGTGCTGCATGGTGGTGGTCAGGGCTGGGTTGGTCCGGATGGCTGTGCAGTCATAGACTATCTGGGTTGCCCACACTGCAAACACAACAGGTATTACTAAACCAGGAATTCTGGCCAGAAAAAAAGCAATGGCTGATTCAATACACAAAATTAATTATTATCAGTTCAGATCTCAGAGAAGACTGTAAGATAAAATGCAAACTGCCTGCAGTAATACTCAAGACTAAATAGACTGTTCAGTATTACTTCTTTATAAATACCTCAAAATACTCCATAATGGAAGTATACTGATGTAAATTACAAAAGGGGGATGGACACTTCACCTAAAAATCACAACAAAACAGATAATCAAATAGAAAGAGTCAAGAGACTGTTGTAAAATATATGAATATTATATAAGGAACCCTCTCTCCAGACCAGTTACAGCTTGGGTTAGATGAGGAAGAGTAAGATCAAGGAGACTGCAACATAGAGATGAAATATTTTACGGACAACTTAAGTAATGAAATTGAAATAATGAATAACTTAAATAATGAAATTGATTTTGAAATAATGAGTATCTGATAAAGCTGAGCAAATAGTTTTAGCACTTATGTGCTAAACTTATGTACACTTACATACATTCCCTCTTATTTTACCAAGAATTCACTGTAGTGCACTGACCTGGGAGGTCGTATGTATCAATTTTTGAGAACTAAGTCTCATTTTATATACTGTATTTTAATAATTGTACATAAAACACCTTAGTAGTGTTTCTGTTTTTAACCAACACTCTGAACTGCTTAAGCATCCATCACCTATCGATTTTTCGTTCTGAGCCATCTGAACCATCTAAATTACTTGCATACTTTTTCACAATTAAGAACAAGGGCATTAGTTGATGGTGATTGTCTTCATTTACGTTTCTATCACACAGAAGTTTACGGAAGAAATATAAAAAATAAATCTTCAGTGTCTTTAGTACAAAAATCTATGTCATTCTTAATAAAGACCTGCACCTGTTAGATTTTCCATTTTCTCCAGAAGTTCCTCTGTGCTCTTTTTAAAGTTCTCCCTCGTCTTTCCATCATCATTGTTTCCTTGCTGAAATTCTGATTCAGCCATCTATAAGGAAACCAGGAATTTCCTACTTCATTTTACTCTAAAATGAGTTGATTTTCACAGTTGAGACAAAGTAACATTGCAATAAAAAATAAAATAAAAATAAGCATATACATTTTAGATTTACAAGTGAATTCAGCAAGAATCTGACCTTAAGGCTACTGGTCATCACCTGTATGCTGCATATTATTTTCAATCTATTTTGAAATTAATTTAAGTAGAAAGAATTAGCTCAAATATGCTGTGCTTGTGCCAAATAAAGATTTTTTGTATCAGTAATAACAGATCATTTTGTCAAACCCTTCAGTAGCAAATTTCATTACCCTGTTACAGTTGTCTTCCAGCTTCTCTCCCAAATACTCTGACCCAGGGCAACTCCTAATTTTCTAAGTTATTTGTAAAATCCCCATTTGTAACCAGTATTTATTTCACAATTGCAGGCTCCAGCCAGGTTAAGTGCAAACACTAAGTTCTGTCACCATACAGGCAGATAAGTGATTATGATTCCCTAACCTCTGTTTAGTTGTAGGGGTGAAATTCTAGGATGTAAAAATGCTTGGGGCAAAAATAAAGTTTAGAACCTCAGTGTTCACCGAAAATGTGACGCAAAGCATTGCCTTTAATTTCCTATTCTGAAAACCACCGATGGATGGGACAGAACTATGAAGAAGGAAATGGAAGAACTTCAGTGTGGCGCCTTTATCCATCACACTGCGTAGTTTTTATCCTATGATTCCTCAGACTCAGTGGGCATCTGCTTTCCGGGTTTTATTCCCGATGCGTGCGGAAGGAATGCGACGGGCGGTTTGTAATGGCTTGACAGGATTTTAAACCGGTGCCAAACCTCAGACGCTGGGTGCTCTTCATACAACGAGGTAAAACTAAGGTTAACCGGGCAGCCCCTTCCCCGGAGCCCTTGGAGAGCCCACGCCCCGCTGCTGTCCCCCACCACGGGCACCCTTCGGCCGTGGCCGGGGCCGCGTCCCCGCAGCAGCGGCGGCGCCGCCGCCCGCCCTCACGGACAGAGCGGGCGGTAACGGGACACTAAACCCCGCCCGCCGGCCGTGCCGTCCCTCCCGCCCGCTCCGCCCTCGAGCTCGCGGGCTCGGTTGATTCTGTGTTTTACGAAAACAAGCGCTCGGGAGAGCTCGGCGGCCCCGCGGCGCCGGGCTGTGCCTGTGTCCTGGCACCGTGTGCCGGCTCCGCGTCCCTCCTGCCCCTCGCTTCCAGCGCCGCCGTGGCCGGCTCTGTGCGGCATCACGGACCGAGCCGTGTGTGTGGTTTGGGTGGTTTCTACGTCTGTAATAGCTGTCCTGGAGATAAAGGGGATGGTTATGTTAATAAAACTGCCAGTCAGCTGCCTTTCAGTGTGCTTAATCATAAGGAAAAGGCAGAGACGGATAGAGAATGTCAAACAGGACCACGCCGGTCTCCCGCGCCTCCGGGGCCGGGCCGGGTATCGCCGCGTCCCCTCGGCCCCTGCCCGGCCGGGCGCTCGTCGCCAGCGGCCGCAGCAGAGAAGGTAAAGTCCTCCCTGCCCACGGCCCCGCCTGCAGCACGGACCGGCCCCGGCCCCGGCCCCGGCCCCGGCCCGGCCCCGGCCCCGGCCCCGGCCCCGGCCCCGGCCCCGCACCGCCCCCGAGCCGCAGGAGCTGAAGCCGTGGCGGGACCGGCCGCTCCCGATGGGCCGTGGTGGTTTCAGGAACTTTCCTGAAAGTAACGCCGAAGGTACATGTTAACCCCTAAGTTTGAAAGCTGGGTGGTGTTTCTGCTGCTTTTCTCAGGGAGTCTCGCCCCGCCTTCAGGATAGAGGGAGATGTCAGAGCAAGGTCGGCAATAACAGCACAGGGAGCAGCGTGTTCACAGCTGAAGAGAGTAGGTTTATATTAGATAGAAAGAAAAAAATACTTGGCAGTGAGGATGGTGAGACACTGGAACAGGTTGCCTTGAGAAAGTTGTGGATGCCCATCCCTGGAAGTGTTCAGGGTCAGGCTGTATGGACAAGTGGAAAGTGTCTCTGCCCACGGCAGGGGGGTTGAAACTGGATGGTCTTTAAAATTCCCTTCTCAAATTCTTCTGTGATTCTATGATCTTTGCTTCCACGAAAAAAAAAAAATACTGGAGAAGGTGTTTGCAGGACTAGGCAAAACCAGGTTAGAAATCTTCTGGAGAAAAAGCAATGAGACTCAAAAGTTTGTCAAGAGTCTGCTGATACTAGGAATTATCTGGTTTATAGCAGAGTGAGGATTAAGTCCCATTTCTGAATTGTCCATGCTCCAAGTCATGTCTCATTCCAGATCAATATCCAAACCTTGAATGGTTTGGGCTGTCTCTTGTTCTCCTTTTTCATCCACACAAACACAAACTTAGTCCTGTTTTTAAATTACTTGGTATATTAGTATTCTCATTATACAGCAAACTTGCTCATCACTTAGCAACCACCACTCATTTCACTGCCAACTGAGTAGCTGGTTTGAAGATAAGAATCCGTCTTCAAAATAAACAAAAGTATTTATTCACCCAAGTCGCATGAATGCTGTATAATTTATCATAGAGCATTGTGTTGCTAAAGTTTTGCAGGAGTTCAAAAGCAGTTGAGTAAAATCTGTGAATAGAGGAAGTGCTAGCGAATTACTGGACCTTCAGCTAGCTGATGAAGATTGATGCCTAATCACTAGGTCATTTCAGTTTTCTACTTTGTTTCTTTTGCTATAGTGCTACCTTTGGAAATTTTAAGTAACAAATGCTGCAGGAATGAACTGAAAAATCACAATAGAATTGCCATTAAAAAAAAAAATAGGCTTGTAATTTTTCATGATTAAGAAAACCTGCTACCTTGAGAGGCAAAGGTCATGAGGCAGAACAGAGACTTGGGATAATGGTAAGAGGTTTTTTTCAGATTATTCCTTTAGTGTGCCATGTTCTGCTTATCTGCAGAAACTACATCAAGGATGTTTGTCACAGAAAAGTCCTGCCCTTCCTCCCCATGGCCCCTTTCCCAGCCACATTTTGTTCTTTCTCACAGTGGGTTCTTACCAACAATTCTTGGTATTAGCCACAATCCTTGGCCGGCTCTGCAGCCATCTGGCTGTTGCTATTTGTGACTTACACATTAGCCCCTTATCTTCTGGGTTTTTGCCCTTATGGGCTTAAGCTGACCAAAAGATCACTCACAGTCTATCAGCTATAAGCCACAGTTTTAAGTCTTATATTAGAATGTGAAAGTAAGTCAAGAACTTCACTGCTTAATCCCAGAACCCCATCTTGAGGTTATGGTGCAGCAGCTGTGTGTGGTTAGGATGGTTTGTAGGTGTGCTGTAGCTGTCCTGGAGATAAAGGGGATGGTTATGTTAATAAGACTGCCAGTCTGCTGCCTTTCAGTGTGCTTAATCATAAGGAAAAAGCAGAGAAGGATAGAGGATGTTAAACAGGCAATGTTTTCTTTGTGGATGCACATACAACACAAGACGAAGCAGGAAAAGTCTGTTTTTCACAGGACAATAAATGACTTTTGTCACTTTACTAAACAGGGGGAAAGGCTTGTTGATGAATGAGGAAGATTATATAGGCCGAAGCTTGAACTCTGAACCATTAAAGTACCTTATCCAACCAGTCAGACTGGGAGCACAACTGAGGGACTGGTGGGGGAAATTAAAAGCAGCAGCCATTGCTGCTTTTGCATATGCTTACCCCGAATATTTAACCCTTTGCCTTTCACACTCTCTTCCACAGCAGGGAGGTGTAGAAACTGAAAGAAGGGGAAGATTTTCAGTTGTCATATTTTTAAACAGGAATCTGAATAGGTTTTCCCAGGTGCCCTTGAGGAAGGTGCCTGTGGAGTGTAACTCATTTGAATGAGGAACTGTTATTTGCATTTTGCCTACTGTTTAGTGGAGAATGAGGTGTAAGACACATCCCCTGCTCCTTCTTGGAGGAAATACTGCAGAGTCAATGCAGGTTAGTACCAGAATGGGAGGGAAGCTGAAGCCAGAGTCTAAACCTACACTCTGCACCTGAAGTGATCTTTCTAATCTGAGAAAATATTTAGTCTAGAAGATGTCTCTCCTGGTTTCTCAGGGGATAAAAATCCATATCACAGGACTATTTCACTGATGCTATTTTGCCCACTCTTGCCAGTCTCTGTAGAGAGATCAAAGCAATGAAGAAATCACTCCTGGTTTTCACCATTTTGCACACATGGGTAGTAAATGCCAGCCAGAAGAACAATGCTAAGGAGAAGTCTCTCTTAAATTAACTATTGTCTTTTGATACCCAAACTATTGATGGTTCCACAGCTAAAATTTTCCCCACAACAACATGATTATATGCAGCACCAAAATATTAACAGGAGTAGGTGAGTTTGGCTAAAACAGTTGGCAGAGATCACACCATCTGCTGCATCTTCCCAAAGCCACGTGCATCGAGTTGCTGACTGTGAAATAAAGTTTGTCTCTCAACATGAGAATGTTGCTTACTCTTGAAATGCAACTGCCTCTAACTCCTATGAAGTAGGTAAGCAAATAATCTTGTGGAGACTCATATAACCAGGACTCATGAATTGAAAACTCTTAACACAAGATTTATCAGTGATAGGGGAGGGCAGGCCAACAGCTGGGACTTGCATGCATGGGTTAGTTGGGAAGAAAGCCCCCAGAACTAAAATGCTGAGATGCAATGAAGATTATACCCTCTGGCTGCTGAGGATACCAGCAGAGCACAGTGGAGACCCCAAGGGCATCGTGGCCAGTAAAAGGTCACAGGAAAATTCAGGAATATTGTCCAGTCTGGTTGGGGAGCTCAGGATGGTGTGAGGAAAGGGCAGGGGGAAGCTGATGACAGGGCTCCAGCCATTTTCCAAAATGCTGGCAGAATGCATGGACAGCCTGAGCAGGAGGGACACCAAGGGGCAAGGCAGAATGTGAAAAAACCCTGTGTTCCTGCTCTCTGCTGTAGTGTGTTTTGATAATTGTTAGTCTTGTATCTCTTTCTTCATTTGCACACTGTGTTCCCAATGGAAGACTTTTTCAGCCTCTGGAGTCCTGGGGGTTTTGTACAGATTTTCTGTTCCAAGAGCCCATTTATTCCAACATGAACCTGTAACCAGAAGAGTATGAATTCTGTTTATTACATAACCTATCCTTCTTGGTCTGTTTTGGTCTGCCTTTCAAATTCCACTGCAGGTGTGTGCCCGAGGGCTCCTTGCTGTGCCTGTCTCTGTAGTCAGCCCATGAGCAGCTGGTGTGTGGAAGCCAGGCAGACCCGTTCTGCAAGTGTGTGCCTTCCTGTCAGCTGTGTGTTGGACATCCCTGGGGAGACAGCTGAGAAGACCTAGAGAAGCAAAGAACTGAAGCTGGGCGGGACTGGAGTAGAAAAATCAGTGAGGAGGAACTTAGTCATAAGAATTACAGCCATTCCAAGGTAATCATCAGCGTTATTGGGAGTGGCCTCACAAACTGGGAACTCGCAGCAGGAGAAGACAACCGCAGGGCAAGGGAAGTGGTGTCATTCAGGTAAGTGAGAGAAAGCACTTCTGGAGGATCAAACCATGAATATTTATTTTTTAAAAGACTTTCATTAACATAAATGTGATCTGAAGTAGAAGATAGCTGTACTGTAAAGTCTGTGTGTCTGTGTATGTGTGCATGTACATACGTGCCTGTGCTTACTGCTTGTAGTGAAGCTGCTTATAGTAATTTCTGTGATCATAATGGTATTGGGGTTTTGAGAAAAAAAAGAGGGATGTCCTGTACATGCTGGCTGATTTGATTGAAATAGCTCATAGGCATTTTTTAAAGAGGAAGAAGTTAACAAGGTAATTAAGTTTTGTAAAAATTAGTCTCAGTTCACTGAAACAGGGTGATGCTATGCATTTGTGTATAAATATGTCCAGTCTTTAGTTAAGTAATACATGCCTAGGGCTGAATTCAAGACTAATTACCATTTTACTCCCATCACTGTTGCTTGATTATAGGGCAGTGAACTCCAACCTGAGGTGGTGCAGATATCTAGATTTTCCTGTATTTACCTGTGTGTGCATGAGCTACTGATTAAATTATAAACAAAATCTGTGTTAAATCCACCAAGAAACATCCAGAACTTGGGAGACTGAAACTAAAGTTGTTTACACAGCTTCAAGTGGCTGTGAATTTATGAAAGCAGATTTTTGTTGGATTTCTTAAGCCATTAAGCAGCAATGTGATGTCATGCAATATTGTTATCACACAGTAGGTTTTGCACAATAAGAGCTATATGTATGCATGGTCCTTTGGAAAAAAAAGTCCTTCATTCTTCTCACGTTCTGTCACAGTTTTTCAGAATTTCTGTATTTGTGCTGGGGTATGATACAGGCTTAGTCCAGGCAGCTACCAGCTAAATCAGAGATCAGTCAGCAGGGAGACATTTTCAAAAGTAGAGTATGATTTTGACTTCTTAAAAGGAAGCCATAGGTGAGAGTGTGCTGTTGAAAGTTTGGCCTCTAGACTTTTAACAGCCCACTCATTAAGGGCTTCAGCTTAATGTATTCCTCAGGGGTTTTTTATCATTTTGATTTATTCTGCAGATTACCTGTGAGGAATTACTTTTGGTGGCCTTAACTCAGTGGGAGTGATCAAGATGTATGTTAATTTTCCAGAAACTGTAGTAGGCCATGTCTGTATTAGAAGAAATATTTTTGTCTTAATCTCCATTCAGCTTCTGTACTATTTCACACTTCTGTACTTAGATTTCCTCGTGCAGCACAAATAAATTAATTTTTTTAGATGATCTGAGTTTAAGCAAAACCTAGCACCATAAGAACCCGCATATCTCCACTGAGATGAAATGGTGCCAGTTAGGACTAACATTTTTAGCATAAAAGCACAGCAGCACTGAGTCCTCCTGAATCGTTTCTCAGTGCAGTAGTGACTGTTAACTTTGCCTGTTTTTTCTGCTATATTGAAAAGGAGCCAAGTTTGCCCTAAGTAACCACCTGCTCAAATAGCAGCATGGGCCTCATTATTTGCTGTTTTCTCCATGGTCTAGCTTTTCCAAAGTGGTCAGGCTAATTTTCTTTCACTCCCTTATTATGCCTCTGTAGCAGCTAGCATAGGTTTGATACTCAAATTTTTGGACCAATCTTGTGTCTCTGTATGTGATTTTTGAAACACTTTGTTTTCTTACAGGGTGTTACAGCTACCAGCTGTTTCAAAAGTGAGTTATACTACTAAGTCTTTATAGCTGAGACCTTCTTTACAAGGACAGAAGTGACTCTGGTGTGGCTGGTCAGAATTTCCCATTCTCACAGTTGAAGATGCTGCTTGGTACCCACATGTGCCTTGCAGTGAGAGGTGAGATGACTCCAGGGGCCAGGAAAACCTTGCAAAGATGTCGTGGTCTGCCAGGCTGCTGGAAATAGTCACTAAGGTCTCCTGCAGGCAGAAGAGACAGAATATGTAGTCTAACAAATGCATGGCTGAAACCTGTCAGTCTCGTTTTTTATTTGGTTTGAATGCTGCTTTTAGTAAACAGTGGACATGGCAGGGGAAAAAAAATCTCTTTTTCACTGTTTGCTTTACAATGGTGCTTTGCTTCTCCCTCTTCCCTCACATTCAATGTCCACAACCTGCCACACCTGGTGGTTTCCTGCTGTTTTGGCTCCTGCAATTCCCTGGTAGCTCCTCTCCCTTCCCACTGCACAGCCAGCACAGTACGCTTGTGCGGAGCAGTTGCCAAAGCCTTGACTGTTGACCATGTTCAAAGGTCAGATAAAAGAGGAGGGAAATAATAAAAGCAGCAGTGAAATGGTAACTGGAAAAGCTGGAGAGCAAGGTTCTGCCACTGCAAGAAATTAAGTAGAAGACATCATGTTTAAGGATTTATTTTGCCTTTTATCAGTCAGGCAGTGTGGGACTGAAGTTACTGAATTACTCAGCTGCTCTTTATGTGCCTGTAGCTGTGTTACAGCTGGTCCTCACAATTAGTGCATGAAAAACACGTGTAAGAGTATTTTTGTAATAAAGTGGTGTGTAGTTAATGTGGGACAGGATGTCTGGAGAAATAACTACATTAATTCCATATCAGCTCATAGCACTTTTTAAAGGGTCTAATGACGATTCAAATTAATCTTAGCCTATATTTTTGTCATATAAAATTAATCAGCTGTTTCTTTAGACCTTTAGCTAATCATTACACAAGGCTTTAGACGTTTGCACTGATGATGGGAACTGCTGGTAGCCGCAAGTCAGACATCTTCAGTGGCAAAACTGTGTATTTGCTGTGAATATGGACAACTTACTCTCCTGAACATGGCAGGAGCAAACAGCAGGCAGCTTCTGTGTGGGCAGTATTCAAGCTGTCTGTTCCCATATATTCCATGGGCGTATAAGTCTTGATATTTTTCTTTTCAGTCTTCACCACAATGTTTGTAACTCAGGCTTCTTAAGTCTTAGTCCTGGCACTTTAAATAGGATAATTTGAGCCTGATGGGAACTTCAAGGCCATAAAATGTGAGAGAGGATTAATTATTTTAGGGCAGATCACCTTCCTGGTTCAGTTTACCACACTGCCATGTGAATGCTTCTGCTATTGCTAAGGAGACAGTATACATGTGAGAATGAATGACAGAGGACTGGAAAAATCATGGTAAGGCTTCTGCTGGCACAGAGTGCCTGTGGATCTGTGCTGACACAGGGAGTGGTTTCACAGTGCAGCTTTAGATGAATTAGCCATTCACCCCTGACTAATACTGACCACTAAAATGGCAGGAAATCACCATGGCAAAAGAGCAGTGAATTTTTCCTGCTGGGTTAGTGGTTTGAATCAGTTTACCATGTGATGAATTGCACAACTGAGAGCAAAACAAGCAATGAGAAGACAGCAGAGAGAAGAGATAATCCCTTCTTTTGGTATTGGTGAGCACTTAATTCAGCTCAGCTACATTCACATTCAGTATTTGGGCTTCCCGAACTGGTTTAAGCGGCCTTCACAGCTGCCATCTTCTAGCTGCTTATTCCTGTCCCTCTGTTGCCCTCTGTGCTTTGTCTCAATTGCCAGGGCAGCAGAACAGCTTGGCAAGCAAACGTGGGTGGAAACAAAATGCCACCTTTCCCCAGGTGTTCATCCTGTTGGCAAATGTGTGCAGAGGAGCAGTGTCGGTGTGGGGCAGGTATGGGGGCTGATTAACCTGTCACTGCTGCCGGGCTGTGGCACTGCTGTGCCACATGCAGTGCACCAAGGAGTCTGCTGGGAGCAGTTTGCAAATGCTGGTGACTGCAGTTTAACTTCTGCTAAGGTTTTGCTTTGTACTTCCCATTGTCTAAGAGCAGCTGCTTCTGCTATTTTTAGGTACCATGGTCTTTGTTGTGTATTTGGCTTGGACATCAGGCTTTGGGTTCAGGTTGAAGGTCAGAAGGCTCTGCAGAGGGATCTGGACAGGCTGGATCCATGGGCCTAGGCCAGTGATTTGAGGGTCAACAAGGCCAAGTCCTGGGTCCTGCCTTGGGTCACACCAACCCCCTGCAGCTCCAGGCTGGGGCAGAGGGGCTGGAAAGCTGGGAAAGGCCCTGGGGCTGCTGGGGACAGCGGCTGGACATGAGCCCAGGTGTGCCCAGGGGGCCAAGAGGCCAATGGCACCTGGGCTGTGCCAGCCATGGGGTGGCAGCAGGGCCGGGGCAGTGACTGTCCCCTGTGCTGGGCACTGCTGGGGCCACACCTCAGATCCTGGGGCAGCTCTGGGCCCCTCCGGACAAGAAAGGCATTGAGGGGCTGGAGCGTGTCCAGAGAAGGGAACGGAGCTGGGGAAGGGGCTGGAGCAGCAGGAGGGGCTGAGGGAGCTGGGAAAGGGGCTCAGCCTGGAGCAAAGGAGGCTCAGGGGGGACCTTGTGGCTCTGCACAACTCCCTGACAGGAGGGGACAGCCGGGGGGGTTGGGCTCTGCTCCCATGGAACAAGGGACTGGAGGAGAGGAAACAGCCTCAAATTGTGTCAGGAGATATTTATATTAGATCAGGAAAAATTTCTTTGCTGAGAGTCATTCAGCATTGGGATAGGCTGCCCAGTGAAGCTGGTGGAGTCACCATCCCTGAAAATGTACAAGAAACCTGTGGATGGGGCACATGAGGACATGGTTTAGTAGTGAACGTGGTGCTGGGCTGACTTTTGGACTTGGTGATTTTAATGGTCTTTTCCAACGTTAATGATTCTATGGTTCTAGGAATTCCAGTGAGTGGAATTCAGTCTGGGTAAGAGGGTATTAAAAAAACGAGTGGAATAAATAAGCTGACATTCAGTTGAAATTGCACAAATTCTCTAATGCAAATTCTAAATTGGAGTAACACAGTGTATGTGTGCACATGATCTAGACAGCACTGATTTTGGTACAGTGTAACACACAGGCAAGGAAAATCAGAATGCCAGTGAGGTACAGGTTTTGAACCTTTTAAGGTATTTTTGCCCTCTCCGCTGGCTTGGTGCTGGAAATCTGTCTTCATCTAATAAAATAACTAGTTGAGCACTGTCAGTAGTCCTGCTCTGTGTTGAGTATGCACATGAACGTGTTAGTTCCGCATAACTTTCATGTGTCTCCCATTGCAAAAAATATTCAATGTATTACGTGAGTTCTGTGGATTTCTGAGTTACCATTCTCGTTGTGCGGATAGAAATGTAAGAGCTGCAATAACGTGACTTAAAAACGTAAGTTGCAGAAACAGCCTAGTACAGGAATTTATTTGCTCTTGACCTGAAAAGTAGCTCTGAAAGGTACTTCAGAATTATCTTACTGAGTACAACTTCTTTTTCTGCTTGCTGAGTTTTGCAAGAGGACAGACACATAGTGTAAATGGGCTTCTCTAGTCAAGTTTTTCCAGTGATAACACCTCCACAAGCAAAAGCAGCAGTAGGAGTGCCAGGGCAAATAAAGTGCCAATGGCTGCCAGTGTTTTCATTCCTGGATCCCATAGTTCTGCCCTGAGTGTGGTTGGAAAACATGGGTGCCACCCACTGGCGTCACTGCTGGGAGGTGTATAAAGGAGTAGGGAGGAATCCTTTTTACAGACAGGGACCAGTGTAGACATGGCTGCTGTGTCAGAGCTTTTTCACATGGATCTTTGCTGCTCTCTCTGTAAGCACAAACTGCAGTGTGTGTGCTTCTGTGTGCCTGTGCATGCAGGGTGTTTAAATGCTAGCGTGCATTTCTGGTAAGCACCTGTACAAAGCCATTAGCAAGTTTTAAGATGGAGCTTGGACTGTTCATGACTTAGATTATACAATATGATTGCTGGCTAATGGTCCTAAAGTCTGTGTGTACCTGAGAATGAAGGAAGCCAGGACTGCTCCTGTGTATTTGTGTCTAAGTGTGTGTGTGTGTTAGAGGTGAGGTGGGTTATTTTAGTGTGCGTGCTTTCAGAGTGTACCTGAAAAACTTGATATTATTGCTGGGTTATTACTCCTTTGACTGGATTCATGGTGTAGCCACACTTTGGAACCAGGTAAATTTGCTAGCATATTAAGAATGAAATTAAAAAAAAAAGGAAACAGACTTTTTGTGATACCTTAAAGCACAGATATATTCTGTTTTCCTCTACTGCCTCTGTTGTGCAGCTGGTAAAGAATAATTTCACTCATTAATTTTAAGCATGAGAACAAACTCTGTTAAATGTTTAATCACCAAATTCCATAAAAATCAATGCCCTATATTTGCCACTGAGGTTAATTGCCTTAAACTTACAGCTGAAAACAAAATAGGTACTTACAGGGTAAAAGTCACAATTCCTATAAAATATTCTAGATGATACTGTTTGCGAAGCTGTTAAGTCTTAAATTTTAGCAATGTTTGTAAGAATCAGTGACTGAACAAGGTGCATGCTTGCATCTGGATTTTCAGCTGCAAATGCAAAAGAGTTGCAGATGTTGTGCTTCAGAATACCTACAGATGTGGCAGTGCTCAGAAGTTGGTACCAGAGAACCCTAATGACAACTCTTTTTTCTCCTTCTCTTTGTGCAGCAACAGTAGGAGTTGTGGCAAGGACTGTAGTCAAGAATGATATTTTCTATGCATGCTGCTGATCTGTTCACTTGTAATGGACCAGAAGATAAAATGCTGAGCCATTCTGGCATCTAAAAAGTGTGTTAGCTAGGAGTGTATTAGCTGTTCTTTAAATGTAATTAGGTTTGTAACTATGGATTTTTGTACATATGCCATTTAGGCCTAGGGGTCCTCATTTGTTTATGAAGTGCTGTAGAACAAGCTTATCCCTAAATGCTCTGTAGTCATGCAGTGCATCATCCATAGGATGTGATAGTGGATGTCCTGTGCCATTCTCTAAACCTCCAAATCCCAGTGCTGCTTCATGCAACGACTGATTGTAAGGGGCAGAAAGCTCCATATTCACTTCACTTGTTGTTTCATCATCATCCTTTCTCCCAATAAATTTTGTTGCTATTCTTTACGTCTGTGCAGGAGGTGGGGATTGGAGACCTGCTTGTTTTTAATTGATCATGGCAGGGGACATGAAAAGACTCTCACGGATGCTGCTGGAGTGCAATAGCAATGACAGGCTATGTGGTAAGATTCACACATTCCTTTAATAAGCTTTCACATGCTGGGCAGGAAGGCCAGCCTCACTAAGTGTACCAAGCCCTTTCTTCTCCTCCACCTGCACCCCAGTCCGCACAGAAAGACTTGATGGCACTTTCCCTGCATTGTGTTTCAGGGGAGAAATGTTTATGGGGATGCAGGCTTTGTGGCAGGATTCATCTCACATAATTTCAGCCATTTTAGAGAATTTCTACTTTGAATTAGGTGTACAGCAGTCATTAAAGATTCCCTGCAGCTTTCCAAAGGACCAGTTTTGTGAGATTTTGATTTCGCTACTTTCTGCCATCTTTGGGAACTGAAAAAATGGTCTTGACCACCTCCACATCTGGGGGACATGAGAAAGATAGTTGCCTTCACAAACCTTGCTAATTGCAATGTCTTTCAGTCAAATTCCAAAGGTGACCACTCTGTTTCCTTTAAAATGCTTCGTGTAATTTTACTGGAAGGAGCTGTAATTGCACATGTATTTGTGATGACATAGCAATATCCAGCCCTTCCCATCTCCCTGCTGTCCTGCTGCCAGTGCCATTTCTGTTTCACTGGTGGATGGTACTTCAAATGGCTGCAATTTCTGGCCTCCATATTAAGGCATCTAAATGAGTGACCTTAGGTGTGGGAGTCAGTGATTTCATGCAGTTTAGGTACTCAGCACCTTTGAAAAATAGGGTGGCAGCACTAACAGTGTCCAGTTGCTATCCCAAGGAGCAGAGGAGGGAACACACACTTTTGGTGTTGAAAGTTACTGAAATGGATTGTTGCTGCATGGTTATACAGAACCAATGTGCTGCTTATTCCTTGGTTTTGCATTTTCTTTCTCTGCTGCTAGTTGTGCGTGAATATCAAACGGAAGTGATCGTTGTCCCAGTTCTCCTGGTGGGACTTTTTGTCATTGTGCTCACTGTAATCCTGTGGCTCCACTGCCGCGGCCTGCGAGCAAAGCAGGAGCAATCAGCACCAGCTGGAACACAAGGTAAAAAAAGTGGTTTTCAACCAGAGGAAAGAGTAGTGGTTTCGCTGGCTAGAAGTCAATTCCATTTCCCCATTGCTTGAGCTGTTAGGCAAAACCATTTATGAGAATCCTGAGTGGTATTCAGCAATCCAGTAAATATTAGAAAAATTGGGAACCCTGATTTATTCCACTTAGCAGCAACAGTAGTGGAATCTGTAGTATAGATGGATCTGAGAAAATCGAAAGCAACATACAATGTAGGCTGTTTGATGTGCTGTGGTAGCATCACAAGAGCTGCAAAGTGTATTTATGTAACAGCTTCCTGGAGGCTGCTGCAAGGAGAGTTTTACTGGGGTAGTTATGAATGATAGTAATTTTGATGTAGATCATACCTAGTTAATCCATTTTCTATACTGCCATTTAAGAAATTTAATTTCAAACTGCTGTCTCCCTCTTCCTATGGAGACAACATGAAGTAGAACAGGGACTGGTGAAGAGGTAGGGGAAGGTTTGTTGATACATATGTGGCTGTGTGGAAATGAAAATACAGTTCTGAATTAATTTTGGGTATGCAGAGGGGAAAAAAGCCTCTTGAGCCTATATTAAGAGAAATAATTGAGAACTGGTAATAAAAGAAAATGTTCATTGCTTGAGCACATGGGAATGAAGTCCAAATGTGTCTTACCTATAAAGGTTATGTAGTTAAACATGGGAGAAATTTCTAGACTGGTTCTGTCTTTTTATCAAATAGAGGGGGAGATAAATTCTTTCTCCTTTTCAAGGACCAGGATAAGTAAGATACAGTAACAGTTCCTTACTTTGCCCTGATTTCCAAAACACCGTGGAGCAAAAACTAAAGAGGATAGGAGGATGAGCATTGCCACTTATTACAAGAGTTCATCTGTCTGTTTTTATGCGTCATATGTATTTGCTTTTATCAGTGAAGAAAAAGAACCAGCAGGAACCCTGCTCAACAGAGAACCACTACATCCAGCTGAGTGAGACATCTGTGGAGAGCCTTCTAAATTCTGCATCCTTGACTCTAAAAGAATTAGAGATCCCACGAGAGAAGCTCTCACCAGGCACCTTGCAGCTGATAAAACATGGTGCCTATGGGAGCATCTACAGAGCACAGTTGGAAACTGGGAGCTCTGGGAAGACTAAGACTGTGGTATTGAAAGCCTTGCAAGGTAAGGCCCATGGTCAGGATCCACCTTGGTACAGTCTCTGTATCCCAGATATGATGCTGGGTAGAGCTTTTCCATCAGTACTGGCAAGAACATGTTCAGTGTAGTAGGTCAGAGGTGTTCTTGTAGGAATGTCTTTGTAGGATTAAAGATTGCTGACCATGTTGATTTTAGCTGTCAACCTGTTCTTTGCTGCTTCCATTTGTTGTTTCGTTTTTAATCTGTTTTCTTTTGTTCTTTCAGACCTGGCTAGTCCCCAGAAAATAAAGGATTTCTTGGGAAGGATTAAATTCCATCAAAATCTTGGCCATCATGAGAACCTGGTTGAATTGGTTGGATGTTGTGTAGACCAGCTCCCACTTTATATGATCATGGAAGATGTGTCTCTAGGTGACCTATTGACATTTTTGTGGACATGTCGGAAGGTGAGTCAAAAGAAGTGATGACAGAATAGCTTCTTAAATTCCTTAGGTACATACCTAGCCATGAATCATAGATGATTCTTTTCATCTCTCCATGCATCCCTCTGTATCACTCAAAACTATTTCCATACCCCGAAGAAGTTCTGCACAAAGGTCCTACTTTGCAGACCACTGAAGGGCGTAGCAGGCACTGGAATTAAAGTGAATTCATACAGCCACCCGAATTTCTAAAGTTTTAAATCCCGTCTCACTCCAAATGCTTTTAAGAAAGCAGAGCAATTCCCACACAGGGGGAAGGTCATGGGAGGATAACAAATTGGTAAGAGACAGGAAATAGAATATAAGATGAAAGGTTGGTACTTGCACTGGAGGGAGGTCAGCCATCTGGGACATGGTGCTGTTCACTGCATGTATTAGTAACTTAAAAATGGGTGACAGTGATATGATGATATTTGCTGATGGTTCCAGCCAGTAAAGGCAAGGGCTGACCCAGAGGAATTGCAGAAGGATCTTCCAAGATTGAAAGACTTGCCAATAAAAAGAACAGATGAAATTCAGCATAGTTAAAAATTAAATGATGCACAGGTTAAAATTTCACATGTGAATGATGGCTTCATGTCTGCCCATTGCTGATGAGGAGTAAAATCTGATGGGATGAGGTCTGATAGTATAAAAATACTCAGTCCATTGAAAATGTTAACTCAAGCTAAAACAGACCCCAAATATCAGGGGAGGTTTAGATTGAATAGCAGGAAGATATTCTTCTCCAGAGGGTGGTCAGGCACTGACCAGGCTCCCCAGGGAATGCTCACAGCTCCAAGGCTGGCTGAGCTCCAGGAGTGTTCAGACAATGCTGTCAGGGACAGGGTGGGAGTTTTGAAATGTCCTGTGCAAGGCCAGGAGTTGGACTTGATGGTCCTTGGGGGTCCCTTCCAACTCAGCTTATTCTGTGATTTTATGACTCCCTGTTACAAAAGACGTGGGGACAAAACTCTGCCGTGTTACTGTGTAAACCCATCACTCTTACATCTGAAACTCTAAATGTAGAATTGCTTCCTGTCCTATTCAGCAGAAGGTCCAAGCAGAAGCAAATAAAGCCAGTACATGTCATGTTCAAAACAAACAAATGGAGCTGGTTCTCCATGAAGTGAGGAGTTTGACTAATGGAAGGTCTTGCCACTGACTGCTGTGGATACTGGAACGTCATATGAGGTCAAGGCATGACGGAATGCAGTCATGGAAGGTAGCCTTTCAGAGGTTGCTGAACATGCTGAAACCATAACCATCTCAGGAAGTTTTTAAATAGAAGGTATCTGTGGTCTGTAAAATGCCAGGAAGAACATTGTGTGCTACCTTTTTCTCATCTGGGCATCCAGCTAGGGTTACTGTTACAGGCAGGGCAGTATGAGAGATGGACTCTTAGTCTCATTTCAGGTAGCCATTCATATATTAGAAATGTGCTTTTCTACTCAGCATTCTAATTTATAGTATATCTGTCATTCACCTGTGTGGAGTGTCACTCCTCACTGTCATTCTGACAATTTCTGTCTAACCTATGAATTTTTCCCCACCTTTCAATTTTCCCACCAGTTGTCTCTGGTGTACTTGTCTTACTCAACACACCATCAACATCACCCATCCATGTCCTCTTACATTGCAGTCTGTTTATGATCAATTGTGAGGAGGAGGAGCATAAGATTCGATAGACTAGAAGGAAACATTCCCCACTACCCTACTGCTTTGGCATTTGTTTGAACCAAGGTCTCCTGTCTTGTCTCTAGGATGTAATGGCAATGGATGGTGTCCCCTATGACTTCACTGAGAGGCAGGTGTATGAGGTTGGACAGCAGGTTGCAGCAGCTCTGGTAAGTCTGCTCACATTGGCTGCATTTTTTCATTCTTGCTTGATTGCAACACAAGTTTGCACGGTGGCCTAAGCACTGGGAATGAAGGCTTTGTTAAAATATGCTTCCATTGTGTTGGTGAGCACATGCCTCTACTGCACAGTGTGGAAGACAAGCATACTCAGTGAAGATTTATATCAATTAAATTTCCTTTTAAAATCATCTGGATTTCTTTCTTTCTTTTCCAATTTCCCAGGCTTATCTTGAAGAAAAGAAGTTGTTCCATGGTGACATTGCTGCCAGGAATGTCCTTCTTCATCACAACTTCACTGCTAAGCTCTGTGGTTTGGGCCTGGCCTACGAATGTCATACACATGGTGCCAGCTCAGTCACACGGAAAGTGCCAGTCAAGTGGCAGGCACCAGAGAGGCTCCTGAGCAAACCCCCTACCATCAAGGCAGACATGTATGGCTTCATTTTGGGACTAGAAGTTCACCTGTCTGTCAGATCTGTCTCTTTCATTCCTTTGTGTATCATTTCATGTCCTGAAGTTCACAGGAAGGCAGATCTAGTTTCTGCATAACACTCCTCTTTTACAGCTCATACTTTCTCCTGTCTGCAGGCCATGCCTAGTTGTTTTTATGTATTTAAGCCAGCAAACAACTTTGCTTTGTTTACTTTTCTTGCAGATGGTCTTTTGGAATTCTACTGTATGAAATGATTACATTAGGTAAGAAGACTTAATGATAATAAAAAAAAAAATATGTAAGGAAGCAGCAAATTAACAAGACCCAAAATCTCGAACTTTAGAATGTAAAGTTGGGCCATTTAAATAAGCACCCTGGTTTTTTTTCCAGCTTGCAAAGTCTTGCCGATTCCTTTTAAACTTTCTGTTATTGTGAACTGTGGTAGGAAAAAAACAGATTTTGGTAGGGCAGGAAGCCAGTCTTGCACAGAAGCTGCTATCTGCAACCATTGCCATAGCGTTTTCTACCATTGCTCCTTCTGCCTTTCCAGGTGCTCCACCATATCCTGAGGTGCCGACTTCTGACATCTTATCATACCTGCAGAAACAGAACATTATGAAGCAGCCCTCGAGCTGCCAGCAAGCCATGTAAGCCACTTGCTTTATGAACAATTGAACATGAGATTGGCAGAGCTAAATGGAAGTGAGACAGAGAAAACGAGATCTTACACAAGATTTCTAAGTCTAGACTATGCTAAGAGTAACCTGTTAGCTGAGAACATTTGTGTCTGCCACATCTTCTTACTGGGTTCTGCTGCATAAAACCTCTGTGGCCAAAACCCTTCTGTCCTTCTTTTGAAAATGACACTTGTTTCTGTTTCCTTCTGTTGAAAATTACACTTGTTTCTGTTTCCTTAAGTGCCGTTGCATTTTGCTGCTCCACTGCTTCCTTGCAAGGTGCATCACTGCTGTGGAATGATTTTTCTCCTCTAGGTTGTAGGATATTCTGTGAAATGATCAAAGCATCCACAGGGAAGATCTAAGGTACATTTCTTTGTGTGAAGACATAGTTTCTTTTAATATTTGGAAGTTTTTTCGTTCCATAATGCTGTTTCAAAAGTGGATTTCCCATACTCTCAGCTGACATCCTGGCAAACAGCTTCATGCCCATACATCATTATGTGGCTGCAAATTTCAAAGGGTCATTGAAAGAACTTCACATGAAGGAGAAAAGGAGGATTTTTCCAGGCATTTTAAATACGAGATGGTTTGACTGTAACAAAACTTTGTGTTGGTGCTTCTCGTTCTTCTCCACCTTACAGGTACTGCATCATGAAGTCCTGCTGGCAGTGGAGTGCAGCTCACCGGCCTTCTCCAACACACCTCTTGTGCTCTCTGAAAACAGCTATGAAGACCAGCAATGGGCACACAGTGCTGCAGGTGCCAGAGCCAGTGGTGCCTGAACTCTATGCTGATGTTGCTGGTGTTGATGTGCACAGCCTAGTGAGGGAATACACAATTCTCTGAAGGGCCCTTTTATGTTTTGGTAAAGGAGAAGAAGTCGCAGAATTTTCCATTTCTAAATATTTTGCAAGCTCAGAATGAGGTGTGCATGTTGGAAGGGATCCCTTTGTTCTTCAAACATGTATAAAATCTCTCCTCCCTGCCAGACACAAGAAACTGTTATCATTATTGTTAAATCAACCTGTTGGTATCATTCTGCCAGTGGTCATTTGGGAGTAAAGTGTGTTTAGGAAGCTGTAGAAAATGTAATGAGAAACTTGAGTTAAAGGAGTGTGTTAGGTTTGTGTGGCAAGGGGTGAACTACAGGGGTGACTTCTGTGAGAAGATGCCAGAAGCTTCCCCCAGTTCCATGATGGACCTGCTGCTGGCCAAGGCTGAGCCCTTCAGCAGCACTGGTAGCACCTCTGTGATTATGTATTTAAGAAAGGGTTAAAAGTACTGCACAACAGCAGGTGGAAGAGAGGAGTGTGAATGTGAGAGGAACAGTTTGCAGACACCCAGGGCAGGGCAGAAGCAGAAGAAGGAGCTGCTCCAGGCTCTGGAGCTGAGATTCCCCCGAGATTCCATGGTGCAGCCCATGGAGAGGCAGCTGAGCCCCTGCAGCCTCTGGAGGGCCTGGGGGTGCAGAGATCCACCTGCAGCCCCTGGAGGAGCCCACGCCAGAGCAGGGGGATGCCTGAAGGAGGCTGTGACTCGGAGGGAAGCCTGTGCTGGAGCAGAGTCCTGGCAGAATCTGTGGAGACAGGAGCCCTCTTTGGAGAAGGACTGCATCCCATGGAAAGGGACTCATGCTGGAGCACTTCATGAAAAACAACCCTTGGGAAGAACTCATGTTAGAGAAATTCCTGAAGGACCTAGTCTCCTGTGGAGGGATCCCACACTGGAGCAGGGGAAGAGTGTGAGGAGTCCTCTGCCTGAGGAGGAAGGAGCAGCAGAGACAATGTGAGATGAACTGACCACAATTCCCATTCTCCCTGCTGGATGAGAAGAGGTAGAGAAATTGGGAGTGAAGCTGAGCCTGGGAAGAAGGGAGGAGTGGAGGAAGGTGTTTTAAGATTTGGTTTTATTTCTCATTATACTTCCTAATTTGGTTATCAATAAATTAATTTTCCCCAAGTTGAGTCTGTTTTGACCGTAGCAGTAATTGGTGAATGATCTCTCGCTGTCCTTATCTTGACCTGGGGGTGTTTTGTTATATTTTCTCTCCTCTGCCCAGTTCAGAAGAGGAAATTACAGAGTGATTGGATGGGCACCTGCCATTTAGACAGAGTCAACCCACCATGAGGTATCTGGAAATGTTTCCCCATCCTTTCTGTCCCAGGAAAATGCATCAGTTGGGTATTTTAAAGAGGAGATGTCCTGGGGAATATGCTGGGGTGGTCAGTAAAGGTCTGGGATTTCTCCAGTGCTTTATACTGTAGTTTCCCGTGGGAGAATGGGCACTGTATTCCAACAAACAAACCCACAGACAAACAACCCCCATGCCTCCTTTCCCAACAACAACAAGAAAACAAAGCAAAACCCTTCATGTCTGTGGATTCAGAAGCTGTTACATAAAATGTCACACATCTTCATGGAGAGCGTGCTTTCTGTGCAGGTCAGGTGAGTACTCAAAAGCTCATCTGAAATTATTTGATCATTGATTTTAATGGACATGCAGACTAAAAAATTAGAGGCACTGGAAGTTGGGGCTATTCTGCTTTCTTTTAAAAAGAAGTTGAATCCTTCTCTGAAACAAATTTTCTCACTTATGTTTGTGGTTTCTAAACTTGAGAGTGCCTTAAGGTTTTTTGCCTCTTATTATTTTGGCACTTTGAGCATTAAAGATCCTTGTGAAAAAAAGACTAAATGCACATTAAAGGAATAGTTTTACCATTCTGTGTGAAGAGTGGATTCAGTGTTCACTCAGCATCCCCCCAGTTAGCATGGCTCTTTCTGTTCTGGTTTCCATCAAAACTTGTTGGTCTTCTTCCAAAGACAATGGTGAGAAGTTTCCTTTTTATAATGCAAAATGACAGAAATGAAATTGGGTTTTTTTGTCACTTAAGCTTTATAGGAAATGATGTTTCCTTCCATAAATAAATGTCATGTGAGTTCATACAGCACATGTGTGACCACTATACACTGGGACATTGCAAAGTCCATTCCAGAGGGAGTGGTCAGCTTTCTGACTTTTCCCATGGTGTTGGCTAATTGCCACCTGGAGCTTCCTAAACCAGTTGGTGTAAGTCTGACCTGGAGAATTGAGGTATCTTCTTTTCCACATGGTAAAATAATAACACCCTCTTCTCTCTCCCTCACTTGAAAACAGTTTCAAAGCTACCTGCTAAATTACGTCAAATTCACAGTTATCTTTGGTGAATAAACTATTCATTTAAAAAGTATTTGATTGCTTCAAACGTCCTGCTCAAGAATGGGATATTCAGAAAGGTCTTGCCTGTGAAAGATGGGTGTGTTTCAGGCAGGTAATACAATCCAAGAGCTGTGAAAGCATCCCCAGTGCTGCTGCAGACCTGACAAATAATGCACAGGAAACCTTGTTAAACAGAGAGCTAAAGGTAACAATTGCAGCACTGTTCTTAGAGCACAGAAAGCAATGCTCCAGTTTACACAAATGCTTGTATTTCATTTCTGTTGTGAAAACTCTGATCAAGGAAATCCATGGGAATTCAGGATGCTGAGCACCTCACAACCTCTAACAAAAGATCTGGTTTGGTTTCCCCTGAAAGCAAATCTTCTCCAAGACCCTGTTTATGAATTTGCCCACAGAAAGACATTTTTCCTGCTATATGATAAGATCTAATTGAATTTCCCTTCAATAAAGTGACCTTACTCATTCTAAGAATGTAAGCACTCTGATTTGTCTTCCCCAGGTTAACTTATGTTGGTTTGGAAGTGACTGAATCTAAATTAAAATAAGTTTTATAGTGGCATAAGTGTAATTGTACATGTGGAGTTGCCCTGGTTTAACTACTCTTCCTGCTTTTTAAAGTAGGCTATACAGAAGTCTTTTCCACACAGCAGTCTCCATTTTATGATCAGTGTAGACTCACCCATGAATCTCCTCCTTAGTGAACCCACTGAGGGCTTTGTGGAAATTATTCACAGTTGTTTCATGGAGAATCATGGCTTTTCAATTTTCAGAGAGAGACTTTGTTTTAGTTGTTTAACTGGAATATTTTGTTCCCATGAAAAATATTGGCTTTTAATTATTATATTTAATTTTCTCAAAGATGACAGGGCCATCTGCATAATTTAGTTATTTTCTGGTAGATTGTTCTCTGTTCTTCTCAAATGTTACTTGTCTTTCATTGCACATAAAGGTTTATCTCTGCTACCTGTCTTCTTCAGCCGTCTGATCACTTTTCAGTGAGAGACTGAATTAGATCCAATAGATCTCCTAAGGATGAGGAAATCCTGTCCAGAGCAGGCAGAGAGTGAAAAAAATCTTCCAAAAAGTGACAACAGACAGGAGGCACAGATACTAAATATTCCTGGTGTGATTTGGGCTCCACCATGCTTGGAATTTTCTGAAACCACATATGAGCAGTATGAGCTTTTTAAGAGGCTTTGAACTCCAAAATCTTTTTAGTGCTACAGTGGGTATGTTTCACAGGATTCCCATTCGGTCACACAGAAGCAGTAGTCTTGCTTTTCTGTGTTCACAGAATTGCATTTTTGGTGAGGACTGTGGTTTGGTCATGGGGATGTGAGTGCACTGGTTTATATGCTACCTCCTACAGGTTGTGGTTTTATTTATAGCAGGTGCTGCACCATCAAGAAATAGCAATAATTTCACACACCCCCCCCCCCCAAAAATCTTCCAGGCACATTAAAAGGCTAATTTTTTTTTACATTGGTTTCACATTAGTCTCATATTTTTGTATGGTTTAACAGGTCTTTCTACCTATGACAAAAGGAGGAGGTGGCCTGGGGTTTTCCTCTTGCCTTGTTTTTAAACAGCCCCCACTTCCCCAAGAGGCATTTTACTTCATAGAATCATAAGTAGAAGTCATAGAACGCCCCGAGTTGGAAGGGATCCACAAGGACCATTGAGTGGAATTGTTCTTCATGCTGATCTTAAACCAAAGATAAATAATGAGGGCATTAAAGACAAATTGCCTGTCTTGATTTTTCATTTCATTTTGCTCATCTTTTCAAGGTGTAGTGGTTTGGTCCAAAATGCTCATTACTGTTTATCTGCTGTGAGATAAGAATTAGGAGAAATGCA